>NC_143396.1:144139680-144442488 GCF_052110815.1 Crocodylus siamensis
ATGATGCTGTGTTTTTCCATGGAAAACTGTTCTGTTAAAATTCTTAATTCAGTTGTAGTCATTGACACTGGAGATACTGCCAAGTCCAAAGTCTAAAGCTCAGGAAATGTGTGCTCCTTTTATGGTAAGGAACTACACTATCATCTTTTGATGGCTTCCTTCCAAATGGAAAAACCTATGCTCTTTTTGGGGCTTCATCCTATTTGATGCTGGCACCATTTGCAAGGTGCTAATCCCTTGCACTGTCTCTGACCCATTGCTCTCATTGCCATGCAGGAAGCACTTAACATCTCACAAACTTAACTATTTAAATCAGCACTGCCAGGCACACGTTAGATTCTGGTACACATCTCGTAGAAAGATGAAGAAAAATTGTCATCTAAGAGATGAAAGTGAGCAACTTTATATTGGAAAGCTCCTGGGCATTTATTTACATTGGCCAATGAATGTGGCAGAAGGAATAGGCCCACAATGACTAACTTACCAAAGGGCTGTAACTGGATCTTTATCCAGTAAACACTATGATATGTTTTCTTCTTCTGAGATCAAGTATAATTTTGACACTGGTTATACAAAGCAAGCAATAGTATGCTACAGGGGGGTCACAAGCATCATTAACATTTTAAGCACAGAACAACATTTTGTCCATATCATTAAATGAATAGTTTAACAGAGTTTATTCCAGTCCCAGGGTGAAAGAAACTATCTGAGTTAATGTATTCCCCTGAAACAGCTTCTTCTAGTCTATGAATAAATTCATTATTTTTCTTGTTGGTAGGGCAACGGATATCAAACACATTTCTCTGAAGAAAGACATGTGTACTAGGCAATTTTAGGAAAGCCCCCAGCCAATAAATTAGATGGAGACAGTATGGTAAGTTGCAAAAAGACAAATGCTGTGCCAGAAGAAAAGCTGTTTCTGAGTCTTTTCCTACTATGCAGAAACACTTCTAAAAAATAAAGAGCTTTAAGAAAAAACTATACAAGTTGAGTGAACAAATAATAAAACAATTCCATGAAAATTCTAGAGCTGATTTCTATTTATGATGGACATCATTGCCTGTGATCTTCTCTCTCCCATACATAATACCCCTCTTCACCCCATCCCTAATGTGGTGAAAGATTTATTTTTTTTTATAATGGGGATATAATATCAAAGAATACTTTTTAAAAATCCCTGGACTACCTCGTTCTCAGTAACTTATCACCTAGCATATTTTTCACATTCTGTTAAATTTCTATAACAGTAGAAGTTCCCTTTCACACAATGTATAATTAAAGCTCATTGCCACCAGATATTCTAAAAGCTGACAGTTTTAGGCAGATTAAAAAAGGGACTGGACGAATTCGTGGACAAAAGGGGCATCAGTGGATAATTGAGCATGGGAGTTAGGGATACATCCTCTGAATAAAAAAACCTAGACTTTAAAGGCTGGAGGCTGCAAGTGAAGAGGAACAGTAGAAGAAACTCTGTTCATATCCAGTTCATTCTCCCTTTCAGCATCCACTCTCTGCCACTGTGACACAGGATCCAGGGCAAGATAGACCTATGGTCTAACTCAGTAAATAGGAATTCCTATGTTCTTGTATTACCGAAGAGATTCATCCTGCAAATGAGTAAACTTTCTACCTTGCAGTTACACCTTCAGAATGTATTTTTTTCAAATGTTAACATTTTAACTTATATAAACAATCTAATGCTCAATGATGACTACAAATTGAGAATGATTTTCTCAAGTGCTGAAGTGTTCTGAATACAATGGTTGTCAATGGAAGCTGGGGGTGCCCTGTACCTCTTACAGTTTTGATCCACTGGCCAAGTGAGATCCCTCACTGAGCAGGTGATCAGGATAACAATGAGGCTCATGGATTTTAAAGCTGAATCATTTCAGAGTCATGTACATGCAAAAAAAAACCCTGGCATCTTATTTAAGGGCACATTTAAGAGCACATTTTATCAGTTTCAAAATATTATATTTGTCAAAGGTGGATGAAAAGATTTGTTCAACTCTGCAAAGTTTCTCTGGGCCCTGCTACACATTAAAACTAAAGCTGAATAGAAACCAGCTATACAGTTGTTACACATTTGCAAATACTAACTTTATAGCTGGATAGTCACCTTTATTGTGTGATAATTCCTTTGGACATGGGGCTGGTCTAAATGTACTGTGTGAATAACCAGTTAATTCTGTAATCTACGTAACATGTAGCAGGGGCCTCTTTGTGGGCTGTGACTATACACACATGCACACCTTATCCCTAAATAGGCAGACAAGGTTCTTTATGAACCAAGTTTCTGATATGAGAAATGAATGATGTGTACCTGTTTATGAGTACCTGTTTATTTCTTCCCATCACCCTTCTGCCCCAGCCCCAACACAGTGATAGCAGAAGCACCACAGGCCTGGGTGAATTTTGTATCAGTGACAGTATAAGGCCTCAAAGTCTGAAACAAGTTCTTTATAATGACAAAGAGAATAGTTCCAGGTTTCCAGTGAAACATATTTCATTTGCCTACATAAGGTCTTTCTATACTAGACATTACAATAGTGGTATGTC
The DNA here is from genome assembly GCF_052110815.1 of Crocodylus siamensis. Classification (NCBI taxonomy): domain Eukaryota; kingdom Metazoa; phylum Chordata; order Crocodylia; family Crocodylidae; genus Crocodylus; species Crocodylus siamensis. The sequence goes on from NC_143396.1 coordinate 144,142,240, forward strand.
TGCAAAATAGACATGCCAAAGAGCATTTTAGGTGATTTAAGAGATTTCAAAAACGCAAGGAAGAGATCACATAATACCTCCATGTGTGGTAAGTGTGTGCAAAAAAAGTATAGTTCTAAATAAGCTTCATATAACAATGAGTGAAGAGTTAATCCTAGTAGTACCAACTCATGTTCTAAGGATATTTTTCATTAAAAATAAGACTTCAGTAAAAAAGCCCTATTTTCTTGTTAGAATATTAGCTATACAAGAAACCACCAATAACAGAAAAAAATCAGATAAAATGCTGACTATTTTGCAAATTCCAACTGAGTGGTTCATTATCTTTGACCTGTAAGTTAGAAATGTACTTTCTATAAAGCATTTTAGGAAAAAAAGCAGCTTCTTTCTATACTGTTTTCAGGAGCTAGGATGGAAGAGATCCTGTAGTCTTGCTCTCCCCAAGATCTCATAAGCTGTCACTATGGTTTGAATATAGTGGACTGCAATCAATTCCTAGAAGGTAGCTTGAGTTACCAACACTGTAAGATTACATGGGTTATCCATCACCTTCATTCACCTTGAAAGCTACATTGAAAGGCTTCATATCCAGGATATGAGAAAAAACAAGCACCTCCTGCTGTTTAGTTTTCTATACCAAACTAGAAAGCTGCACTGAAAGATGTCATTTCACGTTATAGTATATCTGAACTCTGTTTACTAAACAAGAACTAATACTGAGAGAGCCTGATATGGTCATCCCTAAATATTTTCTGATATTATTTCAAATTATTACAGGAGCTTCATACAAGACAAAACAATTTAAATCTAATTCACATGGCTTTACATTGTAGGAATCTGCCAGGTGAGGGGGTGTTGACTGATTCCTTCCCCTCCTTTTAAAAGTAATATGATGGCCTAAAACAACATGCAATGAATGTCACAATGCTGTGTCAAGCACAGCAATATGGTATTCAGGGAGAAATTGAAAAACTGGAGACAGACATTCTTCATGTTATTCCCATTTTCCTGTAGTCTCAAAAGGAGACCAGGGTGCCAATTCCATATCCTAAGCTATGTAAACCATTTGTAATAATGTTCATAGCTAGTGTATTACCTTGGCTGCTGTCGTTTTTCTATTTTGTCAGAAATATCAATTACAGGAGGCAGGTTCTGTGGCAATCCATGGGGATAAAGACTGGCAGTTTAAAAGGGAAAGCCCTTAACAGTCCCTAAGAAAAGTACAGTGTGTTGAATAAAGATAGTGAACTGAAAATAATCCTTTGCCTGCTTAGAGCAGTTTCTGCAGGGGAAGCTCAAACCATCAAGCCTCACAACAAAACTCTGAAGCAAGTATTCTTTGCAAATAAATGGATCCAGCCAGAAGAACACAAGTCATGTGCCAAATACCATAAATTAAATTTTTGGTAATGCCTAGAGTAGAACTCATGCATCCTGACCCCCAGTATGCCCACTGGAAACACTGTCATCAATTATTAATGATGATCAATTATTAACTATTTCAATTTAAATACAAAAGCAGAAGAAAAACAATTGCACCAATAGATTTCAGATCATGTGTAATTCTTAAATAAACACTTAATTAAAGAAGAGTTAAAGACAAGAGTATGTATCTATTAAGTTCAAGCTTCCTGTATCTACCCCACCCCACCAAGAAATTAAATTGCATTTGCTAGATATAGTTCTTTAAAAACTAGTTTTGCAACAAACAGCTGAAAAGTATAGCCACTTCCTCAATGTCACCATAACAGGGAAACCCTACCCCTGTTACAAGGAAGGGAGGAGTGTAGCTTGAGGCAGGCTGCAGAGAGACTGAAGGCAAAGGGCCAATAGGTGTGAGCTACCTGTGTGAACTGAGCTACCAGCTGCAAAAGGACAGGTTGCTGGTGATGACTGAATCACCAGCACCAGGGCCATGGAAGTAGAGACCTGGGTCACATGACTTGAAGGGGGCTGGGGCTTGAGGCATATCAGCCCAGCCTCTGGTTATGGAAGAGGCAATCTGACCCTGATTCCTGCAGGGCAAGATCTCATTGGAACTGGCTGCAGTTTGGAGTCAGACCAACCCAAAAGAGGTGTCTGGAGACCAGAGGAGTTTATATTTGAGTTAAGACCAATTAGGTGGGTGGTTTTGGTTGAATTCAACTGGTGAACTGGGTTGAGTTTGATTGGAGAATTGGATTGTGGCTGTAGGGGTGGATTTGGAGGCCCTATAACTAGGGACCTATTTAAATTTGTGAAAAATCTGTGAAATCAACAATAACATTCTGGCTTCCCACATGGTCCTCGCTGCTGAGAGGAGAAGGCACTGGCAGCAGGAAGGGCAGCATACAAGATGGCGGCTGCCCCTTAATCCCTCCTCTCCCACCAATCAGCACCGAGGGGTGGAGCCACATGAACAGCAGCCAGCAATCAAACTGGTGGCTGCCCCTTCATCCTCCTCCCCCCACCTGCAGGCCTCTCTGACAATCAGTGCCAAGAGGTGGGGCTGCCACAAAATAACTGAGGAATTAGAACTTTACATGCAATCAACCTGGAAAAATTGGTAAGTTCCCCCCAGAATTTAGGTAGACCTCCACCGGGTGTCTGGGCTCTTTGGATGTCAAGCCCTGCCAAGGGGCCAGGGGGATTGATCCAGGCTAGGGCTCACAGGGTCCTAACAAGCAGAGTAAGCTGACCTAAGGCTGAGGCTCAGGAGCTGAGGTCCTAGGCAATGGACCAGGGCTGAGGACTCAATCAGAGGGAAAGGGGGCAAAGAAGGAAGGTTAAAGCCCCACGTGCTTAGAGGCCTGAGGAGGAAGCATTCCAAGGGAAGCACAGAGTCCCCCAAGACTAACTGTGGACACAGTATTTCAAGGAAAGAGCCACCAGGGGCATGAATGGCATGGGGGGCATGGTGGTGGTAAGCAGGGGAGCTCCAGCAGTGGGGGGGGGGGGGTGAGTGACGCCGGCAGGGCCGCAAACAGCAACCACCCGCAGGCACTGCCAGCAGGGCTGCAAGCAGTGACCAGCTGCAGGTGCTGCCAGCAGTATGGGTGGTGCCTTTTTGCAGGGTGTGCACTGCCATGCTCAGGGGGTGCACATGCACCCATGTGCACCCCCTACATATCACCCCTCACCAGGGGAAGCATCAGAGAAGCTACTCCTGGCCTTCAGAGCCCTCTTCCTCTGTAAACTAAACAAGAACATCGAAGGCACATCAAGCAAGAGATTGGATATGAGATGGGGGCCAGAGTATGGTAGGTGGGTCAGACCCCGGGCCAGGGGGTGGACTCACAAGCCTGTTAGAGCCACATAATCCTACACCTCTCACTGCCAACAAACCCAACTTTACATAATTAAAATCAGACTAGTATAGAAAACCCCACAGTTTTTCTTTCTTTTTTTTTATTGCATTCACTACCTTCCCCAACCATTTCTGACTTTTTTTCTCCCTCTCTACTCCCTATAGATAAGTATAAGTAAGCTAGGGTGTAGGATAAGCTTTAAACATTTTTGTTTTGGTAGCAAGTTTTTGGTTTTGGATATCCACTGTTTTATATTGTACTATTATTAGGTTTGCATTAATTTTACAGTTGTATATTGTATAATTATCATTTTTGTATTGATTTTTATTGTTTCATATGGATATCGTTTAGGCCTATGTTTGTAAGTGAACCAAAGTCATGTCAAGTTTCCATTTTATATGTCAAGCCCCCATCTTCTGTCCGCTGCCTGGACAGCCCATGTTGCAACAATATGATTCATTGTACCCCTCCCATGTAAACTGGTTCCCCAATGAATGAGTGTGATTGGGAATGATTGAAATACAATGGTAGCAGGCCTCTACTGAATGGTCTGTAATGATTAAGCCATCACCTCACATTGATTCATCCAGGAACCACAGACCTCACCCAGGAACAGAGACAAGACTAGCATTTGAAAGACAAAAGACCCTGCAGAACCAGCAATTCTCACCATTACAGACACCCGAAACTGCACATCCCTGCATGGAGCACACATGCCTGGGCATGCTTCCTGTCACTAGGGTCACACAAGGTCTGCCCCTATAAAAAGGGGCAGTGAAGACAGACCCAGTGGAAACGCCATTTCCATCCGAACCAGACCAGCTTCACGTCACCTATCCACCCCAGAGGCCCTGCCAGCGACCCCCTCTGAGCTGAAGGAGACCCTGACTGGCCATTGAGGATCAACTTCAGGACAGCTAGGATCAACTTCCAGGCTGGGGTAGGTAGATATTACCTACATACCTCCTCCTACAATTTGGACTCTCTCTCTCTTTCTGTCTCCTCCTGGACTTCAGTGGACTTCAGCCCCTGCACCAAGCTTCTTTAACCCCTGCTGCCATTGTGTGTGCATGTGTGGGTGCAAGGGAACCAATATGACATTAAGTCACCATCTCCCCTGTTCATAAAAGCACTGTCATTTGCAACCCCAAGTTGGGTCATGTTTTACTAAATCCCAGTCCCTTCCTTATCTTAAATTCCAGTCTCATTCTCTCTCTCTCTCAGCCCCAGTCCCCACCCTCTCTGCTAGTTTCCCAATCTCCTTCCAATTCCATCTCCCATTTTCTGCCACCTCAGCCTCCCCTGCTCCTACTGCCTTTTCCCTGTGACTTTCTGCTGCTCTTCCTGCGATTTTTCTGCTGTCCTCTCTCTGTTTTCAGGCTTCCCCCGCACCTTCTGTATTCCTCAACCCCACCCTGCAGCTTCCCAGCTCCTCTTAGCTGTCCTGCAGTTTTCTCCAGCAGCTGAAGCCTTTCTCCAGCTTCCAGCACCTACTGCCTTTTCCCTGTGACTTTCTGTTGCCTTTCTCTGCTTTCCTGCTGCCCTGCCACCTGCTGCTTTTCCTGTGATTTTTCTGCTGTTTTCAGGCTTCCCCCACACCTTCTTTAGTCATCCCCCCCCTCCTGCAGCTTCTCAGCTCCTCGTGGCTGTCCTTCAGTTTTCTCCAGCAGCTGGAGCCTTTCTCCAGCTTCCAGCATCTACTGCCACTCCCTGCAACTTCTCTAGCTACCCTGGAGCCATCCTCTGGCTGCCCACATCCAGATCCCCTCTTTAACATTCACACTTTCCATTAGTCTCATTTTTCCCCCTCCCCATCTACCTTTTCAGCTTCCCTGTAGCTCTGGCTCCAGTCCCAGACTCTGTGCCGGCATGGCTTCCTTGTTCTGCAGGCTTTGGGCATTGTCTTTTAATCAATTAAGATCAATTAACCTAAAGTTACCCTTGAGCCTCTGTTCTTCAGCCCAGGCCCCTGTAATCTACTGGTTCTACTCCCGGTTCTGGTAACTCCTTACACTTCTACTTTCTTACCTTAACTTTTCCACAGGTATCCCAAGTACACCAAGCACATACATCCATACATACATAGCACAATACCCAACTTAGGAACTCACTTGTGTGTATGTGTAGGTGGGTGATGTGTGTAAATTAGTGAATATACATATATAAATATTATTGTCTGTGTGGTATATAAATTAGTAATCCACGTATGTGTATTGGATGTGCAGGTGTTGGTAACTGATTCTGTCTAAATTTGGTGTGTGTAGTGTGTATGGGCTTAACCTAAACTTGTTATTTTGAACGTGTGTGTATCTGAGTTGCTAGTGTGTGTGTGTATATATATGGCATATATGAATTAGTGATTTGTGTCTAACTTCTGGGGTGTATAGTGTATGTGCTTGAATTGCTGACAGGTATGCATGTGCCTAGGCTGGTTTGGATGTGCATGTGCCTGAGCTGGTAGTGTGAGTGTGTATGCCTAGTAGGGGTGTATGCACCTAGTGAGTGTATGTGTGCTTAATTGATTTTTATGTGTGCATGTGCAACTATACAACACGCCCTCCTGTTTAACAGAGCAATATTGAGATCTTGAGCATTGGCCTGACCCCTCAGGGCAACACTAGCACATGAGAACTGCAGGAGGGGAAGCCAATCCAGTAGATCTCATGAGACTTGTTGGAACAGGGGTCCTTCCCTGCAAATCTTAGCTTAGTGAGGAAAAAGTAGAGTTGGCTATACAGTTAATGAAGTATGTATAAGAATAGAGCAGAAAGAAGGTGAGGCCTTCAGGTGCAAATGAAAGTGCTTAAAAAGTTGAGACTTAGCTAAAAGTCTTCCTTCCCTTTTCCTTCCTATTCTGCTATCAGAGTCCTGAATCAAACTGGGGAACAGTATGTTCCCCTGACAAAAATGCATTGAATAGTGCCCTGAGATATGAGCCCTTATCCCAGTAGTGACACCATTCCTACTTGCTAGCGCAGGGGGAGCCCAGGATCATGATCCTAGGCTTCCCTTGCACCAGCAGGTTGAAACTTGCATGGTCACAGCCCAGTATGACATGATGTGGTCTTGAGCTCAGGATCAACAATCACGTGATTGTCAGTCCCAGGGCTGGTCTGAGACTCTGAGGTGTCTTGAAGCTGAGGCTGAAAATCTGTCATGGTTGACACCGGAACCAGGGTAGCTCTGGACATGCCACGTGTTCAATTTAATGAACCATTCTATGTAGAACATTTTTATGGCTATGGTGCCTTATATTGGGTATACATTTAGCATCTTGCCATTTATGCCATAATCAACACATTAATTGTGGCATAAATGTAATGTGTAGATGGACTGTTAGATTTGGCCTTTATATTAAGTACATACTTAATAAATTAACTACAGGGAACTCACCTATTAAGAGTAACTTGGATAACCAAATGTTAGGTCCACTAAGTAGACTAACCTTCCTGAGAGTATGTTTATAACATTGTAACTGTTTTGTATCCATATAACCTAAATCAGACTCTTCTGAGGTATAGCTTTTACTCAGAACTTTTTCCAAGTAATTTCTTAGCAGTTCTCAATAAAGTTCTCAAGTTGCAAAGATTGTGCTACCTAAATTCCAGGTAGTATTTTTTATTTGCCATGAGTTCACTAGTAAGTTAAAAGTTCTGTGAAAATGACCTTAGATACCCCAGCCTATTAAAACTGTAAAAGAAGCACTGAAGAACAATTGGTCTTAGTGCCTGAAAGTTTCACTACATGGGATTCAAGAATATTGCTGCAAAAGACATGCAAAAAACAAACAAGCCAGCCAGCCAGTCAGGCAACCCTCCCCACCCACCATACTAAGCAAGGTAACAGAGTAAGCAGAGCTGTTTTCCACAGATTTGAAGCCTGACTAACAAACATTGCTAGGACTATAGGGTACTTATACATGTGCAGGGAGGCTGCTCTGATGTGCTGTAATTACAATGCATCAGAGCAGATTCAATTAATTAAGTCTCCTGGAGTGTGGTAATTACTGTGCTCCAGCAGACACCAGCATCATGTGTATCACCATCCCTATGTTCAACGAGCTTTAGTTAAAGCACCCCCATTGCCATTTTTCAGTGCAGGGATGCTGATACACATGACTAGGTGTGTCACCCCTTACCTCCAACAGAGAAATAGGAAAAATGTCTCCCCACCCTCTTGATGAATCTGCCCCGCCTCTGGTTTCAATTTCATCGCTGTATCATGGCAATAAAGAAATGTCAGAATTAATCCATTGTCATCTGTCTTTATTTTGCTCACCCAGTCAATTGGATCCCACACTACATAATTTAGATGACTGCATTCGGTGAAACAACAAAAATATTTCAGTAGAATACTTTATGTCCTTTTCTTGAAGCTGAGATAACAGATACCTGGATTCCAATTCAGCTGTACCCAACATTTCCAGCTGCTACTAGTATTCCCTCCATGCTCATTCGCTCTAATCTGTGACAATTGTTCCCACTCAGGTTAATTGAGGAACATGTGGTATTTGTTTGTGTCATAACTGAAGGCAGGAATTCTAGAACAGCTGCCAAGCTCAGCATTCATAGATTGTAAGGCTGGAAGGAACCTTAGATCATTGGTAGGGCTGTGTGAAATGGCTATGTTTCATTTTGGTTTTGGATTCAGCCATTTTGGAGGACAGTGATTTGTTTCAGTGTTTTGGATCACTGTTCTGTTTCAATTCAGCTGATTCTGTTTTGGAGTTTCAACGCTGTTTTGGTGCTGATACAGAGATTCGAATCTGCCAGGGAGAGGGAAGCACAGCTGGGTGGCTGCAGGTTCTCTCACAGCTCCTCCAGCTGTGCCTGCCTCTCCCCAGGTGCGGGAAGCCAAGGGAGAAGCCCCCATGTCTGCCCTACCGGGCCCCATCCCCTGCCCAGCCCCAGCCTAGTCCCGGCAATTTATAAAAAAAAAAAAAAGTAGGGCAGACTGAGGTGCTCTGGGTCAGAATACAAGGGGGTCAGGGGAGAAAGGGACCTAATGGTGGGGGGTCTACTACAGGCCACCTAACCAGGGGGGAAGAGCTAAACTGGGAATTCTCAGGTCAGCTCACAGAGGCAGTTAAGTCAAGGGATGTGGTCATCATGGGTGACCTAAACTACCTGGACATCGGCTGGGAAGAGCAGTCAGCCAGGTCTGACCACTCACGTAGGTTCCTAGCCAAGTTACAGGGCCTCCATCTAACCAGGAGGTACACAGTCCCACCAGGGGAAATGCCTTGTTGGACCTGGTCCTGGCCACAGGTGATGACCTGGTGAGGGGACTGAGGGTGCTCGACCACCTGGGCAATAGCAATCATCGCCTATTGGAATTTACCATCCAGTGCTGGGTGTGAAAGGCCTGCAGCAAGGCAGCAGCCCTGGACTTCAGGAGGGTGGATTTTAATGAGGTAAGGAGACTAGTTGGGGAGGCAGTGAGGTCCTGGAGGGGAGTTGGGAGTCCGAGAAGAGTGGTCATTCCTTAAGGACACAATCCTCCAAGCCCAAAGGGTAACAATCCTCACATGGATCAAAAGTGGCAAGAGTGCTCAAAAGCCCCCATGGCTCACCAAAAGCATCCAGAAATGTCTCAAGGCCAAAAAGGAGGTGTACACCCAATGGAAGGAAGGGGCCATCACCAAGGAGGATTATATCTCCATTGTTCAAGATTGTAGGGGGGCTGTTAAGAAGGCTAAGGCAGAGATGGAATTGGGACTAATAACCCGGATCAAAGATAACAAAAAGTCCTTTTTTAAATATATAGCGGATAAAAAGAAGGTACCGAGTAATGTGGGGCCTCTGCAGGACATGCTTGGTAATCTGGTGGTAGCATCAGATGACAAAACTAATCTCTTTAACAGATTCTTTGCTTCCATTTTTCTGAGCAGGGACATGGACATCCCCCCCACTGGGATCCCAGATGGACCCAGGTGAGGTGCAGCCAGGCCCAGGGTCAGTGAGGACCTAGTTAGAGAACTTCTGGAGGGAATACACATGTTCAAATCAGCAGATCCTGATGATCTCCACACCAGAGTGCTGAGGGAATTGGCAGAAGTCATTGCAGGACCCCGATACAGCTTTACAAGCTCTCGCGGTGCTCTGGTGAGATGCCAAAGGAATAGAAAAGGGCCGATGTGGTCCCCATTTTCAAAAAAGGGAGAAAAGAGGACCTAGGAAACTATAGGCCTGTTAGTCTTACCTCAGTCCTAGGGAAGCTCTTTGAGAAAATTATCCAGGAGCACATCTGCAAGGGACCAGCAGGGGAGGTTATGCTTAGGGGCAATCAACATGAGTTCATTAGAGGCAAGTCCTGTCAGACCAACCTGGTGGCCTTCTACGACAAGGTCACAAAAGCCTTGGATGCAGGTGTTGCAGTGGACGTAGTCTTTCTGGACTTCAGGAAGATCTCTGACACTGTCTCTCACCCCATCCTCATTAAAAAATTAGGCGACTGCGGTGTTGCCTACACAGTCAGTTGGGTCACAAATTGGCTGGAGGGCCACACCTAGAGAGTGGTGGTGGACAGATCATTTTTGACCTGGAGGGATGTGGGCAGTGGGGTTCCCCAGGGCTCGGTCCTAGGGCCTGTTCTGTTCAATATCTTCATTGGTGACTTGGACGAGGGGGTGAAAAGCACCTTGTTCAAGTTTGCAGATGACACTAAGATGTGGGGAGAAGTGAGCATGCAAGAAGGCAGGGACAGGCTACAACTAGATCTGGACAGGTTACAGATGTGGATGGATAATAGGATGGGTTTCAATACAGACAAGTGCAAGGTGTTGCACCCAGGGAGAAAGAACCAACAGCATACCTACAGGCTGGGGAGCTCCCTTCTCATCAGCACAGAGGCAGAAAAGGATTTTGGAGTCACTATTGATTCTGAGATGAACATTGGGCTGCCAATGTGGAGACGTAGTCAAGAAGGCTAACCGCACTTTGTCATGCATCCATAAATTCATCATCAGCAGGTCCAAGGAGGTGATCCTCACCCTCTATGCGACATTGGTCAGGCTGCAGTTCAGTACTGTGTCCAGTTCTGGGCACTGCACTTCAGGAAGGATCTAGATAGTATCAAGAGGGTCCAGAGGAGGACCACACTCGCATGATCAGGAGGCAGCAGGGCAGGCCCTATGAGGAGAAGCTATGAGACTGAACCTGTTCAGCCTCCACAAAAGAAGGCTAAGAGGGAATCTGGTGGCCATCTATAAACTTGCCAAGAGGGATCAGCAGGCAATGGGAGAGGAGTCCCAGTTCCCCCGAGCACTACCGGGAGCAACAAGGAACAACAGCCATAAGTTAACTAAGAGTAGATTCAGGCTAGACATCAGGAGGCACTACTTCATGGTCAGGGAGGCTAGGAGATGGAACCAACTTCCAAGGGAAGTGGTACTCGTCCGTACCCTGGGGTCTTCAAAAGGAAGCTAGACAATCACCTAGCCGGGGTTGTTTGACCCCTGCATCCCTTATTGCCCATGGCAGGGGGTTGGACTTCATGATCTACTTAGGTCCCTTCCTACCCTACCTACTATGAAACTATAAAAGAAGATGAGGTTGGTAAGACAAGACCTGCCCGTGGTGAAGCCATGCTGACTGTTGTTCAGAATCCTACCTTCTGCAAGCCTATCGCACATAGACGCCTTAATGAATTTCTCCAGGATTTTCCCTGGGATAAAAGTTAGGCTAACTGGCCTATAGGTACCTGGGTCCCCCCTCCTGCCCTTCTTGAAGATGGGCACAACATTGGTCACCTTCCAATCCTCAAGGACATCTCCGGAGCACCACAAGTTTTGGAACAGTTTTGCCAGGGGCTTCACAATGACATCAGCCAACTCCTTCAGCACTCTCAAATGGAGTTCATCTGATCCTGCTGACTTGTATATCTCTAATTTCTTTAATTGAACACACATCAGTTCTATGGCAACAGTAGGGAGAGTCATTTCTGCCCTGCTCATTCTGTACCCTATCCAGCTTGATTTTCCTTGTGGCCTGGTGAAACACTGAGGAAAAGTAGTCATTCAGGAGTTTGGTTTTCTCCCGAGTGTCGGTAACCAACTGTCCTGACTTGTTGAGCAGTGGCCCCTCACTCCCATTTGCTTTCCTCTTGTTCCCTACATACCTAAAGAATAACTTTTTGTTGTCCTTGATTCTTGTTGCTAATCTAAGGTCAGTTGCCACCTTAACCTTTCTAATTTGTTCCCTACCAGTGCGGGCTGTTGTAGTATAGTCCTGCGTGGGACCTATCCCCAGCTTCCATTGTTTGTACACCTCTTTCTTCTTTCTAAGGAGAACTATGATTTCCCTGTTTAGCCAGGTGGTTTTCCCAGCCCTTCTGCTGCCCTTTTTCCATGTAGGAATGGACTTCCTTTGTGCTTCAAACATTGTGTCCTTAAGGAGCAACCACTCTTCATGCATTTTTCGCCTTTGGTCCCTGGTCCCACAACACTTGCCCTACTAGTGACCTGAGCTTGTTGAAATTTGTGTTTTTGAAGTCCAAGGCTTCAACTCTGCTATCAGATTTGGCTGCCTTGTGACGGACAGTGAATGTGATGGTTTTATGGTCACTGTCACCCAGGCTACCCTCTATTTTTAAGTTGGTCACCAGGTCATTTCCTTTGGCCAGAACCAAATCTAGGAGAACGTTAACTCTGGTTGATCCATGCACCTCCTGAGTCAGGATGATATCTCCAATGCAGGTCAGGAAGGAACGTGACCAGTCTGACTTGGCAGAGCGTTCCTCCCAAGAGGTGTCTAGATAATTGAAGTTGCCCATGATGACCATGTCCTGTGCACACACAGCCTCTGTCAGTTCTTGAGTGAACTCCAGATTGAATTTCTCCCCCTGATTTGGTGGCCTGTACTAAATACCTACTTAGGTCTCTTTCTCCATGCCCCTCCCTTCCTCCCCCACCTGCAGCTTGACCCAGAGGGTTTCAAGACGCTCTTTTTTGGAGTTGATGCTGGCCTCCAAAGAGGTGTATTCCTCCTTTACATAGAGAGCTACACATCCATTTTTCTTTCCTACCTGGTCCCTTCTCTGCAGGGCATAACCCTCCATGGCTATGCTCCAATTAAGTGAGGCATCCCACCAGGTCTCTGTAATCTCTAGGTTGTACTGCCCATCAGAGAGCAGGAGGACTAGCTCCTCCTGCTTGTTCCCCATGCTCCTGGCAGAGGTGTACAGGCACCCGAGTCCTCCTGTTGAGACCCTTGGCTACCTGTCATGCTGAAGGAGGGTTATTCCCTCAGCTCTCTCAGGAATGGCTCTTCTAGTGTCCCTATCTATGGACCTTTCTTGTATGTTGGTCCCCGGGTAAACTCTAGTCAGTGTTTCCCTGTCCCCCAGCAAACCTAGTTTAAAGCCCTATCTAGAAGATCAGCCATCCTGGCTGAGAACAGGGACTTACTTTTCAACGTGAGGTGGATGCCATCTCTTCCCATGAGTCCATTGATACTCCCTGCTGCAGATCCTCCAAGAGTACAGTTTTGGGAACTTACAAACTATAGCTATTTGAAACAATTGGTTAGATATAAGATTAGTGCCTCAGATTATTTTAAAAGGACAGGCAAGGACAGTGTGTAACCTTCATCAAAAACGGGTCTGAATTTCATAGACATTAGGGCTGGAAGGGACCTCAGAAGATCATCGAGTCCAGCCCCCCACCCAAAGGGCAGGAAGTCAGCGGGGGTCATAGGATCCCAGCAAGATAAGCATCCAATCTACTCTTGAAGGTGTTCAATGTAGGTGCTTGAACCACCTCTGATGGCAGACTGTTCCAGACCTTGGGGGCTCAAACAGTAAAGAAATTCTTCCTTATGTCCAGCCTGAAATGGTTTATGACCGTTCGACTTTGTCATCCCTTGGGGCTCTCTGGTGAACAAACGTTCCCCCAGATCCTGGTGGTCACCCCTGATAAACTTATAGGTGGCCATCAGATCACCCCTGAGCCTGTGCTTTTCCGGGCTAAAGAGTCCCATGGCTCTCAGCCTGTCATCATTAGGTGTGTTTTCCTGACCTCTGATCATGCACGTGGCTCTTCTCTGCACTCTCTTAAGCTTCTCCACATCCTTTTTGAATTGTGGAGCCCAAAATTGGATGCAATTCTCCAGCTGTGGCCTCACCAAGGCCAAGTACAAGGGGAGAATGATGTCCCTGGATTTGCTTGAGAAGCATCTATGGATGCAAGCCAGCATTTTGGTCGCTTTACTAGCCGCAGCATCACATTGCAGGCTCATGTTCATCTTGTGGTCAATGATGACCCCCAAGTCTCTTTCTTCCATAGTGCTAGCCAGTGTAGCCTATAAGGATGCTGCAGGTTTTTCTTCCCAAGGTGGAGAACCTTACATTTTTTGGTGTTAAACACCATCAGGTTCTCATCCGCCCATTTGCTGAGCCTATCCATGTCAGTCTGGATCACCCGCCTGTCTTCTGTTGTGGATGCTATGCCCCAAAGTTTGGTGTCATCGGCGAACTTGGCCAGTCCACTTCTGACTCCAATGTCCACATCATTAATGAAGATGTTGAACAATATGTGTTCAAATACAGAGCCTTGGGAGACCCCACTGGTCACAGGGTATCATGATCATTTACTTCCATCAATTACTACCCTCTGGGTGCAACCACAGAGTCAATTTCCTAGCCAGTGGACTGTGGTTGACCCAAGGCCACAATTGGCCAGTTTTGCCAAGAGGTGATCATGGGATACCAGATCAAAGGCTTTTTTTTAAGTCAAAATATATGACATCAATCTCTTTTCCCTTGTTCAGGTGATAGGTCACCTGGTCGAAGAAGGAAGATTGGTCAAGCAAGGCCTATCTGCAACAAACCCGTGCTGGCTATCCCTCAGGATGTTGGCATCGGCCATTCCATTAAGGATTCAGTGGAGTCAAATCCACTATGCTAACTAATATCATGACAGTTCTATTCTATCCTAAAATAGCACACAGCTGGAGACCCAGTAAGAGGAAAACAGCTACTTCCATGATGTGGCCACCATTTCTATGATCCTCTTACCATCCTTAGGTTTTTGTTACACATTACCTTTAGACTCCACTAAGTGTTGTGGGATCTTGACTGGTGTCAATGTTACAACAAGCTTTGACCAGTCACACATTAAAGCTTAATACAATCTCTGACCTATGCAACTGTGACCTGACACTAGAGGGCTGGTGAGCCAGGACACCTGCTCTAGGTAGAGATGGGGCGCAAGTTGTGAGTTGCTGAGGTGGGATCATGGAGCTAGGAAGTGGAGAGGCATGGGGGGGATGGGAGGGATGGAAATGAAATAAAAGAAATAAAATGCCAAAGAATAAAATAAAAGAATTAACAAAGAATAAAAATAAAAAGTCTTGTGTGTTAATTAATTAGGATAAGGTTGAGGCATGGGACTGGGGAAACCAGTTGGCAGGGTCATGCTGCCCTGGCTAACACTGTTTGCACGGGGTCACACGCCTGGGAGTGGGAGACGACATTGACTTGGTGTCAGTACCACTTCCTGGGCAGTAGAATTTGGAGGATGAAAAGTTTGTCCAAACAAAATAGGGAGTAGGGGGAGAGGACAATGCTTCCTGGGATGCTGGAAGACTGGAAATTGATTGTTTTATCACTGCAGACCAGTCGCACATTACTGTAGCATGAGCTGGGCAATACAGCTCAAAGATAAACCTCATGCACAGTGGAATAACTAATACACCTAAAGAGCTCTTAGCACTATTTTTCACTCTTTAATGTGTGGACAATTGAGTATGAAAAGCTCTTATAATAGCCTAATGGTGAGATGTAACAGCACCTATAGAACACAGGTGTCACACTGTAAATATCTCCATATATCATCATGCATGCCCACCTCCAATCATCCAGAGTCAATGGGCATTTTTACATGAGCTTTGGGACACAGCATCGGGTGCTTTAATTAGAGAACCATGCTAATCAAAAGTGCCCACACATCACATGTATCAGCATCCCTGAGCATCCTTGCACTGAAAAAATGGTGGCAGGGTTCCTTAAATTAAAGCTCAAACATTTTATTTCAAAGTGCTCTGCTGCCATTTTTTCAGCATGTGGATGCATGGGGACACAGATATCAGTGATGTGGAAGGCTGCCTGAAAGCTGTCAATTTCCATGCTCCAGCAGACTCAAATAATTGAGCCTTCTCCAATACGCTGGATTTCCAGCGCATTGGAGCAGACTCCCCACATGTGTGTAGGAGCCCAAGAGACATGTTTCTCTCTCAGCACACCTTTAAAATGCTTCAGTTTTGGAGGATGAAATCATATCCAGTATGTTCTTTGTTAGAGGTAAAACCATTTAAAATGACTTAGAGAGTGTAGGCATGCTTAAATACATGTCTGCTATAAGCTAAGATCTTCCCTTAGTGTTAGATATTATACTGAAGTGAAATGGAGCAGCGGACAATCTGCATCAGCTGAAGGTCCAACTCTACTGTAAACCCCAAGTTAAAGTCAGGCATATGTAAAATACATCTAGATTGTCTTCTTTTCCTTTGACATGCCGTACATTAAATAAACGAGATACTCATCATCACTGAACAGGTAGAATCTAAACCATATATCCTTTTTAATATTATTATTATTATTATTATTATTATTATTTTATGTAAGTAATATTCTCAAGTATTTTGATCTGAGCTCATTAAAACAAAGCCTTTAAAATGATCATCAGAAAAGATTCAAGTGCTTGGGAAGGCAAAAGACAATATTATTATTATGAACAATAATAATGATAATAATAACAATGTTATTCTTCAGTATTTTAGACAACAACAATGTAACAAATGGGTCACTAGTTGGCTGGAGGGCCACACCCAGAGTGTGGTGGTGGATAGGTCTTATTCAACCTGGAGGAATGAGGGCAGTGGAGTTCCACAGGGCTTGGTCCTCAGGCCTGCACTGTTCAACATCTTCATCAGTGACTTGGACAGGGGTGTAAAAAACACCCTGTTCAAATTCACAGACAACACTAAGATGTGAGGAGAAGCGGGCATGCTAGAAGGGAGGAATAGGCTGCAATCAGACCTAGACAGGTTACAGGGGTGGGCAGATGAGAACAGGATGGGTTTCAACACTGACAAGTACAAGGTACTGCACCTGGGGAGGAAGAACCAGCAGCGGACCTACAGGCTGGGGAACTCCCTTCTTGTCACTGCAGAGGCAGAAAAGGGTCTTGGAGTCATTATTGATGATAAAATGAACATGGGCCGACAGTGTGGGGATGTGGTCAGGAAGGCCAACCATACCTTGTCATGGATCCACAGATGCATCTCAAGCAGGTCCAAGGAGCTGATCCTCCCCATCTATGCGACACTGGTCAGGCCGCAGCTGGAATATTGCATCCAGTTCTGGGCACCACACTTCAGAAGGGATGTGACAACATGGAGAGGGTCCAGAGGAGGGCCACCCACATGATCAGGAGTCAGCAGAGCAGGCCCTACGAGGACAGGCTAAGGGACCTGAACCTATTCAGCCTCCACAAGAGAAGGCTGAGGGGGGATCTAGTGGCCATTTACAAACTAGTCAGGGGGGACCAGCAGGCATTGCAGGAGTCCGGAGTCCCTGTTCCCCCGAGCACTACCAGGAGTGACAAGAAATAATGGTCACAAGCTGACAGAGGGCAGATTCGGGCTAGATATCAGGAGGCGCTACTTCACTCTCAGGGCAGCCAGGATCTGGAACCAACTTCTGAGAGAAGTGGTGCTGGCCCCTACCCTGGGGGTCTTTAAGAGGAGGCTAGATGAACACCTTGCTGGGGTCGTTTGAACCCAGTACTCTTTCCTGCCATGGCAGGGGGTCAGACTTGATGATCTGCTCAGGTTCCTTCCAACCCTACCAACTATGAAACTATGAATAGTCTTATCATAGCTTTCATGCAAAAAGAAAAGTTACTAAGAAAGAAAATACAAAAGTTATCTGGCTTTCTAGGATACTGCCTGCCAGCCATGGATCAGGACCTTCCTGTCCTCCACGTGGTTGGAAGGCAGCTGCCCTGCAGCAAGGACAGATCAGTAGAGTTCCCAGCCGGGTCAGCTCCCTCCTTACCCTTCCCCCCACCCCCTGCACTCCACTGAGGGCCAGCCCAATCTCCCCCTGGCTAGGATGGAGCTCCAGGCTAAGCCCTTGTGCCTCCTGCCAACCTGGGGCTGGCACATGGGTGAGCCTGGAGCTCCTTCTGGCTTCTGCAAAGGGGAAAGTTGGGTTCAATTTGATCCTGACAGGGGTGCATGTGTAGATGCTTGCTGGGGAGTGTTTTAATGAGTGCATTAATTGCACATGTTGGTGAACCCTGTATGTGGGAATTTCTACAATGCCAATCAAGATCTTTATCTGGTGAGTCACAGTTTTCCATAGATAAGCAACATTCAGAGTTTTCTACTATTAGTAGTGCTTAAAACAAGAGATGTAACTACATTTTGGTGCCCACAGCAATATAGGGGAACAAGAGTTTACTTCTTTGTGCAGGCTGCAGCAGTGGTGGTAGTACAGGATGGCTGTGGCCATTGCACAGGCTTCCTCCCCAGAGGCTGCCATTCTGGCATATTCTGTAAATCAGCACCTGGGGTTGGTCCCCTGGCCACCTTTCCCCTCCCAAGTTATACTACTACTTGAAATATGTTTTGCACAGAAAGGCTAGTTCCCTACCTTATTCTGGGCTCCATGCAGACAGAGCCCCTGGCTCTCAGCTGCGGGGACTGTCTGTCACTTTTTATCGAAGTAGTGAACCAAAGACTGTGGCGCAGGCTTCAGCTTCCATGACCACAGTCTGCTCTTTGGTGAGAGAGACAGTGAGCTGCTGGGAAGGAACAACCTCCACCTCTCTCCACTGGGGAGGAGGCTCTTCTCAGCCAGACTGGCTGACCTGCTCCACCGAGCTTTAAACTAACCCAGTCAGGGGATGGGGGGACTACTGCCACTGATGACCCACTGAGCAACACTTGCAAAGCCAGTAGGCCAAGGCACTTAAGGAGCCCACCCCTGCCCCAGCCCTGGAACAATCTGCAGGCAAGGCAAGGGCCCCCAAAGGGACACTTGCCTGCCTGTACACAAATGCCAGGGGCTTGGGGAATAAACATGAGGAACTTGTCCTCCTGCTTAACACAAATAATTACAATGTCGTAGGGGTAACAGAGACCTGATGGGACTCCATCCATGACTGGGCCACAGGTATAGACAGCTATACCCTGTATAGGATAGATCAGGTGGACAAAAGGGGGCGGCGTGTAGCTCTCCAATGTCAAGGAAAGCTATGCATCCCTACAAGCTGATATTGACACACAGGGTGGATGACTAGAAACCCTCTGGGTTAAAATCCACAGGGAACACGGCACAGGGGACACAATGGTGGGAGTCTATTACAGATCAGGATCAAGAGCTTGACCAGGAGTTTGCCAGAAAATTGGCTGAGGCAACACACTCCTGGTGCTCGGTGGTCATGGGAGACTTCATCTACCCAGACTTCTCATGGGAAGAGCACTCAGACAAATCCAAGCAGTCACAAAGTTTTCTCTCATGCATGGATGAGCTCTGATGCAGGAAGTCGCTGGACCAACAAGAGTTAAAGCACTGCTTGACCTGGTTCTGGCAATGGGGGACGACTTAATCAGTGACCTAATGATCAAAGGGAAGCTGGGTGACAGTAACCACAAGCTGATCACTTTCACCATCCACCATAAAGCTGACAAATCAGTCAGCAATACAGAAGTCCTCGACTTCAGGAAAGCTGACTGACAAACTCAGAAGGTTTGTTAGGGAGGCCCTAAAGGGCCACAACCCAAAGGGGATGGAAATTCATGACGAGTGGTTACTCCTCAAAGTAGCGATCCTGGATGCGCAAGCAAAGGCTATCCCATCTTGGATGAAAAGCAGCAAAAGGGCACAGCAGCTCATCCCTTGGCACAGATCCTTGAAAACTCCTGGCGCTCTGGTAAAGTGCCGGATTATTGGAAGAAAGCCAATGTGGTGCCTATCTTCAAGAAAGGGAGGAAAATGGATCCAGCAAACTATAGGCCCATCAGCCTGACCTCTATCCTCGGGAAGGTCTTAGAAAAGATTAACAAAGAGGCCATTTTTAACAGACTGCCGGATGGCAAAATCCTGAGGGATAGCCAGCATGGGTTTGGTGTGGGTAGGTCTTGCTTGACCAATCTTATTTTCTTTTATGACCAGGTGGCCTACAACCTGGACAAAGGAGAAGAGATTGATGTATATCTTGACTTCAAAAAAGCCTTCAATCTGGTATCCCATGATCACCTCTTAGTAAAAATGGCTAACTGCAGCCTCAGCCACACCATGATCTGCTGGCTGGGGAATTGGCTCCACGGTAGGACCCAGAGGGGGATGGTTGATGGAAGTCAATTGTTGTGGTACCCTGTGACCAGTGGGGTCCCTCAAGGCTCTGTCCTTGGACCTATACTATTTAACATCTTCATTAATGATGTGGACATTGGTATCAGAAGCAGACTGGCCAAGTTTGCCAACGACACCAAACTCTGGGATAAAGCGTCCACACCTGAGAGTGATCCAGGCTGACCTTCACAGGCTCAGGAAATGGGTGGAGGAGAACCTGATGATGTTTAACACTAAAAAATGCAAGGTTCTCCACCTTGGGAGGAAAAACCTGCAGCATGCTTATAGGCTCAGCAGTGCTACGCTGGCTAGCACTATGGACGAAAGGGACTTGGGGCTCATGATTGACCACAGGATGAGCATGAGCCTTCAATGTGATGATGCAGCTAGTAAAGCAAGCAAAATGCTGACTTTTACCCATAGATGCTTCTCAAGTAAATCCTGGGACATCATTCTCCCATTGTACTCGGCCTTGGCAAGGCCGCAGCTGGAGTACTGTGCCCAGGTCAGGAAAACAGACCTTATGATGAGAGGCTGAGAGCCATGGGACTCTTCAGCCTGGAAAAGCGTAGGCTCAGGAGTGATCTGGTGGCCACCTGTAAGTTTATCAGGGGTGCTCACTAGGATCTGAGGGAACATTTGTTCACCAGAGTGCTCCAGGGGATGACAAGGTCAAACGGTCATAAACTCCTCCATGACCATTTCAGGCTGGACATAAGAAAGAACTTCTTTACTATCCAAGCCCTCAAAGTTTGGAATAGATTGCCGCCGGACATTGTTCAAGCACCTACTCTGAACGCCTTCAAAAGACATTTGGATGTTTATGTTGCTAGTATCCTATGATCCCTGCTGACTTCCTGCCCCTGGGGCAGAAGGCTGGACTCGATGATCTTCCCAGGTCCCTTCCAGCCTTAATGTCTATGAATCTATGAATATTCTTCCAGGAAGGAAGCCCTGCCTTGCTTTTTTAAACTCCATTTTTTTTAGATATTCAGGGGTCTAATTTTCTTGCCACACTGAACCTTTTTTCATTCCCACACATGCTTCTTGTCCCATCTCAAAGGGTTTTGAGACGGGGCAAGAGGCACATGCACGCTCATCTGGACGCGCCCAAGGAATGTAAATATCTTTTAGGGATCATTTCCTTTCTAAATGGACAGGGTAAAAATATGCTCCATTAAGAGAAGAGGATAGCCCAAGGTACTCAGATACTTCAATCCTCACATCTCCTGCTTCCTGCCCCAGATTATTTTCTTCCAGCTTCTCTAGTCTCCCAAAACATTGTTCCTCTTCAAAGCTCTCTCTGAGCCTCTAGTTTCTCCTTCTATACCTTTGGCAGCCTCTAATTGTCTAGGACCCCTCTTTACCCAGTCTACCAGGAAACTGTAATTTTCCAGTTGCTGGCAAAAGACACTACACACAATACATAGAGTAATGTTATCTACAAAAATATACATGTTTTGTTCCTGCCTATTGCCTCATTCATGCCAACCAAGCTTTGGTCCTCCTTCATAATGACAGGCTTGTAAAACAAGAAGCTCTTTCTAATAAGTTAACACCAGCTAGAACAAGCCAGGAACAACCAGTCAGTAACAATGTACAGGAAGAGTAATGTCAAACTGTGCAGTTGCTGAGGGAGCTGATCCATAAATGTTATTGGAAATTCGGCATCACAGAGGGCCTGTCTACACATCCAATTAGTGTGCCTGAATTTTCTCTGCAGAAAGTTCAGGTTCATAAAAATGCTCCTGGGCACACATCTACACACGGTCACACTGGGAGCAAATTGCACCCAACAGGAGCAGCCCAATCCAGGGCTGTTCCTGCCCTGCTCTGTCCCTCTGCAGCAGCCAGTGGGAGCTCCAGGTTTCCCTGGACACCAGCCCTAGCTGTTCCAGATCAGGTGGAAGCCCTAATCTATGTGGGGCGAGGGGTGTGGGGACTTGCCTCAATCTCCACTTGCCTAGGAGGCAGTGTCCTGCTGAGTCGAGACAGTTCTCCCTGCCCCCTTTACAATGCAACAAATATGGATATGTTCCAAGACCTCAACTGTACTGACCTCCAGACCCACTTCTACCACTTTTACAAGACAATTTTAATATTTACCAATAGCAGACAGTATATACAAGCACAGGGCACTATCATAATGGCACCTACAGAAACACGTTACAGAGAATGAGCGAGAAGCACAGATCCACATAGAAGACTATATTTTGGTGTACATCACTCCCACAATGCATTGCACAAAGCAGTTGACTGTGGGCTTCTACCACACTGATTGCATAAGAGTGAATTTATCTCGCATAGAATGAATTTTTGGTATAAAAAGAGTCACCCCACAAGAGCAAATTCACACTTACAGAACCCGCATAAATCGAGGGAAACCTGTACTAGAAAATAGAGCATTAGACTTATCTATCTACTGTGCAAAAATTGCTGTGCACATGTAGATGGTGACACTTTACTGCTCATTAGATTAGTCTAATGAACAGTAAAGCATGTTGTGTAAATGCATCCAGCATGTACTGAACATTGCTATAAATAAACTGTATTTCCATTACAGATTAAACTTTTGTTAATTGTGATGCAACCTCCCTTGTCTCATACTCTGCCCTACATCCTCCACTTCCCATATAGAGGCCAACTACAGGTTCCTCTGCATTTCCTTTCTCTGTCAATCTGTAATCATATCACTATAGTAGCAGGGCACTGGATACTAAGCATCCTTATTTCACTACACATGATTTAACTAACTTCACCAGCAGATGACAAAGTAAAGGAGGGCTACTTACAATGGAACCATCTGATTTTCCTGTGGAAGTTATGAACAACACTATGCTTCCAAAATACATGTATTACAAAATGCCAAGCAGAAAATATCTTCACTTAACTCTGCACATATTAGCAGATAGGCTTTTGTTAATCATGTTTGCTAGGATAGTGTCCAAGAATCAACCAAGAACAGAAGCCTAATTGTACTAGGCACTGTACAAGCAGAGAATACATAGTCCCTTACCAAATAATTTACAAGCTAAATAATATTTTATACATTATACTACATACACTTCTTACAAAGCCTTACTTTAATGGGAATAATTGCATGTGCAAGTATAAGGCATTGCAACATGGGGACCTGATCATACACAGCTATGCACTCAAAAGTTTAGAAATGTTGGAGCGGGTGTTTCACATACAACTTAAACCCATGAGCAAATGGTAAAGTGAGCTGCTATACTCAAACACATATACAGAATGTGACCTTCTTTGCTTGGACACTTTCCAAGCTTACTGATATCATCATTCAAAGCATCATATTCACTCACAGAGTATGTTTATTTTTCCCTAAAAATTCATAAATCAGTCAAATCTGTCTTTTAAAGGAACTTTTCATGAATGAATGCAATGTCATAGACAATTAGACATCTGTCAGCTCTCTAGCTCCAGCCATTTCTCCTTTAGGGCTATTTAAAATAAAGGAATCTCCACAGAATAATAGGTCATCCTCCCCTGACTAACCTCATATTCATGTCTGTCTGTGTTCTTATACCTTTCTCATCATCCTGGTATATGACTCCCTCAAGCATATTGAAACAAACACAAGAAAGTCTCTATCATTCTTCCATGCTCTGTAGAAATTTTCATTTCTGTGAGGATTGACTTTCAAGTATATCCATGCGGCTTTAGCAAGGTTATTAGCGAAAGACTGAATTGAATCAAGGGGATATAACATTTTGTTCTGAAGAGGCTGTATTTGCAGTCATTCTTCCTAGAGTATGCTCCAAAGCTTATTGACCAAACCACTAGTCAATAAGCTCTGCCTAAACAAGTCTTGCTCTTGTTCCACTGTTGTGGGGGGGATCAAAGTCATAGAAACATAAGCCATCCTTTACATTACCTGGGACAGTTGACTCAGAACTGAGGTGAGATAAGTACCTGCAATTTCTCCAACCTCTTAGTGAAGAGAGCAGAGCACAAGAGTAATGCGCTCTCAATGGTTCGTATTGCTGAATAAGCAGGTTGTTATCCTCTGAACCAGCTGGAACTTCTTAAGCTCAGCATTTGTAGTTCTATGTACATTCCACTAAAGTCATTAAGCCTTGAGGTCATGCGTATGGATCACTGTGACCAAGTACAAATTTGATAAGAGACAGCTAACCCTAGATCAAATAAAGAGCTTTCTGGGGGGGGGGGTGTTCATTTGTGTATCTAAAAGCAGAGGTAAATATAAACAAGCAAGAAAGTATGTCTTCAACTTGTCAGTTGTATAGGCACCTCAAATCAATACAGTAGGGGGAAGGGGAGGGTGAAATTCTACATTTGGGTTAGGTAGAGATGTTACACTTATGGTTCGATAAGCACACAGAAAGCATTCTACAGCTGTAACAGAACAGACATTCATGGTACATAGCACCTTTAAAAAATGGTGGATCCCAATTTAAGTCAACCTTCGATGGATGTGGTAACAGACTCAAGTGCTTTAAGTTATAGCACTTCATCAAATGTCTGTACCACATCCCAACTGGCATCCCAAGGCCCCTTGCAAGGCAGCATGCTCACTTCAGCTGGTGCTCATCTGCTCCAAGAAAGCACTGGCCCAGCCCACCCTTGGGACTTTCACAAACAGGAGACAGAAAAGGATCTGTCTCCTCCCCCCTTGGCCAGGAAGAGGGAAATAGAACTATTTTGCCTGCACACCCTCCCCCTGCTTGCTGGCTTGGGTCTCGGGGTGGGGGGGACAGGTCAGGCCCACACAGCAGGAGAGCTCTGTTCTCCCCCCTGCCTGCCCCTAGTTTTTGTTGCAGTGAAAAGCCACCATATGCAGCTCCAAGCTGCAGTCATCAGGAGGCTGGGCAGGCTTGGGTCAAGAACAGAGCCCCCCAGCCATGTGGGTCTGGCCTGGTCCCCCCAAGACCCAAGCCAGCAAGTTTGGGGGGTGGGCATGCAGCAGGGGGGCTCCATTCCCCCCGTGCCTGCCCCAGCCTCTTTGAGTCTGCAGTTTGGCACTGCACATGGCTTTTCACTACACTGGGATCTAAGTGGGAAAAGTGGGGAACAGAGACCTCCTACTGTACTTACCTGGCCAGCTCCCCACCCCCCAGGACCTTAGCCAGCAAGCTGGGGGGACCTGCATGGCAGGGGGGCTTTGTTTCCCTCCCCCAACCCTCCAGCACCAACAGTAGCCAGATAATGGGGGGGCAGGGCCACACTAGCCAATCACGGGTGCCTGGCTGCTCAGCTGGGCCCAGCTTTCTCCTGCAGCCTCCTAGAAGGCATGCGGGAGCATTGCCAGCCTGCTGGCCTTAGCCAGTGCAAGTACGCTCTGAGCTTGCCTCAACAAACAATGAATGTCTGTTCCATTTGCTTACAACCTAATTTAGAGCGCTTTGAGCAAAGCACAATACTTAAAGCACTTCTGCCCCAGCTTTTTGAACATCTGTACTTAGCCTTAGAAAAATAAGGGAACAAACATGAAAAAAAAAATAAAGGTGGAGTGGAGGTGAAATCAAAGTGTATTATAAATTCTTTTTACTGAATGTTCTACAATTATTCCATGAATACTGCATGCCTATAACTATCACATATGTATTGCTATATATATTACATAATTTCACAACCAGGCAGTAAGTGGGTACTTACAGAAATATAACATAACACCCATAAATCACCAAGTTTAATTAAGTTAAAAATACTGACTTATGCTAAAGGAACCACCCACCTCACTCTGTTGGAATTTATTAGGGACCACTTAGATCTTTCAAGTCAACCTATGTAATTAAAATTGACTGTTTCCACCTTTTTGTTCTGTTCTTGTGCTATACCTAGCACAATGGAGTTTTGGTCCCCAGCTGAGGATCCGAAGTATTAATGCAATACAAATAAATAATCAAGCATAATACTGCCAAGGCCCACTTCAGATGTAACTGAATTTTTCATTCTTCTTATTTTAAAGCCTATGGAAATTGTCATTAATCAATCCAGCAGTATCAGAGTTCATAGTTTCATAGTTTCTAGGGTCGGAAGGGACCTGAGTAGATCATCTAGTCCGACCCCCTGCCATGGCAGGAAAGAGTACTGGGGTCAAACAACCCCAGCAAGGTGTACATCTAGCCTCCTCTTAAAGACCCCCAGGGTAGGGGCCAGCACCACTTCTCTTGGAAGTTGGTTCCAGATCCTAGCCGCCCTGACAGTGAAGTAGCGCCTCTTGATATCTAGCCTAAATCTACCCTCTGCCAGCTTGTGACCGTTATTCCTGGTCACTCCTGGCAGTGCTCGGGGGAACAGGGACTCCCCCAATGCCTGCTGATCCCCCCGACTAGTTTGTAACAGGCCACTAGATCCCCTCTCAGCCTTCTCTTATGAAGGCTGAACAGGTTCAGGTCCTGTAGCCTCTCCTCATAAGGCCTGCCCTGCTGCCCCCTGATCATACGAGTGGCCCATCTCTGGATCCTCTCCATGTTGTCCACATCCCTCTTGAAGTGCGGCGCCCAGAACTGGACACAGTACTCCAGCTGCGGCCTGACCAGTGTCACATAGAGGGGGAGGATCACCTCCTTGGACCTGCTCGAGATGCATCTGTGGATGCATGACAAGGTACGGTTGGCCTTCCTGACTGCTTCCCCACGCTGCCAACCCATGTTCATCTTGCAGTCAGTGATGCCTCCAAGATCCTTTTCTGCCTCTGTACTGACAAGAAGGGAGTTCCTCAAGCTGTAGGTATGGTGCTGGTTGTTCCTCCCCAGGTGCATCACTTTGCACTTGTCAGTGTTGACAGGTTACATAAAAGCCTAAATTGAAGCCTTAGCTAATGAAGACTGTATTTTAAAATATGAATGCAAAATATCAATTTCTGCCCTTTCAAAGTCCAAATTATGTACAAATCCATTGATTTTACATTTCTGCAGTCATTTTGCTTTGTTTTTCCTTAAAAACGTCCATGTATTATTTGTTCCAGTGTATTATAATTGTTTTTTTGCTAGCTCCTCAACAGCCATAATGATCTATACAACTGTATGTGCTTTCAGTATTTAATTATAGTGTCCAATCCCCATTTCTTTTGTTTCTGGCAATTTCAGACTCTGCCTTTCCACTCTGCCTTGCTGAACAATTCTAAAGAACACTTTAAAAAGCAGAGTGGGAAAAAGTTTTTCTGAGTGAACTGGAAATTGTAATAAAATAAGCAGCAGGGCAGCGCTCAATGGCTCAGGCAGTAGCACTAAGCAAAACCCATGGCAACCAAGACCTTTGCTGGTTTCTTCCATTAACTGTTTCTATAGGTCACTGAAATGCATTTCTAAAGGGCTTGGGACAATATGCACTGTAGACTGTATATTTATCTCACCAAGGCCGTTACTTTGCACTAATGGTTGTATTGTATGCTGAGTTTCATTTAAGGCATGAGCTAAAGAAAGAGAAAACAGCAAAACAAGAGGCCCTTGACTGTCAGTGCTAAAAGGGAAAGCGTGGCACATTCAGAAGACTCCACATGCTTGTGGTAGTAACCAGCAAGCATGCTGTGCTTCCCACACAATCCCAGAAGAGCAAGTCCATGTGACAAACCACCCTGCCAAACTACAAACAAAAGATGAAGAAAACTTCTTTCCTTGCTCATTCTCATTTTCTTTTAGGTTAGATTTTATCCCTTTCTCTCCCTATTATAAAGAGATCATTTTTAATTTTACTAATCCTGGCATAAAATATGAACAAATTTCATCACCTTCAATGGAAAGATTCCTGCCTTATGCCGCTATTATAGAGATTAGCTTTAGCTCCTTAACCTAATGCACACAAATAACAATATCATGCTGAAACTCTGGTCCTGTCAATATTTCAAAAACACAGAAATTAGGGCTGTCCAAAACAGCACCACTTTGTTTTGACTTCTGTTTTGCCATGTTGAAGGGACAGTGTTTCATTGAGATGTTTTGAAGCACTGTTCCATTTTGTTTTGTTGAAACTGTTCTGCTGTTTTGACATTTCACTCATGGGCAATAATGGGGAATCATAAAAATGCCTATAACTTTGTCATTTCTTGCCTGATTTGAATGAAAATTGCAAGGCTGGTAGACCCTTCTGAGGGCATGAAGCTTGCCACATTGCAAGAAGATATGTATGGGGGTTTCTGGGAAACTATACCTCAAACTGTTCAAAACAAAACTTTTATCACTTTCCGGCAGCCTGCTGTCATCCCGCACTCAGATCTGGGGGCCTACGCCCCCCTGGGAGGGCTACAGCGCTGTATCAGACACTTCCCATGGGGCATGGGCCCCCAGATCTGCATGCAGGATGACAGCAGGCGGAGGCTGCTGGCCAGGGCCAGTGCCAGCACCTGAGTCTGCCTGGAACAGCCCGTGCCGAGCACCAAAGAGCACCCAGTGCTGACACTGGCCCCAGCCAGCAGTGGCAGCTTGCTGTCACCCTGTGTGCAGATTTGGGGGCCCACACCCCCTGGGAGGAGTGTGGCACAGCCCCACAGCCCTCCCCAGGGGCGTGGGTCCCTGGATCTACATGTGGGATGACAGCAGGCTGCTGCTGCAGGCTGGGGCCATCAGCAGCACCAATCTTCCTGGTGCTTGGCACAGGCTGTGCCTGGCACTGGCCTCAGCTGGCTGCAGCAGCCTGCTGTCATCCACCCCCTGGAACAAGTCAGGAACAGCCCCGCAGCCATCCTGAGGGGCACAGGCCCCCAGATCTGCGTGCGTGGTTTCAGCAAGCTGCTGCTGCCGGCTGGGGAAATAGCCCAGAGCTGTCACCATCAGCTGGCAGCGGCAGTCTGCTGTCATCCCACATCATCCAAGGGCCTGCGCCCCCCAGAAAGAGCTGAGGGAAGTGATCAGAGAGCTGGAGGAAAGATTGGAGAGCTGGGGAATCCAACCCCCAGCTCTTCCCAGGGTGGGCAGGCCCCAGATCAGTGCACGGAGTTTCAGCAGGCTGCCACTCTGGCAGCCTGCTGAAACCCGGCACACAGATCCGGGGCCTGCGCCCCCCAGGAAGAGCTGGGGAAATGATCAGAGAGCTGGGGAATGGAACAGGGAGCTAGATGTCAATATCACAGCAGTCCTTCCCCCTCCCTTGCCTTAGTTTCTGTTTAGCTGCAAGCAAGCCCAGCTTCAAAACTTGAAATGTTTCAAAACTTTCAAAATGTTTTGAGTGCCCTCATTTCATTTCAAAGCTGTTTCAAAGCCTTCTGTTTCATGTTGATTTCATTGTTTCAGGCTCAAAATGTGTTTGTGCCCCCCTCCGCTCTATTGTGCACTCCCGCACTGCTTTTGCCTGAGCAGTTGATCTTGCTTGCCAGGGTCCCGCATGCAAACCCCAGAGAATACCTTGGTTGTCTTCTGGAGACCCCCTAACTTGCCTGCCATGACTTTGAATGGTTCTTCAGTGGAGGGGTTCCCCTTTGGAGCTGCCTCCAGGGCTGTCGTGTGTCTCGGCAGACGCTCACGGGGCTCCAACTTCCCAGACACCCCAGCCAAGTGCCACCCTTTTGAGATGGGCCTCCAAGTCTAGTTTTGCAGCCAGACCCACAGGTGTCTTCCCTGGTCTCTGTGTTGCCTCACAACAGTGACCACCTAGGCCCCAGCCAAACTCCGGTGGGTGTGCCTGGATACCTTCGGCTTTCAGGCCTGTCTTCTCTGGTGCCCTTAGCACCGGCTCCCAGTGTGCTCCTGTGCAGCATCTCACTCTCCCCTTCCCCAGGGTCCTAGCCACCCTTGCCTGGAGTTGAAGTCTTCGCTCATCTACCCTCACCAAGGGGATGGAAATAAACAGAACCTATAGGGGACCACTGCCACTGCCTTGATCCTAATCCCCTTTTCCCTGAAACACCCGTCGTGACACCGAATAAACAAACCAACCACCGTGGCTACTGGTGAGATGTAGCCAAAAAGGAAATGAAGAGGGAAAGGACCCTGAAGGAAACAGAGCACCCACCATGAACTCCATACACCCTTAGCACCCACGTCGCCCTTAGCCTGGGGCACCCTACGGACCGGGATCCGTGCCTCTCCCCCAGTCGGGGTCCCCTCTTTCCCTCTCCTGCCCTTGTCTCCACTCGAGTCTACAGCCCCTGGTGCCTATGATTAGGCTTGGCTGCCAGTTCTCCCCAGAGTTACCACGGGTCCCTCTGCTGGCTCCTTCAGCTCTCTCTGGGCTTCTCCAGCTCGGGGTTCCCCACCACTCCTGCTGCTGCCACTGCGGCTACCACAGCCAGCTTTCCTGCCGGCTTCCTTGTCGGCATCTTCAATCCCCACTGATCCTCAGTTCGGGGATCTCCCACTGTTCCTGCTGCTCCTGATGTTGCAGTCGCTGCTGCGGCTGCCTTTGCTGGCCTCTCCGCCAGCGTTCTCAATCCCTGCCAGTCTTCCCCAAGTCAGGGATCCCCTGCTGCTTCTGCCACTTCTGCAGCTGCTGTTGCCACTCTTGCCGCTGCCGCTACTGGTTGCCGTCCGCCACGGCTGGCCCCCTCCTGGCTGGTGGGTTCCTGCCAGTTCTCCAGCTCTCGACAGCCTTCCCATGCTTTCACAGCCCCCTTTCATCTCTGCTGGGTGGCATCTCCTCATGACATCACTTGGCCCCAGCTGTATATGGGCACGGCTTACAAACCATGCAAGCGGTTTCTCGCCCCAAGCTTCCTTGTTCCTCCCGGCCCCTTGAACAGGCAACTTATTATTTTTTCTTTTCTTTTCTTCGGTTGCAGTTTTGCCTCTGGGCGAGGCTCCCCCCATTCCCGGTCCTGTGCCCTCGGCACAGTGTTGAAACAGCTTCAAAACAAAACACCCATCGAAATTTTGCATATCCCTAATTAAAATCAATATACATTGGGCTAAATTAACCAGCAGTGTAAGAGTTAAGTGGGCTTGTAGCCAACTACCCAGCACATTTGTTCAGGTAATCTGTAAAACTGCTTGAAATTTTTTAGGCACTAATGAAGTACATGTGCATTTAGCCACTCCCCACTCCCCCCGAGCCATGTTCCCCAGAGATGACCCACAGAGATTTTCCCAGGTTCTGGGGTGGCTTTTCATGTGGTTCCTTGTGGGGTTTTCTTAATTCATCTCATGGTTCCTAGATCTCAGATAGAGGAGCAAAACTGCCATTTTGTTTGTAACTTTAATGAATGCATTAATCAAATTCTTCAAACCAAGTGATCAAGATGGCAATGAGTCAGGCTTAGGAGCTATAAACACAACCTCTTTAGTGATACTCACCTGAAGAGTTTCCATGTGAAGAGAAGACCAGTGCTCAACATTCTTTCAGTTTAAATAAATAACTTGGAAAAGTCATGAGTATTTTTTCCTTGTATACCTGTCCTGTCATTCAGGGTTTTAATTGCTCTGGGTTTCTTGCCTGCATTATACTTAGGTGCTTCATTTATTCTTTGGCTGAAAATTAAACAGCACTGATTTATCACACCTTAAATTGCTCTCAGATTCTCTTGGCTGGGGCAACTGAGATACAAACAGCAGCATATTCTACTGCAATGACAACTTATAGTGCAGCTGGAAAATGTTTCATAACAAATATTTACCAGCATCTGACTTCAATATAATTTCCAGCATCTCCCAAAAGTCATGTTGCTAAGATGCTGCTGGTAAAGCATAACTAGCACATGTCTCTTGACTAAAGATTTCTCCGGTTATTACATCCTGTGCCAACAAGCATGACAACATTAAGCATTTGGATGGTTGGTGGAAAATACATCTTATAGACATAAATTTCATAGACATTAGGGCTGGAAGGGACCTTGGAAGATCAAGTCCAGCCCCTTGCCCCAGGGACAGGAAGTCAGCGGGGGTCACAGAATCCCAGCAAGATAAACATCCACATTTCTCTTGAACATGTTCAAAGAAGGTGCTATTCCAGACCTTAGGGGCTTGAACTGTAAAGTAGTTCTTCCTTATGTCCAGACTGAAATGGTCCTGAAGGAATTCATGACCGTTCGACCTTGTCATCCCCTGGGGTGCTCTGGTGAACAGATGTTCCCCCAGATCCTGGTAAGCACCCCTGATGAACTTATAGGCAGCCACCAGATCATCCCTGAGCCTGCGCCTTTCCAGGCTGAAGAGTCCCACAGCTGTCAGCCTCTCAGCATAATGTTGGTTTTCCTGACCTCTGATTATGCATGTGGCTCTCCTCTCAAGCTTCTCCACATCCTTTTTGAATTCCGGAGCCCAAAACTGGACACAGTACTCCAGCTGCAGCCTCACCAAGGAAGAGTACAATGGGAGAACAACGTCCCAGGATTTACTTGAGAAGCATCTATGGATGCAAGCCAGCATTTTGCTCACTTTAGTGGCTGCAGCATCACATTGAAGGCTCACGTTCATCTTGTGGTCAGTCATGAGCCCCAAGTCCTTTTCATCCACAGCGCTAGCCAGCATAGCACTGACAAGCCTATAAGCATGCTGTGGGTTTTTATTCCCAAGCTGGAGGACCTTGCATTTTTCAGTGTCCAACACCATCAGGTTCTCATCTGCCCATTTCCTGAGCCTGTCAAGGTCAACCTGGATTGTCCTCGTATCCTCAGGTTTGGACACTTTACCCCAGAGTTTGGTGTCATAGTTTTATAGTTGGTAGGGTCAGAAGGGACCTGAGCAGTTCATTGAGTCTGATCCCCATGTTATCAGTGAGCTCAGCCAGTCCACTTCTGAATTCTGGAGAATTCGGCAATTCACTTATTCTCTCTGATCTCCACTTTATGGAAACACTAAGAATTAAGTCATTTAGATTTGTGAGGGTTTCAGACACTATTCTGATGGAAGCCACTGAACTGTTCAAGTAAGCAAATGAGATGCACATGCTCCTTAAAAATACCAATGTCCACATCAATGAAGATGTTGAATAGTGTTGGTCCATGGACAGAGCCTTGAGGGACCCCACTGGTCACAGGACACCACAACAACTGTCTTCTGTCAACCACCACCCTCTGGATCCAACCATGGAACCAATTCCCCAGCCAGTGGATCGTGGCAAACCTGAGGCCGTAGTTGGCTAGTTTTGCCAAGAGGTGATCATGGGATACCAGATCAAAGGCTTTTTTAAAGTCAATCACCTCTCCCTTGTCCAGATGATAGGTCGCCTGGTCATAAAAGGAGATAAGATTGGTCAAGCAAGACCTACCCACAACAAAGCTGTGCTGGCTATCCCTCAGGATGCTGCCATCGGCCAGTCAGATAAGAATGGCCTCTTTGATAATCTTTTCTAAGACCTTTCCCAGAATAGAGGTCTTACGGTTAAGGGCTGTGTAAAATTTTGCCATTTGTTTTATTTCAATGCTGTTTGGACCTGTTTCGAGCTTAAAACAGAGAAATTGAAATGAAATGAAATTAAATTAAATTAAATGAACTGAGGGCAGTCAAAACATTTGGAAAGTTTCAAAAAGTTTCAAGTTTCAAAGCTCAAGCTGGGCTTGCCTGCAGGGAACCAGAAACTAAGGAGAGGGAGGGGGAAGAGGTGGGAGGGACTACTTTCATATTGACTGTGTGTAGCTGGCCAGTGACTGTCATCCTTCCCTTTCCAATCCCAGTGCTCTGGTAGGAGGGATGGAAAAACAGCATAAAAAGCAGCATTGTTTGAACTGGCCTATTTTCTGTCACCCATGTCATGAGTTTTGCTTCTCAATAGCCTGAGGTGCGGTTTCCCAGAAAACCCTGCATCTATCTCCTTGAAACCTAGCAGGCTTTGTGGCCTCAGCAGGGGCTCCCATCCCTGCAGTTTTCATCCCACTGCACTTTAACACACACACAGTGTTACCCATGTCACAAGTGTTGCTTGTCAGCATTCTGAGGTGCAGTTTCTCAGAAACCCCTGCACAAATGGCCATTCCCTTTTGAGAAAATACCTTACCCATAGAACCATCCTAAAACAGTAATTTAACACAGCTCTGCCACAGGCTTCCTATGTGTTGCCTTGGGCAATTCACTTATTCTCTCTGATCTCCAGTTTATGGAAATACTAAGAATGAAGTCATTTAGATTTGTGAGGGTTTCAGACACTATTGTAATGGAAGCTACTGAACTGTTCAAGTAAGCAAATGAGATGCACATGCTCCTTAAAAAGAAGAGAAACCAAGCAGTCACTTGGTTATGACAGATGGATCTGTTGCCATAAAAATTATCACTCAGGGTCCTCTTACAAGATACAGCATTCTGTTGAACTAAAAGATGCATTAGTACTAATCCCTTTCCTTTTGAAAAAGATTACAATTTATCTCCCTATGATACAGCTTCTCTGTTATAGCAGAAGAGGGCACTTTCCTCTCCAGAGCTGGCATTCAAAGACAACACCCTGAGCACATTTCAGGAACACCTGCTTTTCTTTCCAGTTCATATATTAAGCTTCTCTAGTAGCACTCAAGGGTGTGCCCCCATGAGTGTACCCGTGCATTTCCCCATGTGTCGTAGGGCACTCAGGTGCCCAGTGCCTGAAAGCAGAAATGGCTCAGGAGAAACCCCTAGTGGTGAGAAGGGGGAGGCTCAACTGCCAGTCACCAGGGCAGCACAGGTGCTGGTTGCTAGGGCAACCAAGGGAACCAGCTAACAGGAAGGGGCAGGGCTTGGCCCTTCTTAAGCCCAGGCATGAGGCCAGAAGGACAGTTCCCCTCTGGTGGCCAAGGAGGGGGGAGCTCAGCCAATGCAAAGAGAGAAAGGAGAAAATCGACTGCATGAGCATCCCCTGGTTGCTGCTATGGGTATTTTCCCAGTAGGGACAGAATGTTGTTTTGACTGGACAGTTTAGTTTTATGTTCTAGCCCAGGGGCTTTGTGTTTTTGTGTTTACTGTTATAACCAGAGGACCAGGTGAGGCTATTAGGGGTTGGAGGAGGCCTCATATGGACTCCACAGCAGCGTGGGAGTCCTGGCGCCAGAGTGGGTGCAGCATTTGGGGTGCATTGGCCCCAGCCCCAGAGCTAGGGGGCAGTGAGGAGCCCCAGAGTGAAGGAGGCAGCAAGGAGCCCAGAGGGAGGGCCACGAAGGGAGGCAGCGAGGAGCCCCAAAGCGAAGGGGGGGGGCAGTGAGAAACCCCATGGAGGTAAAGGAGAGGGCCAAATCACAGCAAGGCCCAGGTCAAAATCCTGTCGGTACCATCTGCGAGGCTTGGGCTGCAGTGTAGGGGAGGAAAAGGAGCCACAGATAGCACCCCCTGGCACTGGGGCATATAAAGTGGGCAGCCTCCCACTAATTATATCACTCAATCAATTAAGATCAAGGTGTGGCAGGCGAGTAAGCAGGCGGTTAGCCCAGAACAGGAGGGCGGAGCCATCAATAGTAAGGCTATAGCAGAGATACTCCTGTCCCAACAGGGTTCAAATAGCAGCAGTGTATTTGTGCCACTGATAGCTGCCCCCAAGGAATGCCCTGGCATGTGCGCTCTGGCAAATTGCCCCAGGTGAGGTCCAGAAGGCTGCTGCCAGCACACGGGCTGGCCCTGGCAGCCTTACCTGGGGTTCTGGGGTCCTCCTGGCATTTGGAGCCTGGCCAACAGCCAGAGTGTGGCTTTGGCTAGCCTGGGTGCTGGTCCCAGCCACCCTTACCCCCACCTAAAACAATTTGCTGCACACCAGTGCACGTATGCAGTGGAGTGCCAGGGGACAACTAGCAGAGGCACAAATATGTGCCATTGCTATTTGTCCCTGGAGAAATGCACATTTCCACTCATGCAGGTGCACCCAAAGTGGTTATAAAGAGGCATGATCTCTGTTTCAGGATAGGGGTGGCAACTCATACTAGCTACTCAATCCTGATAAACACCAGAAAAGGGCAGGAAAAGAAAGTTCTCTCTCACTGTTGGCAAAACAGATGTCAGCTAAATTAAATTTGCAGCATTAGCAATAATGAATTAGATATTCAAACTATTGTCAAATCAAGTCTGATCTTTCATTGCTCAATCACAGGCACATTATCCAAGCCACAGAGAAACATTTCCATATTTGATGGTTTCATGACTGGTCCTGGATGCATTTCAATGGCGATAAAAATAAAATGACACGCGCTCTGTACCAGCTCCACAGGAGAATCACTTCCTTTACTGGGAATGGCAAAGACAATTTCCAAAGCAGTGCTCTTCAAACATATGCAGAGTCAGCACAGCACAAAGCAGCTGCTGTTGCTGACAAGACGAACACTGAATTTGCAAAATCCAGACAAAGGGTTTTTATAGGGAAGAAAACAAAATGGCCCAATGCTGGCCAAGGTAACTATTTAGTGGCTGGTGAGAATTGTTCTTGTTAGGGTAATGATATGGATTTTGGGGAGCACTGAGCGTGCAGCTGAATGAAGGCTTTTTCCTGTGTCTCAGCAAAAGCTGCTGGTCACAAGGCTGGATGATATATTAAAAGTAACTAACTTTGCTAATGCTTAAGTAAGCAGATTCCTAACAAAAGGACAGGGTTCAAAGTTCATGATTTGTTGTGTAAAAATAGGATACAAACCAATGGCTATCATTAGGGTTGTGAGGGCGCGGCAACTAGGGGCGGCCGTGAGCTCCCTAGCGCCGCCTACCGTCACGTTAGGGTGACGTAGCACCCTCAGAATCTCGCCCGCCACGACTTTGATGTTAAGATATATGATGTGGAGGCTGCCAGTTTCCCTAATGGACGGTCTTGTTAGTCGTCCCTATTCCCAGACGGGGATTCGATAAGCGTCCTGCCTTAAGGGCAATGCGTGCCTCCAAGCCTCCCCCTTAGCACGCCCCAAGCCTCGCAGCTGTTCTGGGCGACGCTTGTATGGTCCCTCGCCCCTCGGGTGCCCTTGCTCTCACTCTCGGGCACCGGGCTCTTCGCCCACCTGGCGCCTCCTTGGGTCGGGCCCCAATCTCTGGCCCGTTCCCACGCCTTGGGCCTGTCCTGCTAGCAGCCAGCTACCTGCTGGCACCTCCTGGGTCGGCTCGCCAGCGCCGCTCACTACCGGCGCCCCCTGGGCCGGGTTCTAGCCGGCGCCTGGCTCACCGCCGGCTCGGCCTTCCGTTTGGAGCGCCCTCGCCGCCCTAGCCTCGGCGCCCTGGGCCGGCACGCTCTCGCCGCCCTAGCCTCGGCGCCCTTGGGCCGGCACGCTCTCGCCGCCCGGATCTCGGCTCTATCGCGGCCCTAGTCTCGGCGCCCTCGGGCCGGCTCGCTCTCGCCGCCCTCGCCTTAGCGCTATCGCCGTCCTGCTCTCGGCGCCCTTGGACCGGCGCTATCGCCGTCCTGCTCTCGGCGCCCTTGGACCGGCGCTATCGCCGTCCTGCTCTCGGCGCCCTTGGACCGGCGCTATCGCCGTCCTGCTCTCGGCGCCCTTGGACCGGCGCTATCGCCGTCCTGCTCTCGGCGCCCTTGGACCGGCGCTATCGCCGTCCTGCTCTCGGCGCCCTTGGACCGGCGCTATCGCCGTCCTGCTCTCGGCGCCCTTGGACCGGCGCTATCGCCGTCCTGCTCTCGGCGCCCTTTGATGGCTAGTTAGGCTGCTCTTATCGCCCTGGCCTTAGCTCTATCGCCCCCTAGGCTCGATGCCCTTGGGCCGCTAGCCAGGCCTGGCTAGGTCGCCTTGCTGGGCCTTGCCCCCTCTGGGCTGACTCCACGTGCCTCGCGCACTGTCTCTGCCCCGCCTTGGGCCTTGCCCTCTCGGGGCTGACTCTGCGTCTCTCGCGCTCTGTCTCTGCCCCGCTCCAGGGCCTTGCCCTCTCGAGGCTGACTCTGCGCCTCGCGCTCTGTCGTTGCCCCGCTCCGGGGCTAAACACCGCCCTTATGGGCCGGGGTCTGTAACCCCGCACCCCGCGCCTCGCCGGCGCAATATGGTGCCCTATCGCACCAACAATAGTGCCCCTGGCACTATGCCCAACTGGGCACTGGGAACCCCCAAGCTGTGGGGAAGCTCCCCTTGAGGCCTCCTCGCTCCCCTACAGCCTCCCCGGTCCTCCGGACGTAAACTATAACTAAACACTCAAGCCATCTGGCTATAACATAAGCAAAGGCTCCACACACCTAATAACTCCAAGCCCCACCAGGGCTCTCAATCCTACCTCCAGTTAGGGCGATCCTGTTCCCTGCATCATTGCAGCCGGTTAGCGCGATGAAGTAGTAGCCACTAACCCCGGCCGCTCAGCTCAGCCGCAGAGCTCCTGCTCCTGCGGCAGCCAGAAGGGAACTGTGTCTCAGGCTCTGGCCTAAGCTGGTTATAAAGGCCAGGCCCTGCCCTCTTCCGGTCATGTGACCCACTTGGTTGGCCTGGCAACCAGGCACCTGAGCTCCCTGGGTGATTGGCAGCTCTGCCAATCAGCCGCAGAATCACGGGGCACCTCTGTGACTCCGTGACAAGGGTATAAAGCAAAAGTACAGCCTTGGAGATGGTCTGAAGTCAGCAAGAAAATAGAAAGAACCAGCAAGAAACCACAGTTAACTGGGAGAAGATGGGGGTCAAAGTCTTATGCATGCACTCTTAGCAGAGAATCATGTAAATGAATGAAATGTATAGGCAATACCATGCTAAGGAAGCAAACAGTGAACAGAGGTGGCGCTTGATATGGGAGGAGAAATGGGTGGAACCGAAGGAGGATCATAGGTGGAGTAAATGTTAATAAGTATGAACCAAGGTGTATAAATGTTGGAAAAGAACTATTGTTCGGGGCTGCTCCCCTGGTTTCACAGGCTGTGTGTCTGTGAGGGAGCTTGCCTGAAGCTGTCTCAATTCTGAATGAAGCTGTTATGAGCAATGTGTGCAGGTGTTTGGTCCCTGCTTGCTCTGGCTAATGAGTACCAGGATCCATAAGCAATTGGACCATCATCTCCCTAGTCATTGGGCGCCGTGTGGAGTCAGGATCTAACAATCCTATGTGCAAATTTCAAAACTGAACTGAAGAGAAGATGCTTTATAAGTCAAACAAAAACACCAGTGCAAGACCAACACGATCAATCTTGAGAATCAGATGCATCTGACTCCTTTGACCAGAATCTCATTTGCTGGCAGCCAATATAGTTACAATGACTTTGACAGTTAAGGTTGTACCAGCTGAGATTCTAATCCATCATCTAGTGTGATTAACACTTGCAGGCCTCTCCATGGCTGACACCATTTTATTACACAGTTTGCATTATTCGGTGCTCTTCAAATACAGGTTTCCATAGTAGTCCCATAACAGGAGAATCTCAGCTTTCTATGAAAACAAAAAGCTAGTTTGTAATTCTCATTGCTTCAGAGAATAAATTGATAACTGATGCAGAGCAATAAAGGTTCAAAAATAGGAAGACAAAATGGTCCCCATTTTGTAATAAAAAACCTTGTGATTTTAATTGATCACATAATTTTTCACACATGCCTGGATATCAATGCTACACTGCAAGTGAAAGCAAGTATTCAGGTTGTCTGTCTGCCTGACCTACAGACACAAATTCAAGATACGGGTCATGTGGTGATTCTTGTTTCTATACAAGGCCATGGGAGCTGTGTGAGTCATTGTAATAGAAGGAGGATCAGACCTTTTGTGACTCATATCCTCTCCCATAAGTGATCAGAACAAGCCATAGATTCATTTTTATAAGAGTTTCCTGGCACTGGTGTCTTTTATTTCAAAGTTATGGCATTAGTGGCTGGGAAAAAGCCATTTCAAGTATAAGAGCTTAGAGAGTAGTGTTTCTATTGAGTGCAAATACTATTCTAATAACATTTCCACAGAACAGTCTGGGTTACCGCAGATGAATTCAAAGGCATCTGATAGCTTCTTATTTAAAAGAACTCTAAATTATTTTGGCAGATCTCTTGTATTAAAGATTTTAAATCATTTCCAAAACCATGACATACATGGAAATGCTTGTGATTTATTAAATTAACTGTAATAAAAAACAACAGAAAAATCCCCTAATCTACATTGTTTGGTGGACTGCAGTTTAAACTATTTAAAATTTGGGATGCTCTTTTTTTTTTATATATAAAATTAGACTTGAAACACAAAATGAGCAAGAACCCTGAGTTAGAGCAACCTCCTAAGGTAGGGGCATCAAAAATATGGCCTGCAGGCTGGATGTGGCCCCTCAGAGCCACAACATCCAGCCCTCAGTGCTGGCCCCTGCATAAAGCCAGGCCAAGATCCCTCCCGCCCACATGCCTGATTCAGATCCTGTGGGGCCTGCTCTGGACAGTCCAGAACATGAGCCATATGAGACACCAGTTCCAACCACTCTGGGAGGAGCACAATGTGCAGTGTAGGTCCCAGGGCAGGCACTTTATGCAGCAGAATCCCAGACCATTGAATCCAAGAAGGAATGAATTGGCAGGGGAGAGGGAACTCTGTGGGTCTTCTGCATGCCAGATCCAGTGCCCATTCTGGCTAGTGAGGCTCACATCACATGGGGCCAAATGAGTTTGACACCCCTGCCCTAGGGTCTGAATACATGACATATTTTTGGTGGCTTTGTACAGCTTAGTTCCATGAAACAAATCCTATAAAATGGTGCCTGTCAGTAAAGTGGCAGGAAAACAGGTAATAAAGTGGCAGGAAAACAGGTAATAGATTCTTTGTCTTATGCAAACTCCTACCCCAGGATAAACTGCAGGCACATGACACGTACATTGGTACAACTCTCACTAATACAGTTTTACTCATGATTTTGTACTTGTCTCTCTCTCCTATTCTTGGGCTTCAAATACTCTAAAATTCTTTCCCAATCAACTATGTCGAGAACTTTCCTATTCTGAAGGCGTAGCACTGGAGGACAATCAACATTTGAGTGGTTTACCTTGGGGCTTCTCTAGGGTGACCACCCACCCCTAATCAGGTGAGACAGTCCCAAAACAAACATTGTGTCCCATTTCTGGGCTGAATGACTCTGGGATAGCCAGATTTCTCCTGGATTCCCCTGAACACACTCAGCTATTATGTGTGCAGGGAGTCGGATTTTCTGTTTGCCAAAGAAAAACACATATTTTTTCCTTTGAAGAATAAAAACGCGTAAAACCACAGGTTTCCCCTTGTAGGCTGGCAGAGTTCCAGCATGCAAGGGGCTGCTTGGGGCTAAGGGGAGTGGGACACACAAACACATGCACATGGCCAGTAATACAGCCAGGTAGCAGTGGAGAGCAACTCCCTCAGCTGCCTGCAGGTAAGTTTATGGGCAGGGAGGAAGTATAGAGGTGGCAGGGGGTGCAGATTAAGGCCCCCACAGTAAGGGAGGGAGTGGGTCAGGGTTGAAGGCTGAGAGCACTGCCCAGGCAGAGCAGTGTGTGGGGCCTGGGGCCCAAGGCCTGGAAAGAATGTGTGGCTGTGGGGCCAGCTGGGGAATGGGATGGAGCCATGGGTGGCTTGTCTAGGGGGCAGCAGGGGAGCTGCCCCCCCCCCCCACTGCATGAACTCCTGAGAAGGGGGGCCACATGCCCCTCACCCCCG
Source organism: Crocodylus siamensis (assembly GCF_052110815.1). Taxonomy (NCBI): domain Eukaryota; kingdom Metazoa; phylum Chordata; order Crocodylia; family Crocodylidae; genus Crocodylus; species Crocodylus siamensis. Next base: position 144,183,236 of record NC_143396.1, read on the forward strand.
TGATTTGTGCATGGGTCAGGGGAAGGTGGAGGCTGCTCACTGCAGGCTTGGTACTGCTGCTACCACCAGGTCCTGCACCAGGTCCCATCTGCTGGCCAGTGGAGGCCCACAGAGGAAAAGCAGCGGCGCGGGGAGCCCTGAGCCCACAGTGAGCAGCCAACATCCTCCCTGCCACCCCACACAAGCTCTGCTTGGCTCTGCTCCTGCCATACCGCCCACAGGGGAAGGGGGACATGTACCCCTCCTTTGCATTTTGAAAATGTGGTCACCCCAGTCTTCTCTGCAAAATGGATGGATTTCAGTCAGAGTGAAAGCAGAACCCAGGTTTTAACCTGTGAATTTAGTAATATAAACTAGAATAGGCTTTAGGCATTTCTAAATCCATGTCAAAGATTTTTCTTTGGGGACAGTGGGGAATTTTGGGTTAAAAGATTGGAAGGAGCTAGCATTAACCATACAGTGAAGGCATACATAATATATAATTCCACAGAGACAGCTTCCTACTGGGACTTTTGGCTTCACTATGACATCATCCATTTTTTATTGCAGAAAATAGTAGTACCTTGTACACAAGACACGATTTAACTATCTTCTCTATCTAGAAGAAATGTGCCAGATCCACTCTGTACACAGGGCCTATTCATCTCAAAATAAAATATTTACTGCATTTCAACACTAAAAAGCCAAGGACAGAACCTTTTACTGCTCCAGACATTTTTCAAACAGGATCTGTTGCAAAAAAGCAGAGGCCACATTTTACTTATATGTGAATAAGTTTACTGAAAATTTAACCTTTATCATCATCCTCTTCAGATTTTTATTACAATTTCTTCTTATCCTGACTGACTCCTTGCTTTCAAATTCATTCTTATTTTCTCTCTTTGGCAGGACACACTATCCACTTACACAAAGCTATTTGAAATGGAACATAGCTACTGCTAAGAAAAACTAGCGGCAGTACTGGGCAACAGTGATTTCAGATGAAGTATATAATGCTTTTAAGCAGCTCAGAATTTTTAGAGATACAGCCTAAGCCCCGTATTATGGTATTTATTAGTTGCTGTGTTATCACTGAAGGACTAGACAGTGGGGTTTATTATACAGCAACACCCAGCATCCACAGCATTCTGCAAGTTAATCCAATAAAATTACTGTAAAGTGGACAGGCACGAGATAACATTCTGAACTACCATGCCCTATAGGAACTGTAAAGCAACTTATAGTTCAAGTTATAAAGCATCTATTAAGATTAAAGGATTGTACAAACTGTTTATGAGACAGCCTTTACAATATCTGTAGGTCATGTTTATAAGCCCATAAAAGGTATGAATTCATAAAAGCCTGAGCAGCATCAGCTAAAAACAGGACAAGATTGACTCAAAGACCAGATCTGGTTTAAAACCACTGAGAAAATGATGTCTATCTGTGGTTTAAACTGAGACTATGTGGTTGAGTTTTAAATGCTGAAGTCTCTTTTCTGAAATTAATTCCAGCCATGGTATACTCACAGTGCCACTGAAACTTACTTTTCCTACACAGCCCTGTGATTTAAAAAGATGCAGCACATATACGTGCACAGTTTATTCTCAACTAAACTAGCATATTGCAGTCTGTAACTGGATCTAGACAGCACCAGTCTTGAGCTTCTCCTTCCCCTCTGGCAGGCAGACAACACTAGTTATGACAAATCAGACTAAAGGAATTCATGAGCAGAAAGTGAAAAGAAGGAAGGACTGAAAACCGGGTCGTTGGTCCTCCTCTGTTTCAGAGAAAATAAAAGAACCTGGAGTCTGTGTTTAACAGATCTATACACAGAAAGAATATTAATAATTTTAAAATTTAAAACAACTTATGTGCTTGAGCTATATTAAGTCTATGAGCAGGATAAGTATTTGTGATGCTTTAAATCATTAGGGTGGCATAAGCTTTTAAGGTGCCTTGAAGCCCTAAATCTGCAAGGCATGCACAAATCTGCAGCAAAAGGAGTATATTTCACCCTTCTCAGAATCAGTATTCAGCAGTTTCAACAATGGGAAGGCTGGGCTTAAAGTTGCATTCAAATGGCACATCAGAATGAAGCAGTAGCAGCCAGGTTTATGCACTTTGGCAAAGTTCTCTTCCTACCTGAGTAGAGTCTCCTTACCTCAGGGAACGTGTCATAACCACTCAATGTCTCAAGTACATGCTTCCAACTTAAGTTATGTTCTCATCCTGCTAGGTGTTCTCCCTCTCTCTCAGACCAGACCCTCTGTTCCAGAGAGCTTGGCATATCTGTGAGATCAGAATGTTTCTGCAACTTAAATCCAGTTTCCTTATTGGAGAGATATCCCGGTAACAGAACATAAAAACAAAGGAAAGTTGGATCAAAAGGAGAGGACCCTTGTGAATGAAAAAGCAAATTACAATACTAGGAAAGATTCATAAACCCAGCCTGCCAATGCCATCATAAATACTAAATGAAGTGGTAAGAAACACTATGAGATTACTGCTGAGTTTAAATAGTGGGAGATGGCAAAACATACCATCTTCACCTTTTGAGACATCTTGTATCTAAGAGATATCTTCAATACTGTACTACAAAAAACAAAACAAAACAAAAACAGAAGTTATATAGCATCTCATACAACTCCTGAGAAAAAAAAAATATAGGGAGAAAGTAAAACATGCATTATAGATTCTTTCTACAGAATCTCTGTGGAAAACAAGAAATAAACAATATTTTTACAAAGCTTGGCAATATACCAGTATTGAAGAAGTGCAAATGAGCTCAGTAAATTGACATCTGCATTGCTATGCTGCAGAAGCTAGCAAATAAAGCAAGAGCCTATTATTTTTCTATATGACTAAAGCATTGACTCCACAAATCATAACAGGGAATGAGCTGGATCAATTGTGTAGTAAACAGGTTCCTCCGCTCAAGGGGACTGACAAATAACTTCTTCATCACAATAAACTTCAAAGGAGAACAAGTGTGTAGGCTCAATGGAAGACAAAGTAATAAAACTGTCCAGAAAAGATTGATAAAAGTGTTCAAAACCCAAGTGGGACCAGATTGTCAAGAAATAGTTTTTAAAGTATATTCTTTACTGCTCAGCATATTCTCTGCTTCCTTACAAAAGTAAAAACTCATGGCACTTCCACAGGACCATGCTTTTTACTGGGATAACTGATGAAGTTTTTTAGAGGTCAGCAAGGATATGTTCGTTTCTGCCAGTGGTCTATCCAAATATCCATCATATATATTTGGGAATTTCAGTTTATTTCCAAAAGGATGACCCTTGCAAAGAGTGAGCTCCAAGAAACTGTGTCTAGCAACAGATAGTCTATGTAACATTATGGTACAAAATCATGGCCCAGAAAGTGGGACTTACCAAGAATGACACTTTCAGGATAGATGATAGTTATCAAGGAACACAGGTGTGTTTCATATATATGAAAGCAACCAGCATGTTTTACGCCATTGCAGGGGGATTGTTTCTATCTCTATTACCCTGCCTTTTCCTCTCCACGTCTCTGTTTTGTGCTAATTGTACTGCTGGCATTTTCTACATTTGTTCCACCTAATTTCTGCTTGCAAGTTAAACACTGGTACTATGAAAAAAAGATTTATTTATCAATAGTTCTGTTACTGAGTAGAAAATAACTGCAGTATTGCATCTCAGATAACTCAGTGTAGATATAACAGGGATCATTGCATTGTTGTTATCAGCTCATTTATAACATCCTGTGTTACATCTGTGAACGACTTCTTTGTTGTCAGATCTATCAATTTAACCAAATACTGGATCCTACAACCTCTTGACAAATATACTGGGTGTACATGCAGCAAAGGCTAAAATGAAGAACCCATTAGGCTCAAAGATAGTAGCTCCTCCATGTAAGCTGCATGTGAGATTCCCTCTGAGAGGGAGCTACAACTCAAACCAGCTAAAAGTTGCCACTGGCTAATCTTGAAAATATAGCCTTCTGATCTGGAGATAGTATTAAACCTCAGGCCTGGCTTCTCATTCTAACTCTTGTAAAGGTAACTTTCAGCCTTTAGGCTTTCCCTTTAACTAATGGTTGACTCAGTTTTCCCCAGCCATAAACTGGGTATAATAATATTTACTTAATATAGGAGGGGTTTGTGAGGAATACATTAGTTTATATGAAGCATCTTGAAGACGGGTGCTAAATATCATGGAGGATCAGGATAACATACTTTTACCTTCAATAGCTCAAAAGCAACATGGAACTCTACATCCTCAAGTTTGCACTCTTACACAACACTTTGTCAGCTATTTCAGCAATATGAACATAGAATTATTTCAGAAATGTTTGGAATACATGATAGCCAGATATACAGCTCTGATGAAATAATTTACATAATGGCATCTGGGATGTGTTAGGTTTCTAGCAGGGCTGATGAAGCCAGAAAGAAATATACAGGGTGTTCTTTTTCCTTTTATTTCTCTGCTTCTAACGTTTTGCCTAAACAGGGTAGCTCCTACCACAGCCTTAAGTACCCATGAACACAGCAGTTGTTGGTTTGTTGGTATTGTTTCAAGGTTGACTATTTTCTTAAAGTCAATGGTTCATTTAAACCAGGGCTGGATAACTCTCAGCACAGGTGCCACAAGTGGCATGGGCTGCCTCTATGTATAGCAAGTGGCAGATCAGGGAGGGGACAGCCACCACAGTGGCAGATAGGGAAGGATGTAGAATGCAAAGCAGCAAATTGAGCAGGGGACATAAGGGAGGAAGCAGAAAACAGAGAAGCAAATCAGATGGAGAGCATGGAGTCAGAGCAGAAAGCAGAGCAGCATATCAGACAGGGGAAGGGGATCAGAGTGGTACTTCGGGAAGGCATAAGGCTAATTTGCAGTGCACCTACTGAAAAGATTGGCCCCCGTTAATATAAATCATTATCGTAAAAGCTTCTCCAAGGGATTTTACTATACTTTATCACTGGAGCCCTATCAGACTTCTTATCTCCCAATGATAAGAAACAAACCATAACATTTTTTCTTGACTGCAGACTATAAAACAGACTATAATTCATGCTACTGTAAGTATAATCTTTGGAAAGCAATATATCTTTATTACATTTTCATGGACATTCAGCAGTGTTCTATATGTGGTTTAACCACTGTTATCTCCAGACGAGTATTACTTTCCCATCTCATCTGAAACCAATAAATCCATCTACCCTTTTTTTTCTCATCACCCTAGAACAAGTAAGCATTCTACTAATCCCCTTTAGACATCCTTTCCAATAAACTGGCTATTGGCCTAGTCCCCTTTTTTTGGCAAGCTGGATGGATTTGCAAACTTGGTAATGACAGCTGCATATACAACTGTAGAGGTGGGTTCCCTTAATCTGAAGAAGCAATCCCTTTATGCTGTCACTGACTTCTGTGTCATTGGTTACATCACCATGAGTTATATTTCCAAGTACTTCTACAGGCAAATGTCTTCCACTGTCAGAATAGTAAGAAGAAAAGAAAATATATGGAATAATAAGGATACACAACAAGATCATTCTACCAACTTGACATCAATCTTCAAGAGGCCACTAGGATTTGTGACACTAATTCACCTCATATTCCACTCCCCTCTCAAAGACGTATCGCTCATTCCATGAGTATTTTCACCAAACTACATTTGCTCCTGTGTCACTTACAGTTTGTGCTTCCTGAACAAGTCTGTCAACTGCACTTGATCTTTTTGTATGCCACAATGTCAGGGAGTGTACAGTAATTTTATTTCTGCTTCTTGAGAAATGTTCTGTTGACTCTTCCCCATGATTTTATATCCAAGGACGCAAGGAGTTAGTTTTATGGTAACTTAAATATTATTGTAAGTAGAAAAGACACTACACAGAATTCTATCTTTTGAAGGTCTAAAAGGAACTCACCCATGTTGTTTCCCTGAAGTATTCAGGGGCTAGAAATTTAAGGAAAATATAAAGTAATTTGACCGTTGTAACAGGGAGCTGCTTCCTGGCCCCTGTTATGATCAGGACTTGATGTACAACTGGGGTGTCCACTTCACTCACCCAGCAGCCATGCTCAGCTTCTGCAGTCTCTGGCAGGCTCATCCAGGTACAGCTGGGAGCCAGCCCTGACACTGCGAGCACCAGGTCCCCACCAGACCCAGCCAGGAGCCAGGCCAAGTTCCCATCACCACCAACCACCTTGTCCAGGAGAGAACCCAGACGGGCCAGCAAACCCTGGCTTCTGGCAATCCCCAGCTGCTGGCAAATATGTGGCTGGGGAGCTGGAGGTGATTAGGCCCTGAGAGACCCAGCAGATTCAGAAGTAAGAGAGCCAGGACCCTTAGGCCACTGGAGAAGGGAATGCAAGGTCTCCTGGAGGAGAGAGGTGCAGTTCTGTGAAGAGGCACAGAGGAAGACTAGGAGCACGATGAATCTAGGTCCTGGCCCAGGGGCAAGCCTCAGATAGTCAGAGCAAACCAATGAAGAGCAACTGCCTGAGAAGAGTCAGCCACTTAACCTACCAGGATTGGGACACAGGGATGAGCCTCTTCATACAGGGAGCAGCTGTGAGGCTTCTCAAGGAAGCTAGTGGGTGATATTTTTGCCAGTCGAAAAGGATACCACCAGGGAAGGTGTAGCAGGCAAGCATAAAGAAGCTGGCAGCATCTTTCAGAAAGAGTCACAAGACACATTGCACCCACTGACAACCATTCACCAGACTAGAACGTACTTCCCATAATCTTACAAATATGGAGACTGTAGTCTCTGCAGCCACTGGGACACAGCTAAAATTTCCAAATCTATGTGCCTACCACCAATTAAGCTATTAAACTGATGGATCTTGACAAATGGGAATGAGAAGCATAACAAAAAGTAACTCACAATATTGAAGCGCCAATATTCTCGTGTGTGCCAATTATTGTGCTGGCTACAGAGTACAGCATTTTGAAACTGAAACTGAACAAGAACTACTTGAGGCTTTCAGTGAGTCAAGAAAAAACTCAAAATGTTTTTTCTATACTAGGTCTTGTAGTTACATGACTTGATTAAGATATCTGGGTTCTATTTACTACTCTGTAACCAAGTTCTCAGGCACTCTCAGGCAAGGAGAATAAAGTTAGTAATCTGAAGTTTTATAGAGACAATCCATGGTATTATGTGATATTGGCTGTAATAGATGCAGTGAAAGATGCATTACGGTACCAATGGTTTGGGGTCATACAGTAATAACTGCAGGAAGTCTTCACCAGGCAGTTAATTTTATATGAAATGAAAAACAAAAATTTATGATCACAACCCAGAATAAGGATGTATTGTTATTTATTTGTAAAGCAATAGTGGCCATAGTGTGGTCCTAAAACTGGGGCCATAAAACTGCTAAATATTCGTAGGAAGGAAGTGATTGCATCCAAAAGCATTTGAGATTAAATAGACCTGGCAGAAAAAAGTGAAGGGAAAAAGAATAGTTTTATCCCCACTTCCCCAACATAATGCTAAAATCATAGGGAAATTAAAGGTCGGACTATCAGAAGAGCTCTGAGCCCTACCTATATCAGTACTCAGCATCCAGCAGATCACATTGTGACAGCCAGATTTTGCAAGTATTTCAATCCCCAATATGCTGAATACCTCTAAATTTTGGTTCACTTTTTTGGTGCTTATATGGAAGCTAAACTATTCTGAAAATGTGGCCCCAATTGCACTTGGTATTTCACTTATAAATATAGCTCAGAAAGTCTGTGATGGAGTTTAGAATTTAATTCAGAGCTGAACACCCACATGGGGCCCTAACCTGAAGACCATCTTTCTTCATGTACTGCTGCATCAGTGATTAAAATCTGAACCTGGCCTTATGTTGGAACAAACTGTCCAATATAAGCAACTTGAAATCTGATTACTTTCATACATTTGTGTCAGGGCACATGTAGATTATGGTTTTTTCCTTGTGGGCCCCATTTTGGAGAATATATGTAAACTAGTAAAAATACTGATTGCATTTGAGAACATCCATACATTGCTGAGCAATACTGGCATATTGCTGTATACATTGGAAGCCATATAAAAAGTTTATTTGTTGCTAGTTTCTCATAACTTTGATCCCAGCTGTGGGACCTCTGCTCTTAACTTAATTGGTCAAGTCTCTCCAGGCAAAGGCTATGGCACTGTTTTAATACATTGTGTAAATAATTTGTATCTGAGCAACAAAATAATTACTGCATGCTGACTTTTACCCAGTGGAGACTGCAACTGGATCCATAATTCAAATAACTTGGATAGAGTGGTGAGGCTATCAAATTTAGAATAGCGATTTTTTTTGCATGCCTCCAAATAAGAGTACCTTGTTTTTGGAAGGCAAAATTAAAAAATATATATATTCCAGAATCATGGCTGACTATGTGACAGAGTAAGTTATCCTGGAAACAAAGAATGTCAAGGAGTTGTGACATCCCAGGAGACAGTCTGGGTGAGAACTGCAGAAACTTACTGATGTGTCAGGACAGCAACAAGAGTAGGCCTTTGACCCTTGCAAAGACAGTGACAAGATTGTTACTTCTTTACTGTAAATATATCTTTATATTAGTTCTTGTAAATAACGAAGCCACAAACCTCATCAAGCTATCACAGACTGCATGAAGCAGCTCACTTGCCTTCAGCCAGCTCAGAGTAACAGGCTTTGAGAGAGCTAACACCACCTACCACCACTTTTCCTTTCAGGGCCACAGGGAAACAGCAGGCATCTTGGTTGCCAAGAATCATAGCCTCTTTTTGCTTCTATGCCCCCCTGCTTCTATATCAACAGAGAAAAATTAGCTTCCCTATTTAAGGTATGTACCCGTATTTTAGAGGGCAGATTTTAGGGGGAAAGCGACACGTGATACACAGGTAAATATGGTACTCATAAGTGAATCTGACTGTAGAGGGAAAGGCTTTCAGAAGATCCCGCCAATCAAATGCTATGTTTCATTGCATTTATGCAAGCTTACAATTGCTGAATTGTGTTGGGCACACAGACAAGATCACCAACATTCATTTGGCTGCATTGTACTGAAGTATGGTAGAACAACAATGTAATTCTTCTGTGCCCCTTGAAGGGACCGTTGCGCCATGTGTTCCTACCTCTATGTATAAAACCTAATAAATTCTCTTATATTAGAGTCATAAAAGGTTAAGAAGTCCATCCATAGTTTCTCACTGTGGAATGGTACAGCTTTTTAGCTGCTCTATGCTCACTATTTAAAGTATAGTAGCTGCTGTGGCCCCCATGCTGACAGGGTGCTGAGGCTTATGGGTTAATATGATGGTGGATTTACTTGCCAATCATCAAGCCCAGGTGCACAGTATATTCTGAAAAGTTACTATGGGGCAACATTGTTTGACAAGAGGTGGAGAATCCCTTCTGTATTTGAACCCTCCATCCTCAAAGAAAATGAGGGCAATGACAAAAATACAAACAGAAACAACAGGTAATTTTACAAAATTAATCTCAAGGACAAATTGAAAAACCTAGGAGCTGCCAGTGTATTTGATATAGCCCACTGGGTTAACTGTATAGGACCACACTTGACAATACTAGAAAGCTTCCTTCCTAATTTCTTTTAGCCAATCAACATAAGTACTGCAGTCTCTACATGAACTGAATTACAAATTATTTGCACAGCTCATTTAAGGATAAAATTAGATATTCAGATATGCATGCATATATTAACACATAAGAATTACAGTGCATATGTATGTAGTTATGCATGGAAATTAAAATGAGACCATGGAAATTATCAGGCAGAGATAATTACATATGGGATTTTATTATAATTGTGTCCATGAGAATACTGAAGTTCTATTTGACATTGGGTCTCAGAGACTGATCTTTCAAGAAACTGGCATAAAAATTAGCCAATTGATGACATCATAACTTCAGTGTAAGAAAAAGCATTGATAGCCAATTATAAGTCTTTACTCACTGAGTTGATTAGAATAAACATCTTCAATGAGTGCCATACATCTGCAATTACTATCTGTGGCAAGGTGACTGCACACCACCAGATTTCAAAGAAGAATCAAAAATGGAAAGAACAGCTTGGAAAGCATGATCAAAAATTTTCAGGGAAGCACAAATAGCTTTTCCATACCTCTTTTGCAATGGGCTGTATAAGTAGGCCAAAGTAGCAGTCAGACACTATGCACACTGTTTCTTCCCAGCACACAGCACATGGAAGTTTAGCCCTTGCCTGGCCATGCAGCAATGTTTGTGCTGCTGATTGACTGGGCAGGGGAAGAAGCTTCTACATACTCTGTACCTGGGAGAGACCCCAGCCACAGCTGGAGCTGGAGCTGAGCTGCACTTGACAGTAAGGGGTGGGAAATAGGAAGGGCAAAGGGGGCAGAAGCTGCATAAAGAAAGGGCAGGGAGGGAATGGGAGGGAGGCTGATATGGATCTGACTGGCCTTGACCTGAGCTCAGGGCCAGAGTCAGAGCCACAACAGCTGCCTGTTCCCTGCTCCGCTTCATATGGGAAAATAAGATATGGGTTTTTTTTCACCATGATGACTGGGGGAGGGAGTGGGGGGAACTCTTATATTCATAATAATATGGTAGCTTGCACCGTGCCAGAAATGAATCATTTTATGGAATAAAATCTGTGGGGAACATGGCACAGGGGACATGATGGTGGGTGTCTACTACAGACCTCCCACCCAAAGTCAAGAGCTTGACCAGGAGCTCACCAGGGAATTGGCTGAGGCCGCATCCTCCCGGTCCACGGTTGTCATGGGAGACTTCAACTACCCAGACATCTTGTGGGAAGAGTGCTCAGCCAAATCCGAGCAGTCGCAAAGCTTCCTCTCATGTGTGGATGACCTCTGTTTGACTCAAGAAGTCTATAGGCCAACAAGAAGTAAAGCACTGCTCATCCTCGTACTGGCAACCCAAGCAGCTAACTAGATGTCCCTATATAGCGAGTTAGATATAGTGAGATATTGATATGTCTGGTTAGCTGGATGGGTTTTTTATAGCGTAACAGGTACTTTGCATGTGCATCTGGTCTCCGCTTATTGCACAATAGCTGTAATGTGTAGAGGGGGCCTATAGGGTGAAAATCTAGCTCACCTTCAACTTGATTCCGGACTAACAAGACTAACTACATCTCAGAAATGTTAGTTCATTCAATTCTGTGAAATCATATCGCTTATGGTGCTGCTCCCCATTTCAAGGACCTAATATGGACATATTTCAAGGACACAGATACATATATGTGTGTGTTTTCTTTTTATAAATATATTTATAAAGAAAATATCAAAAGTGACCAGAGTCTGAACAAGACTGCTGTGAAGGAACTAAGGGGTGACTTTAGCTTAACACACAAACCAGTGAAACATGACAATCAGATAAGCAAGATTTAGAAAAGCTATTATAAAGAAGTCTTAATGTATATCATTTTGGAATAGGGTGACCATACATCCCAGTTCAGCCAGACAGTCCCAGATTTCAGAGGCTAGTCCTGGCAGGCTGGCAAGAATTAAAATGAGCATCCTGGAAATGAAGGTTGCAAGCCACAGTCCAGTGGGGAGGCAAAGTGGCACGGTGCACCAGGCAGGTGATCAGGCAGGCATTGCTACCCACCCACCTGGCCAGTACACCATGCCATCCCGCCCCCACCTCTGTCTGCAGCAGCATTCCTGATTTGGGAGAGTGGGGGTGGGGAAGAAGCCGTGTCCTGGATTTCCTTATGGTCAGCCTATCATAGAACAGCTACAACAAACTAAAGGAGGGACCTAGCCACAAATAACAGGGGCTGGTTGTAGGCTTACTTCTCAAACATGCTATAGCTGATTCAAAAAGACATGCATACTCAAACAGAAAAAGTGAGAAGAGAAGCAATTAAAAGAAACAAAAAACGTCCTTTATGGTTAAATAGCAGAGGTCACAAGAAAGCTAGCTTGCAGAAAAGAGATATAATTTAAGAAAAGAAATTATATATGGTAGTCATGTCAAGAAAAGCCTTTAAAACACAAACAATCTCCACAAGGTATTCCTTAATGCCAAATTTATAAAGAGAATTGTTATTAAAAAGCTAGGAGGGTATTAATAAGCCATTGATATTCCGGCTACTAGGAAAAATGGATAATAATCAAGTATTAAGTAATGGATAATTAGTCATTAATGACAGGAGTAAGCACACTAAACATTCTTTGTTCAAGTCAACAATAGATGAGATATTATATAAAATGATGTTGAATTAGTTAACTTGATTAGTTAATGGAGAGGCTTCAGAATTTACTTTACTACAAAGTCCTCTCTTGGATTTTTATAATAGAACCATGTTAGTGTTTAACACACAAACAAACAACTCAGTGAAAGTGTTATACCATCATCACAAGTTATGTCTAACCACAGAGATGTACTTTTGCTTTAGAAATTAATTCCATATTGTCAAAAATATTTTCCAGTGGTCTTCATACAATAGAAAAATATTAGAAAACTAGAAGAGCATGTAGAATAAAGGATGTAATTAGTAATAATGTTGGTTTTAAGCCTCCTCAGGTAAGGTTAGAATGAAATTATCTTATGATATTGCAACATCTTACCACAAATACATCACATTGAACCATAGACTGCAAGCTACCCACATTTTGTACAAGGCAGTAGAGTTGTCTTATTCTCTGGCCAGCTAAATTTCATTTAAAACCTTTTAAATACTCAACACTTATTAAAATAATATCTCAAAAGTGTAGAGTCTTGTAAAACTGGGCATAAATAAGGGGTTTTGGCAAGATTTCTTTGTTGCAGTTTACTTTTTTTCATTTGGAGTCCCTGGTTTCTGAACAAACTCAGTCTCAATGGCAATACACCAAATGCTGATTAGTGTTCATTCAAATTCAATGGATGGCTTTCCACTAACTTCAATAGGTTTTGCATCACACGGTTAAACCAGTGTATGATCTTCTGACAGCAGTACTTTTGTATCTACATTTCTGAAGTATTAATCGTTTGGCTAGGTTTATCGCTTAATAAATTAAAGCCCAGCTTGAACAAAATACTTGAACATGTGTTCAAATCCCAATAATTTCAAAAGGTACTTACGCATATGCTTACATACTTGGCTGCATCTCGATCTGTAAAACCAAGCTGAAATTTTCCTAATCTTCAGTGACAGCCACTCTTCTATCCAAAATCATGTTGACTTTGAGCCATTTCCCCTCCAAACCAAAATCTTAAATGTGCAAAAAGCTCTATAATGTGAAACAATTTAATAATCTATGGTTTCATCAATTATCAATGGTTCCAGCATCCATCCCTTTTTTCACGATCCAAGTTTTAAAAGGAAGAGGAAGAATAAAAAAAAATCAAACATTCTGCCCTAATCATAAGCCAGGGATGTTCAACCTCCAGCCTGAAGACCAGACCCAGGCCACAGCACTATGTCAGCACTATGAGATTCATAGATTCGTTGATGTTAGGGTCAGAAAGGACCTCTATAGATCATTGAGTCCGACCCCCTGCACAGGCAGGAAAGAATGCTGGGTTTAGATGACCCCAGCCAGACGCCCATCCAATCTCTTCTTGAAGACCTCCAGGGTAGGGGAGAGCACCACCTCCCTTGGGAGCCCATTCCAGATTTTGGCCACTAACTGTGAAGAAGTTCTTCCTAATGTCCAGTCTAAATCTGCTCTCTGCTAGCTTATGGCCACTATTTCTTGTAACCCCCAGGGGCGCCTTGGTGAGTAGAGTCTCACCAATTCCCTTCTGTGCCCCATGATGAACTTATAGGCAGCCACAAGGTCACCTCTTAACCTTCTCTTGCAGAGGCTGAAGAGGTCCAGGTGCCCTAGTCTCTCCTTACATGGCTTGGCCTGCAAGACCTTAACCATACGAATGGCCCTTCTCTGGACCCTCTCCAGGTTATACACGTCCCTCTTAAAGTGTGGCACCCAAAACTGGATGCAGTATTCCAACTGCGGTCTGACCAGTGCCCGATAGAGGAGAAGTATCACCACCTTGGTTCTGTTTGTCATGCATCTGCTGATGCACGATAAAGTGCAGTTAGCTTTGCTGATGAATCCAGCAATATGGCAGTGATAAGTGGTGGCACTGTTCCCCTACTAGCAAATTTCCAGACCCATGGGGAGCCCCGAGCCCTGCACACTGGATCGGGTGCCTGATCTCAGAGTACGTGGCTGGAGTGTGGGGGGAAAGGGGTCAATGCTGGGCCTAAAGCCTAATCCTGGTGAATGAGGGTGACACCAGGCCCCCAGAGCCTAATTCCAGCACATGAGGCAGGGAGGGTGCAGTGGTAGGCCCCCAAGGCCCAGCCTTGGTATATGGGGCTCAATCTGGCCCCTAGACTGACCATGTGCCACTTAGCTGACCCACAGAGCCTAAAGGTTCAGTACTGCTGTCATAAACCATTATAAGATTAATAGCTAAACTGTAGCTGTAAATCACTGACTTAATAGCTGCTGGCAAAGAGCAGACAGGAGCTCTTCCAGTCAGTTGCCCTAGGCAAGTACAATGCCTCTTGGAGCACAGCAGGAATTTGATGACTGCCATAATTCTAATGGAGAAACATACATTCTCCCCTACATGGGCAGAAAACGGTTCTGACTAGTAGGGCTGTGCAAAGCTTCAGTCACCAATTCAATTTGGAACAGATTCAGCCTAATTCAGTGGCCAAATCTCCAAATCCGAATCAAATCAAGAGACCCATTAATCTCTCTGAATTAAATTGGAAGCCTCCAAATTGATTTGGAGAGACTCAACAATTCGGCCATAAACACAGTTTTATATGTTTTTTCTACATATCTCAAGGTACCAGGCGCAGCTCGTGAACACTGAGATGGTAGGGTAGATGGAACATCCCATGGGAGCACAGGGCATCCTCCGTGCACTCAGTGGCAGAACCGGAAGTGGACTAGAAGTACTTCCACTCCACTCCTGGATCCACCACTGAGCATGCGGGGGACCCCCCCACCATGCTCCCATGGGATGCTCCATCTGCCCACCATCTTAGCATTCATAAGCTGCACCTGGTATCTTGAGGCACATAGAAAAAACAGATAAAGCTGTGTATGTGGCCAAATCGCTGATTCTCTGAATCAGAATTGAATCTTCAGATTCAGATTTGGCTGAATTAGATTGGGACAATGATCCCGATCAGTGAATCAAATCACTGTCCCTCAAATTGGGCCAAATCAGAATCAGAATCTGATTTTCAGAATCGAATACTGAAAAATGCAGCAGTTAAGCCAAATCAAAATCAAAATCAAATATGGAAAAAAGCCACAGTTAGGCTCTAGGAGTGGCATGGGACATACAAGTGAAAGCCCATCGTGCCCCCACACTCTGAAGCCCCCCAGTGACCTCCAGCAACCATGGAGGACCCCCGTCTGACCCCCAGCACAGCTGGAGGTAAGCAGGGACCATGTTGGGAGGGGGCTAGCACAGCTGCGGGGGGGCAGGTGAGAGGAGCCGAGAAGGGTCTCACCCTACCCCAGTTCCTACTTCACCCAGCCCCCCCAGGCAGCCACATGAACAGAATGCACAAACAGGCATGCTTGTCTGCCTGGTGCGCAAGTTAGCACAGGAGTTTGCACAGGAGGATGACCAGGAGGGCCTGAGGCTCCAGGCACTGAGCCGTAGCCAAGGGTCTGCACAGTAGTATCCCGACTACTACAAGGACCATTGTGGGTGGGATATATCACACCCCGAGGCTCCCCCCTGCACCTGGACTTCCCTGCTCTGACACCACTGGGATCTCCACCCAAACAGAGCCCATGGTTCTGGCCTCATCCCAAACGGAGCCTGCGGTCCCTGCCCCCACCCGGGCAGGGCCCATGGCCCAGCCTCCACTCAGACGGAGCCCCTGGATGCATGTGGAGGCTCCTTAGCAAGACTGCAGGCATCTGGGTTTGGGGACACTCATACCTCCCCTTGTAGCGTGTGCTCAATGGTTGAGGCCCTGGAGTGCCAGATTATGGAGCTCTATGCAATCGTCCATCAGCTGAACTCTATTAGAGACGTGAAGCAGGAGCTGGACTCTTACTTTCAGGCTCTCCACCTGATGGCTCATGATAGAGTGACAGAACCAAGGAACCACCAGGAAGTTCAGCCTGGGGTTGCCTGGATGATGATTGTCTTCAACCCTAAGAGGTGCAGCACTAGGGTTACCACTCCCCTGGAACTGCACAACCGCTTTGCACCAATGGAGCCAGTCATACTGCCAGCTCCAGCATGTGAGGATTCAGGGCCACCAGCACCTGTGCCTAGAAGAAGGTGCAGAGTTATCGTGAACGGTGACTCCCTCCTTAGGGGGACTGAGGGAGCCATCTGTCGCCCTAACCTCCTAGCCCATGAGGTCTGTTGCTTTCCTGGAGCTCGTGTCTGAGATGTAACAGAGGATCCCCAAAACTCATCCAGCCCTCTGACCACTATCCCATGCTATATATTAGGGCTGTGAGAAGCTTCGATCCCTGATTCAATTTGGCAAAGATTTGACCCGATTCAGTGGCTGAATCTCTGAATCCAAATTGAATCAGAAGACCCTTTAATCTCTCTGAATTGAATTGGAACTCTCCAAATCAATTTGGAAAAATTCAGAGATTAGGACATAGACACAGTCTGAAATGTTTTTTCTACATACCTCTAGGTAGCAGGCAGCTTGTGAACAATGCAGTGTTGGGGCACATGGAACATCCTACAGGAGCACAGGGGGGTCCCCAGCATGCTCAGCAGCACACCTGGAAGTGGACCAGAAGTGCTTGTGGTCCACTTCTGGGTCCACTGGGGGGTGCGCTGGGCCCCCTCCCCTCATGCTTCCCCCACCCCGGCTCAGCAACTGGTGCCTTCTTGGTCTGGGGAAACATTTCTGGGTTCACCACCAAGCACATAGAGAGGTCCCCCCACCCTGCATTCCTGTGGGATGCTTCATGAGCCCAAGCATCACAGCATTCACAAGCTATGCTGGTATCTTGTGACATGTAGAAAAAACACTTAAATCTGTGTCTATGTCCAAATTACTGCTTCTCTAAATCAGCATTGACTCTTCAGATTCAGACTCAGCCAGATCAAATCAGGAACAGTGATCCAAATCAATAAATCAAATTACTGTCCCCGATTCAGGCCAAATCCAAATCCAAATCAAATAGGGCCTGCTTTGCACACCCCTACTATTCATCCATGTGGGCACCAATGATACAGCATGGAGAAGTCCAGGCTGGGTCATGCATGACTACAGGGCTCTGGGAACTGGGCTCAAGGATCTGGGCAACAGATATTTTTTTTCTTCAATCCTCCCTGTCACAGGACATGGGCTCTGGAGGGATAGGTGCATCGGTGAGGTGAATAGAAGACTCCAGTGATGGTGCCATCATGTGGGGTTTGGCTTCCTTGACCACAGTCCGCACTTCAGAGAGAGTGGACTGTTAGGAACGGATGCCCTCCACCTCACCTGGAAAGGAAAGAAGCTCTCAGCCAGAATTGCTGACCTTCTTGACAGGGCTTTAAACTGAGACCGCTGAGGGGTGGGCGGTCTATTAACAGTTACAGCCCAGGTCATGTCAGCTGCACTACCAATAACTTGGGCAGCCCAAGGGAACCCACTCTGGTGACAGCCCAAGGAAAGGTCCCGCTTTACCCCTCAGGGAAGCATTGGGCTTTTCATGGCAGACTTAACTGCCTGTACGCAAACGCCAGGCGCTTGGGAAGTAAGCATGAGGAACTGGCCCTTCTCCTATGTAAAAATAACTATGACCTTGTAGGGATTACAGAGACCTGGTGGGACTCCATCTATGATTGGTCGGTGGCAGTAGAGGGTACACCTTCTATAAGAGAGACTGTGTGGGGAACAGGAGTGGGGTGTTGCTCTCTATGTCAAGGATCAGTTCGCCTCCCTGCAGATTGAGTTTCCAAACCAAGAAGGGCATCTTGAGACCCTCTGGGTCAAGATACAACCCATGGAGGGGGTTGTACTTGTAGATACTTGTAGAAGTCTACTATAAATCTCCCCACCAAGAGTAAGAACTGAATTGGGAATTCAATAGGGAACTGGTTGAAGCCACGTGCTCCCAATGCATGATCATCATGGGGGACTTAAAATTCCCTGACATCTCATGGGATGAGTGGATGGCCAAGTCTGACAGGTTGCATAGCATTATCACGTGCATTGATGACCTCTACCTAACCCAGGAGGTTTATGGACCAACTAAGGGAGAGGCATTGCTTGATCAGGTCCTGACCAAAGGGGAGGACATGGTGAGTGATCTGCCGATTGAGGGGAAGCTTGGTGACAGTGACCATGAATTGGTCACCTTCTTAGTTCACCGAAGAGCAGGGAAACCCCTCCTTAAAACAGAAGTTCTTAACTTTGGGAAGGCTGACTTTTGCAAACTGAGAGGATTGGTCAGTCAGGCAATTAGGGCCATACTCCCCCCTGTCCCCCCGCCCCCAGAAAAGGGAGTACATAAGGAATGGTCATCTCTCAAAAAAATAATCCTTGAAGCACAGGGGAAAGCTATACCATCTTGCAAGAAATGAAATCAAAGAGCAAGTAATCCCCCAATGCTGAATAAGGAACTGTTGGACCTCATTAAGCTCAAAATGTAGCCTACACCAGCTGGAAAACAGGAAGCATTACCAAACAAGATTACATGCACCCACCCACACCTGTAGAGACTGGTTGAAAAAAGCCAAGGCACAAACCAAACTCAGGCCAGCTACAGAAATCAAGGACAACAAAAAGACCTTCTTCAGATACGTGGGAAGTCAGAAAAAGAACAAAGATAGCATTGGGCCCCTGCACAATCCAATGGGGCAATTGACATCTGATGCCCAAGAAACGGCCAGTCTCCTAAATGACTTTTTTGCATTGTTTTTTTCACCCTCCCAGGAGGATCAGACTGTCAGGAACGACACAAACTAATCTGGGAGTGGGCGACGGGCCTAAAATCGATGTGGATCAGATGAGGCAACACCTCAAGAAACTGGACACTCACAAGTTTGCACCCAAGAGTCTTGAAGGAGCTGGCAGACATCATTGCATCCCCCTTGGCAGAGATATTTGAAAATTCATGGTGCTTGGGCAAAGTCCCAGATGACTGGAAAAGAGCCAATGTAGTCCCTATCTACAAAAAAGGGAGGAGAGATGACCTGGGGAGCTACAGACCAATCAGTCTGAGATCCATCCCCAGAAAAGTCCTAGAGAAAATTGTCAAGAAAACCAACAACACTAAACTAATGGAAGGCAAGCTTCCGAATGCTAGCCAACATGGCTTTGTGACTGGCAGGCCTTGTCTGACCAACCTCATCTCCTTCTATGATTAGGTAACATGCCCTGGACAAGGAAGATGATATGGATGTCATATATCTGGATTTCAAGAAAGCCTTTGACCTAGTTCCCCATGATGTCCTCATGCTTAAGCTGAGGAACTGTGGCCTTGATCATTACACAGCCCAATGTCTATATAAGTGGCTATGGGGTCAGACCCAAAGAGTACTAGTTGACGGAAGCAAATCAACATGGCACACAGTGGCCCTCAGGACTCGGTACTTGGGCCGGCACTCTTTAACATCTTCATCAACGATCTGGATTTGGGAGTAAAATGTGAACTGGCCAAGTTCGCAGATGATACCAAATCATGGGGGATGGCAAATTATGGGGGATGGCGGTCACACCACAGGACAGGCTAGGGATACAGGCCAACTTGGACATGCTTTCAAGGTGAGCCAACCAAAACCTGATGGCCTTCAATGCAGAGAAGTGTAAGGTGCTGCACCTCGGTAGGAAGAACACCCAACATACTTACAGGTTTGACAGTGCTACGCTCACTACCACCATGACTGAAAGGGACTTAAGGGTCTTGACTGAACATGAGATGAATGAGCCATCAGTACAATGCTGTGGCTGGCAAAGCTAATCAAACTCTGGCATTCATCCACTGATGCATCTCAAGCAAAACCAGGGAAGTCATCCTCCTGCTTTACTCAGCCCCGGTGAAGCTGGAGCTGGAGTACAGCATCCAGTATTGAGCCCCCCACTTCTGGAAGGATGTGGAGAAGCTTCAGAGTGGAGTCCAGAGGATATCCACTTGTATGATCCAAGGCTTGGAGGGAAGGCCGTATGAAAAGAGGCTGAGGGACTTGGGACTCTTCAGTCTGGAGAAGAGAAGGCTCAGGGGGGGACTTGGTGGCAGCCTACAATTACATAAGGGGGTTACATCAGGACCTGGAAAAACAGCTGTTCACCAGAGCTCCCCAGGGGATACCAAGATCTAATGGCCATAAACTCCAAGAAGGCCAATTTAGACTTGACATAAGAAAAAAGTTCTTTACAGTGCGGGTGGCCAGGGTCTGGAACAAACTCCCCCCAGAAGTGGTGCAAGCACCTACTCTGGACTCTTTCAAAAAACAGGTGGATATATTTCTTGCTGAAGTCACTTGATCCCAGCTGACTTCCTGCCTATGGTGGGGGGCTGGACCTGATGATCTCATGAGGTCCCTTCCAGCCCCTACTGTCTATGAAATCTATGAAATCTACTGCCCGCTTCACACACCCCTAGCCTTCATTACTGTTTGTGTACACCCCATTCCAGAGCAAAAAATGACTCGGTATTGCCAGCTCTCACACTTGCATCACAAGTCTTGCAATATTTAGTGTCTAGCAAATGGCACATGAGGAAGTGAAATGGCCAGCATCCCATCTGACCACCTTTGGCTCTCCAGTCCTAATGAGCAGGAGCAAATTTACAGCTGAGTCAACTGATTGTCACCTTCAACATGAGCTCAGAGCAAGGCTCACATACCTGTTGATCCATCACAAGACACCTTAAATTGGTATACCACCATGCCCCCTGAAGTACAAAAGCCAGAAGTCAAATAAAATAATACATTTAGAGTCCTGTTTAAAGTGTGTGATTCTAAAATATCTCATGATTTCAGAGGAACCAGATTTGGGATTTTTTTTAAACTGGGGGTCATAATAATGTAAATGCAAGAGCCATGAGTTGAGTTCATGACTTCATGAGACAAGATAAAGTTACTGCTCACCCCTCCCTAGTGTGTGTGTGTGTGTGTGTGCGCGCGCGCCTTTCTCTCTCTCTCTCACACATACGCAGTAGTATTCTGGGTAATATATTTCCCCTTACATCCTTTGAAAATATATTTTGCATAAGGTCCTTTTCTGCAGAGCTTCTGCTTAGCCAGTTGGTCCCCAGCCTGTACCAGTGCATGGGATTATTCTGTCCTAAGTGCAGGACTCTGCACTTCACCTTATTGAACCTCATGAGATTTCTACTAATCCAATCCTCCAATTTGTCAAGGTCTCTCTGAATCTTAGCTTTACCCTCCAGTGTATCAACTACCCCACCGCACACACACACAGCTTAGCGCCATCTACAAACTTTCCAAGGGTGTATTCCATCCCATCTTCCAGTCTGGGTTGAGTCCATTTCAAATTCTGGTTCATATCTTCTCTTGATATGGTTGCCTTCCTCTCTACGCTTTTTTTTTTAAATGGACAAATATTCACTTACTGCTGGGTTGCTTTACTAAGCCTACTCTGGCCTTGGAAATGTAGTTCAACTACACTCTAATCAGGAGTGTGTGGAACTCTGAACGATATTTTGAGCCTGTTTAAATACACAGCAATTCAGAGTGAAGACACCTGTATTTCCACTTAAATTGGTATTTGTTCTTGGACCACTGCTGGTTAGGCAGAACATAAAATTCTCAAGAGCTAAAGATTCACAATTAAGGTGCATTTAGAAGGGTTTATTTCTGTTTGAACTTACTTTTTATTTAAGGGAGTGAAAATATAAAGGCTGTTGACTCAAAGTATAAGTCATTTGTCCATCTGCTATAACCATGGCTGTTTTGAGGTTTGGACCGACAAGGCGCATCTACACATGTCACTATGGTGACGTTACAGTGCAGTAACAACCCATACTCCACCATATGCACAGCACACAGTTATTTTTAGCAACTACTTCACCATGGCAGCATGCTATACTGATGTGCTATACCAGGGGAGCACATTGCTATGGCAAAGTAGCTTCTGGTCATGTGTAGACACCTGTGGATGTCATGTTGCCAGAGCACGTTTGCTATGGCGAGGTACCATCACGTTTAGACGTGCCCACTGATGAAAAATATTGAATAAATGATGAATTTAAGACATTTCACAAAATATATAAACAACTACTCTACCACTTCATCTAGAAGAAGGGGAATGAAGGCACATTAGACAGCATCACAGTGGGCTTCCGTATTACAGTTAGTCAAACTGTGCCTTGGTTGCAAAGTTCACCTCTTGACACAAAGTCTGTCTGCTTGCTGATAAGCAATAGCCATATCTAATGCTATCCATAATCTGCCTCCACATTCCATGTCCATCCCTAACACCTCAGAAGTGTAGTTGGTTAAGATGTCAAGAGAAGAGCAGTGCAATAGGAATGGGATAGAGTGGGGAAAAGGTATGGACTATGACTTCCCATCTCAAATTAACCCATAACTATAGAACTATGTTCATTATAAAAAGATTAGATTTCAGTTCTACAATCAGAAGTTAGAGCTAGTCATAAGAATTCTGTTTCAGCAATTTCAGTTGGCATCTCCATCAGTGCAATGTAACATGACAGCTTTCACAAAGCATCACTTTTCTTCCACATACATGCTATCTCTCTACAGTACCACCAAGATGTTTGGCATAGTTGCCAGCCTGAATTAAAAGGAGTGGACCTCTAAAGCTCAGATTTTCTCAGAGCATAATGCTTTCTGAGGAAAATACTCTTCGGAAAAAATAAGGAGAGGAAGAAAGGTAATAGTTAATACAAAAGCAGACATGTGCTATGAAGATGGACAAAACTGCCAGTATCATGAATAACTGCCAGTATCATGAATCATGAATGTCTGTTCATCCAACTCTAACCTGTAATCCATTAGAGTACTGAAGTGTAGTCTGGCCCTAAATTATTTTAGAAAGAGATAGAATCAACTGACCTATCACAGACCATGAATAACTGGCAATATAAATCCTATTATGATATCCTTTTCTATAGCCTGCATATGTTGAGCCTACCCTTCTAAATTGACATACAAGTTATTGGCTTTGTTCTGGCAATGAAAAAAAATCTACTAATTAATAGAGTAGTTCCTTACCCATTGACTTAAAATGTATTATTTCCATGGCAACATTAACAAAACACTCAGCATTTAAAGGTGAACAATTACCAGAGAGCATTACCTTATAACCACATTATTTTTCATAACAAAAAGTTAACTTTTGAACTTTAGATAATACTTCTGTGGCTGGAGGAAAGCAGAGGCTTTTTATGGCAATCACTATATGTACCATGCAAAAATTGCAGAAGCCATGCCCTGACATGATGTTTAGCTGAATAACACAAGAGAATACATAAAGCAGCTCATGGTAATTACAGCCTAAAATATATGCAATTGTAGCAACCTTGTAGCAATATAAATTATGTTATATTTATTTATTTTTATTACTGTAATGACAAAAAGGCACATCAGTGCTTCCTTGTGAAGAAACTAGAAGCCAGCTTCTACAACTGTATGGAGATATGAAATTTAGATGCATCTCTTTCATGTCATCCTACCCTGGAATGATCCCTTGCTAGAGTTCCTGCCTCATTAAATTAAAAAGATTAATGACTTGGAAAATCTCCATTAAAGTAGTTTCCCTAGGTGTTGCCTTAATCTCAGATATGTCAATGGATGCTCAGCTGTTTCTCACCCAAAGCTCAGGCCTACAAGGACCAAAACATCGAGAAACACACTTATATAAAAAAAAAAAATCAACCACTACTAAAACTTTCATGAACTAGCTGTGAGTGCCCTCAAAATATTTAAACAATGCAGTTTCAGAGCTTAATGAGGATAAGAGTCAAAACAACGATTCTTTCTTCTACAGAGCCATGCAAAAACCATTACAATCACTCTCCCTTAGCCTTTTCAATACTATGGCTAATTTCCTACCAGCAAAGAAAGAATCCAACCCACAACAAAACTAACAAAAGAAGAAATGCACCAATTCTTTGAGCTTTATTTTCTACTTCTCTGAACTCTACTAAGCTTTATGAAAATACTGCTTACACTTCTTCCATTTAACCTCTTCACAGTTGTTTCAGTACATAGAGTCATATAGCTAGCCTTTGGGTACAGGGACAGACATTACATATAAACCAGTTTAAGTGATCAGAAACTGGTTTAAACCTGTAACAGAACAAATTTTCAAAGCACATAAACCAGTTTGAAAATGGTTGAAACCAGTTTGAGATAAACCAAGTTGAATGTAGTATTAGACTTAACTAATTTGGCTCAAGCCAGTTTATGCAATGTCTGTCCCAGACCCCTTGCTGGTTTAAGATAAATAAGAGTCCTGCAGCATCTCAGCATGCTCTCTGGGCTGGGTGAGGCTCTCTGCTCCACAGCAGGTCTGGCCCTGCTGCCTTGCTGGAGCTCAGCAGTCTCTGAAGGCATCTGCCTGTCTTCTTTTCCCAACTCCCCTCCCCTCCCCTCCCCACTCTGTGCTAAGCAGGCATTTCCCCACTCCCCCACAGACCACATGCTCCCCCACAGACCACCTCAGCATTAGCTAGCAGACCACATGCTGGCTACATCCCATGCTATGGGAGACAACATAGTTAGACAGACTTTTTAGAAATATTCAACAGGTAGCTTAATGTCCTTCCTTGGAAAACCTGTTTAAGAGTTGTTTGCTCCCCCTCTCCCCCTCACCACTCCCTGCTAAGCATGAATTCCCCACTTTGCTCTGCCTTGCAGAGAAGGTAACTGTGTATTAGCCAGCATACCACATGCTAGGTCTATGCTGGATCAACAGGTAGCTGCTAATGTCCCTCTGTTTTCTTAATGGGGAAATAAACACTGAGATAGGAGTGACACTGTTATCAGCTCCCCCACCCCCAGCTTTCTTGCCTGTCAGTTTGCTACAGACAGTGTACAAAAGCAGGGGCGGAGATTGAAAAGCTCCATGTCATCAACACTCCACATACCCTTTTCACCTCGGTGCTAACTGGGGGCTGGCAACACTCCCACCCCTTGAGTAGGAAGCCTGGAAAAGCCTGGGACTGCAGGCAGGCTGGGGGTTTACATCCCTTCCTAATCACAGCCTCCTGCTGGGACTTGGCCACACCCCACTCTGCTCAACTCTGCAAGGGCAGGGTGGGCTGCTCTAGTGCCCCCCAGATTCCAGCCTGAGCCACTGCAGGCACGTGCCTGAATTTCCTCAGTCCAAACGGATTGTCTGTATGGTTGGAAAATGGTTCAGCCTAGCCAGATTAGGTTAACCTGCAAAGATTGAATCAATTCAGGCTCAGGCTTTTTGAATGTCTGCACCTAACCCTAGTTAGTTGAATGTATGAATTAACCTATATCCTACAGAATCTCTTGTTTTATTGGTTTGTTACATAATGGTTGCTTGGACTGCTGTCTAAAGCTGGCATCTCTGTATTCATTTTCCAGATGACTTTTGTCATTCAAACGGAGTTGCAATCAATCTGACTTACATTGCTTGTTGTTCACATTTTGCCAAGAAACAACTCTCAAAATTCTTTACTTTTTCTCTCATGTTTTTTTCCTCCACCATCTTTTGAACAACACATATATACCTTATTGTTTTTATGACATTTTTGTAGCACCCAATTTCATGGGTGGGCATGTTTTCCAGGAATGTTATCCACAGGTATTCCTCTATATTCCCTGTTCCCAAAGCTTTGTATCAGGGCTTCTCAGGTTTTTTACACTGTTTTTCTTCTGAGCATTTTTGGAAGCTCATTACATGTCATTGTTTCTCCTCTTTTTTCAGATCTAAAGGGGTTGATCTCTTGTTTCCCCAACTAAAAACATCTCAAAATAGTTTTTCCATGATTTTGTACATTTTGGTTTTCAGCTCAAAAGAAGGTTCTGATGCACATGGTTTCTGTCTCTTCTCCTGTGGAATATACATTTTAGCATTCCTTACTTTTGTGAACAAGCTAAGATGCAACATGGACGTGCTCAGAACAGCAGGTCTTATTTGGCCACGGTGATGTGGCAGCAAAGTTACAGTGATCAGAAGAGCTGACAAAAAACCCATCACCATTGCCTTAAAGAAAGCTCTGTTATTCCTATACACCATATTTCTTGCATTGGTGTTTTCAGACACTTATTTGTTTTCAGTAAAAATGGTGTCTGCTTTTCAGTTGCTATGAACATTGGGATTCCTGGCTGCAGCACATCTATTCTTGTCTTTCAGCTTGTTTATATAATCATCTCTCTGACTTAAATCTACTTCCAGGAAAGAAGTTCCAGGTTTGGTTTGTTTGGATTTTTTTAGAACTTTGATACTACCATTATTTAGCAAAGTCAACTGTAAGCAGCACAGTTGCTTAATTACCATATTTGTTTTAAATAATTCACATGGAATATCCAACCCTAAAATTTCTCTTTTGACTTCAGTTTTAGATCCTATAGCAATGATCACATTCATGTACAATTGTTCCTCTCCAAGTTGTAATGTAGCATGCATTCCCATTGGTGAATGAATTCAGTTGTACGATTGTATAGTAATGTTTCTCAAGTGGTGGGTCATTACTCTCAGAGCTGATCATGAGACAAGATCAAAAGGTAATGAGATCTTGAAAATTTTATTACACTCCCCTAGTCTCCCCATTCTCCTTTAGCTTTCAAAGGTCAATGATTCTCTCAAAACACCCATACAAAATTGTATACATATTTATAATGATTGCCCCAAAACATTTTTTTTCTTTCTTGTGTAGCAAGTGTAAGATAGTTATGAATATTTTTTACTTCAAATGAGGAGTCCGCAACCAGAAAAGTTTGAGAAACACTGAACAATTGCATAGCATGGCTATGGCTGTTTGCAAGGGGGGGAAATTGATACAAAAGAAAACTATACTGGAAAAATAGAAACTTGTTAATGCATGCTTACAACTAGTATGATATTAACCATAGGGGACTCTCCAGTCATTCAGCTTGACTTACTGAAGTTATTGTCTCCCTGTCCAGCTTAGATCACTAAGGATGGAAACAAGTGGCACTTAACATCTCCTTTGTGCCACTACAAATTGTGAGCAAATAGATGTTTCTACCCTTTGTCACATCACATCAAAAGAAAATCAGTACACAATGAAAGGTAGCAAGACTGCCACTTTATTGTGGCAGACATCTATTAGTATGATAAGTTTGAGCCACACCTACTCTCCAGCTACCCCAGGTAGATGTTCTGGGGGTTTGAGGGCCACTCCAGCCAGAGCACCTACCCAGCTTTCCCCACTTACAGAGAATCACCCCAGAGAGCCTTGGGGCATCTCTCCATAAACTAGCAAGTTGGGATTCCACACTCAGCCAGACCCATCTCCCTGATCACAGGACTGAGTCTGGCTGAGTGGAGAAAAGCCCTTCCCCACTCAGCCAAACCTGTTCTCACAGGATTATGAGGGACCTCTTTGGCTGACGGGGTGTGGGGGAAGTCGAGAGATCATATTGCCCCTTGTCCTCCAACATGAAGGGCAGGACAAGAGGCTGCTAATTAAGTGGATCAGCTGTGCCATTACAAATAATGACACAAATGATCCAGTGCATTTGGTGATTTCTATTTCTAGCCTAAGAAATCAGCTTTGCGATGTGAGATCATGAACATTGAGAATTTCAGGCCAGATCCTTAGGCTGCTAAAACTGAGCATGGCTTTGCTGATTTTACTGGACCTGCATACTTGTTAACTCCAGATGAAGATTTGGAGCTTTTTGTTTTGTTTTTCAATTCTACCAAGGATGTGAGGATCACTTTGGTGTTTTAGCCAAAAATTCAGACTTATCATTTTTCAGGCAAACTTACTTCAGCTGATTACACATTGCTTTTTTCATTGTTTGTTGGTATATGCACTTGGTGATGTTTTGTACCGGAACTGTATTCTCTGAAGGTAACAAGGAAAATAATCTATTTAGTAACATTAAAACCTTTAGCTAGGAGACTTGATTCTGTTGCCTAAGGTGTGTCTGCTGTCACCAAATGGCATATCTGCCTTGTTAAACAAATGTACTGCCTTTTGGCTGTTACAAAAATAGCAATAAAGAGAGACAGACAGAGAAATCACTACACTTAGAAATACATAATTACTTACCCAAATTGCCTATTACCCACCATCACTAAGCACAGCATAACACAGTTGTGATTGCTGGAAGCAGCAAATCAGAAGAATAAGGAGTGTGGAAAAAACAGAAGGAAATCTTCTGACCCACTAGTAACACATCGCCCTTCAGAATATTTGTGCAAAAGCCTTTTGACAGTATTAAACTAGTGGTAAACGCAAATGTCAAACAAGTCATAAAATGAAGAAACCAGAGGTTGCACTATTGAATTCTATATACTGAGGGATTACCAGAACTACTCTCAATCTTGCATATGAAAATATTAGGATACTCCAGAGGAAAATAAGCTTCTTTCTTATATACACGTACATGCACGCACACCATTCCTTCAGTTCCTCCACATACGAACCCATAATTTAGTCGCCAAGGTTAACTTCAAAGAAAGCAGCCAACCTGTTGTGCATTTCTGAGACATCTTACTTATTAAGGCACACAATACATTTGAGAAGTGCCCTGACAATTTAGATGGCAGCAAGTAGATATAATTTATCTACATTGGAATAAATGGGAATAAATATATTTTAATTAAAATAGTTGCATTTTGTACATGGCTCCAACTTTACCTTGTATATGCACTATGTCAGAATATAAGGGGAATATGCAGATCCTGCATATTGTTTATTCATTTTAACGAGTGCAAATCAGAGCAGTAGACCTTGCACCGGTTCCTGATTACAAGCTCCAAATCATTGACGAATCCAGCCTTTTATTTTAGTTTATTTTCTTTTCCAAATCACTTGCTTTAAAAGCCAGTTCCCCTGGCAGATGTGAAGATAAGGATTCTCCTTTCATTTCTGTTCTTCCAGCCACTTCTGTCATTTGTTTTCAGCCACTAGACAGATTTCACATACCTACATCCCTGGCATGGAGAACTGTACATCCCATTTCTATGCACCAAGTTGTCTTGCTGGGCTACAAGAAAGACATGTTTGGGGGTTCTGGCAGATGAAGCCAACTTCAATGCTGCATCAGGAAGGAACCATAAAGGCTTCTGGGTTGATGCTTTAAGTCAACACCTTCTCTGGCAGCTATAACCACAACTCTCTGGGTCCAGAAATTCCTACAGTGGAGTCAATACTGGCTACCTGCATTCCTACAGCACCCAGAGAAGGGGGGTTGTGAGTGTTTTCCAAAAGGTTCCCAGGGGTGTAGGTTGTAGCTGTGTTGGTCTACAGACATACGCAGACAAGGTTCTTTGGGTGAATCCGATATCTTCTTTTAGACCAACTAAATAGTTGTAAAAAAATATTTAGCAAGCTTTTGGATTTAAAAACCCTCATCAGGCTGAGGAAGTCTCTGCAGTTGGTGGGTGCCCTGCCTGGATGGAATGAATAGTAAAGAAGCCAGAGGCTGGGCTGGTATCTTGCATGCTTGCTAAATATGTTTTCCCCAACTATTTTAGTTGGTCTAATAAAACATATCAGATTCACCCAAAGAACCTTGTCTGCTCTACTCCCAGAGACTCTTTCACTGCTGAGGCCTTCTTCCAGGGTTTCCATTGGTGGAAGCCAGTGAAAAATCAGTGGAAATTATCCTCAGTTGTGCAAGATTGATAGTATGTTAACAGACATTTAGGGCAACTCATAAGTAAACTCTGTGCTTTGGACCAGAGACAGAGTGGCACTATTAGTACCAATCAATAAAGGTGCCCCTATGATGGTGATTTCTCTATGTCTCTACTTGCATACCATAAAATTAAATGCCTGCCTGCCAGGGGGAGCTAGAATCTGGCTATGTTCCCTGAAGACCTCAAGTGGATGCATTTACCTTAATCCTCTATATTTTTCCTTTCTTTCCATCCCACACACCCCCCTCAAGCCACAATGTTTGACTTGATCATTCCATGTTACCCAGAGCTCATTCTATATCATATGAATTCTGCTTGGAAGTAGAACTTGACAGTTATCTTATAACTTAGAAAAGTCTGTTTTTTGAGATATCAATTTTTTACTGGCATGTCTCTATAGCTCAGAGGATATCTGGGATTTGTCCCTTCCCCAAATAAGATCTTAGGGTGCTGACAGTTGTGCAGCTCCCTGCTGTAACTCACGGAGCTTCACAGGAAGTGTCATGAGTTACAGTGACTACCCTAACTCAACAGACATTCTCAGCTGGGTCCAGTGGGGTGGAGGAATTGAGCTCCACTTTGGAGCTGCTTGCATGTCTGCAGCATTTCTCCCCTAGCCCTCCCCCCCTTCCAACACCCCAGCTCTGGTGCTGTCTTCAGGATGGGAGGGGAAGAAGGGAGGGGAGTGAGCTCAATCTGGATTTTGCCCATTCTATGCTGGAGGGGGAGGTGTGGATTGAAGTCCCCTACCTCATGGGGGGCTGTAGGCTGCTGACCCCTGCTCTAAATTAAAGCTTGCATCCTCAAAAAGATAACCTCACCTCAGTGACCCTAAGCAATGAGAAGTCTGCTACCCACTATAGCAAAAAGCCTCTCAATGCTCAAGTTCTCAGGAATCCCACCAGTGATCTCTCCAATTCCAGTAACTCCATCTTACATATAACCCACTACATCTCCTTATTTATCTTACAATTCTTGTATTAATCCCTGTAGTGGGCTGTAGCCCAACTGGAAGCAAGCAAAGCATGATTATAACCCTGCCTTGACAGAGTGGGCCAGCTTAGAATAATTACTGGCTGGCCCATAGGAGTTAAAAAGCTCCCAGAGAGAGACAGATAAGGAGAGAAGAGAGAAGGCTACGAGGCTAAAAGTTGTAGTCAGCTAGAGAACTTTCTTGGGGTCTGGGAGAAGACTCCAGCAGAACTGAGGCAGATAGAGAGAAAAAGGGAAGGTTCTGAGGTGAGAGGATGCAGTGCAGAGCCAGTGTGGCCCTCTCAGGATCTCAGGAAAGACTCTAGGTGAATCAGAGAACTTACTACAGAGAAGGAAAATATTACTGCAGATGTGGGGAAGCAGTATGAAACTGAGGTCACCTTCTCAGGGTCTGGGAAAAGACTCCAGGATTCCAAGTTAACCCTTTATGGACTGTGTTTACATTTGATTGCTGATTGCTTACACTAATTCCTTCCAGGAGGGAGTTTGCCCTGCAAAGACAAAGATTGTGAATGAGCAATCCCCAACTGACAACAGAAAGACTTTATCACATATTTGTGTCCTATGAGGCAAGTTTGCCTGGGACAAATAAAAACTGTGTTTGAGAAACCTAATATCCCTATACAAACCTCATTTTCTCCACTTCAAACAATAATTTTCTATGTGACACTATATCAAATGCTTTGCTTAAATCTAGACAGCTTGGATCTATTGTCTTGCCCTTGTGTATGAATCTAAAGCTATGGTTCAAGTCCCAAAGCAGAAAGAGATGCCCATAAGAAGGAACTTAATTACTTCAAACGATATAAAATTATACGATTGACTTCCTTCTCTGGGTCCTCTAGAAAGTTAAGCGCTCTTTGTATCTGCTTTCTACACTCATTTCTTTGTAGGAGGAGTTCTCTTCATACTTGCATCTTGTACATATCTGAGAACATTTATTGTTGCTATTTATCATTTACTAAGTACAAATAATACCACCATAATGCTCAGCTTCATAAAGGCAGCAATCTAACAATATGTTTTGTTCCAGGGTGCGGTTATGTACCAAAATATTTACACTGGTGAAGGCCTCATTGGATGCAGTTATACAGTTAAAGAGGTCTTCTATTGATACAAAATATTTAAATTCAAACTGAAAACATTTCTATACTGGTACAATTATATCCATACTTGTGGGGAATTGTACCATTTTGACTATGCCAGTTTAGTTAAAACAATGCAAATTCCTATTTTAAACAAACCAATGTTATCAACCTACTCACAGTGTAAGCATTGCTCATTAAACATTGAGATGCATAAAACTAAGTATTTTCCTCCATCCCTTCTCATCACTGTTATATGTCACACAACATATATGATGCTATTCACATATCTGGTACGCCGACTAGAAAAGGATTAGTTTGTTTGGAGTTTTTGTCAATTTTAACATATGATAATCATTTAACATGGGCTCCAGATATAAAAATTCAATCCAATGAAAAACAAACAAACAAAAAAACAGTGGTAGAAAGATTAACTGCATTCCCCTACACACAATAAATCACTCTACAAAACCAGTTTTTTCCCCTGTTCCAATTAATTCTCCCCAGCACCCCAAGGAGCAGGGCATTAGGTAAACCATGCATGCACTAAAATGAAAGAAAACAAGTGAGTAAGTAGAAAGGATTTTCATTCAAATAATTAATCCTCTGTCTTACTCTAGGTGAAAGAAAAAAAAGACATCACAGGAAAAGTTGTGGAGAAAGCAAGGATCTTCAGATTGTTTGAAATCAAAGTCCCAGCTTTATATTATGGCTGTGGTTAAAAGAGGCAGGGAGAAAGTTTCATGACAAAGCAATATGTCTGAGTCACTGTTTTATACAGATTTACTAGTGTTATAAGATGGATGGATGGCTTTCTGCATGGTAGATTGTTTTAAATGGTCTGCACTGGGTGTCATAAAGCCTTAGTTAATAGGGGAACTGGCCTGAAGGCCTAGCTAACAAATGTAACCTTCAAAGATGGCAGCTGAAATAGTCTGAATGCACATTAAGCCAACCAAAACAGCCATTATTCAGTAACCCCTCATTGTTGCACTCCATTTGGTGCAGAATGAATGACTATTTCCAGCCCCCAGGCACATTCTTTAACATAGGCTTTTTGCCCTCATCATTCTTTGAGACTGTCATTATCTGTCAGTCAAAACATTTACTAAAGTGAGGCTTAGGGAATGGGTTGCAAACTGGAAAGATGACGGTACAAAGACCAGAGGAAGAGTGTTACATCTGAAGACTTTTCTTCACATACATAAATGACCACACTGCACTTTTCATAGACTTCTGAGTTTACTATCATTTAGTAAGGTAAGAAGTCAATGAGAAAAACACCTTCCATGTCCATGGCTAAATTAAGAGATAAAAATTAGGTGGCATTTACTATCTGACTGACCCTCACTCTCCACTGGAATAATGAAATTGTAGCACCAAGCACCATTCTGAAACAGAGAACACACAGAAGTTGGAAATTTTGACACATGGGAATTTTTATTACTTGGGCTATGAAAATCATTAGCCCATAAAAATGTTTAATGGACTTTTGAATTACATTAAAATATCACCAGAATATCTTCAATTCAGTCTGTAGTGAAAGGTTTTGCATATATACTTCTTGCCAATGTTGGACACAAAAATATTGGGCGCTGACAGAAGTGGCATTTGTTGCATGATTTGTCCCCTAAAAACGCTCTACAGCTGTGCCATGACACACATGCACGACTGCTGACCACTTTAAAAGTGGCCTATCAGGCAACAAATTAACCCTCATCTAATGAGGGATCAGATGAATCTGACTTCTGTTCCCTAGGGTCAGTTTGTCAGTGTGATCAGGGCTGGACTGCATCAGCCCAGCCTTCCCCCTGATGCTGCCTGCAGGAAGGAAAGGAGACGGGAGAGGGAGACAGCTGCAGGCTGGGGTTTGCCTGACCCGAGCTGTGGTGGCAGGGAGTAGAGCACCCGCCCATCTCATGGCTCACCCTAGCCGTCCTCCACCCCACTCCAAGTCAGGTCGGGCAAAACCTAGCCTGCAGCTTCATTCCCCTTCCCTTCCTTTCTTGCAGACACCACTGGAGCTAGGCAGGAGGGTGGGGGGTTCCCTAAGCTAAAGAGACTGCAAGCACGCTCCTCTGCTTGATTGGCTCCAAAGTGGAGCTCAATTCCACACCACACACCCCCCAAACCAGGTGAGTTGCTCTAACTCATGGTGCTTTATGTGAATTGCCATGAGTTAGAGCAGGGACCTGCATATCTGTCAGTACCCATTATGGTTTACTGATACACACTAATAACTAGGGCTATGGAAAGCTTTGGTCCCTGATTTGATTTGGTGGAGATTCAACTCAATTCAGTGGCCAAATCTTGGAATCTCAAACAAATCAGAGGACCCTTTAATCTCTCCAAATCAAAACAGAACCCTCCAAATTGATTTAGACAAATTTAGAAATATTCAGTGATTTGGATATAGACACAGCTTTAAATGGTTTTGCTACTTACCCTAGGTAGCAGGCAGCTTATGAATACTGCAATGCTGGGGCACATGGAGTGTCCCACAGAAGCACATGGGGCTCCCCAGCATGCTTGGCAGCAGACCCAGAAATGGACCAGAAGCACTTCTGGTCCACTTCTGGGTCTGCCTGGCTCAGCCTCCTGGGTCTGGGCGGGCACCTGGGGTCCCCCTGCGGCCGATTGCCGAGCTGGGGAGGTGCAGGGTGCCCCCTGCATGGTCCCCAGCAGACCCAGAAGTACTTCCAGGTTTGCTGACAACCATGCAGGGTGGGCCCCCGCACTCCTGTGGAATACTTTATCTGTCCCACCATCGCAGTGTTTCCAACACACGCCTGTTGTGATGGCCAGAACCAGAGGGATTAATAAGCAATAAATATGTGCTTCTTGGAAGCATTTGGAATTTTTGCCTAATATAAAGCTTGTAAGTTTGTAACCCACAAATGTAACTTGTCTGTCATAAGTTTAACCAAAATGATAAAACTAACTGTTTGTGGAACTGACTGGGCCCCAAAGGCAAAGCTGTAGCTGCAAGATTAGCTGACCTAACGGTTTTTGCTCAGGGTTCAGCCTTGATGATAAAAACTGGATCTAAATTTGCCTTTGCTTCACTCCCAACTCTGCCTCCTCAATCCTGAACCAAACAGCCTAGTGGCTGATATAGTTGCAGCACCCAGTCAGCCTGCAATTAAATTGATACACTCACAGTACCCAGATGGCCTGTGACAGCCTGGTACCTCGACGCATGTAGAAAAAAATATTTAAAGCTGTGTCTACATCCGAATCACCGATTGTCCGAATCAGCATCAAATCTTCAGATTCAGCTGAATTGAATCTGGGACAGTGATCCAAATCAACAAATTGAATCACTGTCCCCAATTCGGGCTGAATCTGAATCGAATAGGGCCCATTTCTCACACTCCTACTGATAACATGGATAAAACAAAAAGAGCAGTGCTTACTGCATCCGTCTTTGTTTCTAAATGCAAGAGCTGTGCTCCCTTAAAATAACCCAGTCTGTCATCTGTGGTACCCCTTGATCCACAGCCATTGTGTTTACTGACAAAACCCCCTATGAATTATCACAAAACACAAAAGATTCAGCAACACACAGGCTAACTTTAATGGTAAGAGTGATCACATTGACTTCAGTAGGATTCCTTATCTCCTGAAGTACTTTGCTGGTGCAAAGTCCTGGGTAAATTAATCTGAATGTATAGTGTACTATTTACAGAACAAGGGCAAAGGCTTGGCTGGGCTCTACAGTCTTCATTTAATTTCTAATCTAACATTCATTCTGTGTGAAAAAAAATAAAAATCAAGGAACATGGCATCAGGTATGGACTAAAGGAGAGGAAAACTGTAACTAAGTTGAAAGGAAATTGAAGCACATCTCAAAGTCCAAAATTTTACTACTTTTGCCTTATCTGAATTAACATACCTTCCAGATATATAACAAATTATACAATAAATTCAGGGGGTTTTTCCTATATTGATGAAATGTGGAATAAACTCCCCTAAAATATATTTAGATATTATGAACATAAGACAGTGTCATGTAACCAAATATGACCTGTGCTGCTTGTGTACCACTCACTCATTCCCTCAGTACCTGTTATGGAGTATCTGTACACACTTGAACTAACCCCACAAGGATGCCTCAATTGCCACCCTGTTTATTCCATTCATTAACTACTCTCCCCAAATATGAAGGATTTCCTAACACCTAGTTACAACCACCTCCTCCACTAGCTTCATGCCACTCCTCCTTGTCTTAGAATCAACAGAGACTTTTTTAAAAAAGCAAATGGAAAACGAATGCTCCAGACTGGTCTTGTGTCATTATTCTTCCATTTGTTTTCTCTATATTAGTTAGCATTACTTAGTTGGTTCAATACAAAAAGCCTCACTTGGAAGTGCTATAGGTAGCCACAGATCTCACAGTCTGTAAAATATCACCGGCTGTTCTGGGAGGGAACTGCAGTGAGATACAATAAAACAAAAACTTATGAATAATTTCCATATTTGAACAGAGTATTGCATATTTGAAAGTTATCCAGGACAAGTTAACCCTGTAGCAACAGAAAGTATTTTACAGTCCCTTGGGCTTGCTCCCATTCCATTCATATCAATAGCAAAATGCCAATAGACAGTAGTGGAGACAGAATTATGCTTCTAGGACTTGGAAATATTAGACTCCCTTTAAAGCAATATTCCAAAATACACCTGCCAATCCCTGATTTGTCAGAGCAAATCAATTAGAAACCAATGTTTTGGTATTCTGTTATGACAGCAACTGGCAGCCTATGGCCTGCATGCCAGATCTAGCCTGCAAAGAGGTCCAGTTCAACCCACAAAGGTCCAATCTGGCACGGGGAACTCTGTCCTGTAGAGCTGCTGCTGCATTGTGTTTGCACTTACCCTCGCTGGAGAAGAGATGAGGGTCAACTGCAAGGGTAAGCACAGGTTACTGGCCACTCCAGGGGCAGAGACTTGTGGCCCATGGAAGGGGGCTGGGTCACAAAGTTTTGCCAACCCCCGTGCTATGATTTGAAGTAGCCTGGATCTGATTTTAACCAGTTGGTTTGTATTTTCTTTGAATTTCTAAAAACATACAAAGCAGCAAAGTATACCAAGAAAGATGGAGGCACCCAAGGTAGCAGATCCAAAGAGGTGTGGTGGTGTAGTTGCACCCTGTTGTGATTCCTCTTTCACCCAGATTTTAAAACTAGCTGCTGGGAGGCACAACAGCATTTCTATTCAGGCAGCAGTGAGGATCACTGGCTCAGTATAATCTACCTCACTTCATCTAAACTCTTCATTCCACAAGTGCTATCTATCCTCTCTCCTTTGTAATGGCCTTTATGTTTACCCTTTCTTGTGCAATTCTATGTCTGTTATCAGTTCCTGGTAATGTAGCCCTTATTTCACAACCCTGCAGACTGTTTTTAACTCTAGCTAAAAACATCATAAACTAACGTGTAGAAATAACTCAGGTGAACAGTACCTCAGGTGTGGAAATAACTTTCAGTGGGCACGTCTACATGAGAGACTTACTGTGAAGTTGACTGATTCACTCCACAATAAACATCTCAATGTCTACTCGTGCAGGGCTACTAGGCTGGAGCAAAGTAATAAACTCCACAACTGGAGTAAACTAATAAACTCCACGTTTTTTACTCCACAGCACTGCACATGTAGATGCTGATGCAGCTGGCCGGGCCATGATGGTGCTTCAGTGCAGGGGCTGCCTTCTGGCTAGCCCCACACTGGAGAACTTCTGTGCCCCGGCCAGCCCTTCTGCGGCACACTGAGCCAGGTCAGAGGAGCCCCGGGCTGGCAGGCTAACCCCACAGACTATCAGCTGTGGCTGCTCTGACCCAGCTCAACGTGCTGCAGTCCTGGATGCACATTCAAATGGCATGCCCAGAACTAAAACTCTGGACCAGTAAGCACTAGAGTTTATTTCTCTGCATTAATTGCATGTGTAGACGTGCCCAGTGAAGCACTGGATGCACTACCAAGATGTTCAGGAAGACTAGATTCTGTTTATGAATCTGAAAGAGATGTGCATTTAATCCTAATGACTATAGAACTAATGAAACAGCATCGTTTGATTATTTTTGTCCACTTCTGTTTCTTATATATGACATTTGCTATATCAAATTAATGCACATTCCAATAAATATTTCTTCAGTCTGAATAATATAGCCTAGGTATCTAGTATATTTAGAAAACTTCATGTTTCTTTTTAACTACCCCTTTTCAAAATCCTAGATCAGCCTATGGAGGCAACTACATACAGGGAGATAAAGCGGTCTCTTGAGTAGAGCAAATCGGGGTGACTGCCCTGGCCCCATGCTTTGTCGGGGGGCCCACCTGGAGCTGGCAGCTCAGCACCGCACCATGAAAGAAGCGTCCAGCCACTCACCACCCCATCCTGCTGCATACCACCAGCTTCGTGTCCAGCGAAGAGCAGCTCATTTGGGATGCGTGGAATCTGCTTGGCCCTGGGTGACAAATTTAATTGCTATGGCACTGCCATTGCCTGCCTTTGCGGGGTTCCACAGCCCCATGCAGTTTTAAAGGGGCCCCACATAGGCTGATTTGCCTCAGGCCCTGCATCCCCTAGGGTCGCCTCTGCATAGAGAGATCCCAAAACAATGTATATATTCTTGGATATATTTAGAATACTGAGAGTAAACTAATTTCATATTATTGTTAAAAGTGGCCAAGGAGGCTGGGGAACCAGGGACAGCTTGGATTTTACAAAATAATCACAATGCATTGCGTTAAATATAGAATGTTGGCTTGGTAAGGACCTTCCTTATCAGTCCTGTTTTCAAAGATACACTTAGTGAAAACAAGAAGTTATAGGAGGAGTTTGAAATAAATCCACCTCAAGCACTTCCAACTTCTACAACAAAATTTAACTAGCTCAAACAAAATGACTCAACATTCCACAAGTTTGAGACTGACTGCAATTCTAGATCGCCACCCAATTGTAAAATTCAACCTACCTCCAAACACCAAAACTGGATAGATGAGGTTTTTGCATTTGATAGAAATTCTCCATAAAGGGCATTGGATCTGTACTGCATAAGGTCAGAAATGCCAACCATAATCCACAGTATATAATTTTGGCATTGAGAAGTGCAAGAATAAAGTTCAAGAGGTCTTATTCTGCTAGGGAAGATTAAAAGATCTCCAAATGTGAATGCTGTAAATATGGAAAGGAAAATACAAACTTTACAATTAAACCCACAAGAAATTCCTGTTTGCTCCTTGGTCTCAGGCTGGTATAGACCTATTTAAATGACAATACCCTTGTTAGCAAGCCATTTTTTGTGGGAGAAGGAGACAGAACTGAAAGGTTAGACAACACATCAAGGCAATATCAGTGTAAATTGCTATATGCTCACCCTAGGATTCCATAAGACTGAATAACAGATAATGACCCACAACTCACACGGAGCTTATTCCTATAATTCTCTTAGACATTTCATTCAAGCAGTCTAAGTCAAGACCTACCCATATAAGTCAACGTAGGTAACAGAAACTTAAGAACAAATAATTAGGGCTCAACTTAGAATGCTCCAATTGCAAAACAGAATTAATACTGTACCTGTCTTACTGGAATGTTGTACAGTTGTTGTTTTTTTAATGCAACTTTGTATCCAATACCTATTACTGTCCTAAAGCCTAGGAAAAGAAAAACAAATTGACAGAGGAAAAAAAAGTGGTTTCTCCACTGTGCATAAAAGGTAAGGGATAACGAGCTTTTTTTCAAAGAAATTTTGAGAGTGAACCTGATGTAGTAGGTGGACCTGTATTAACTTTGATTGCACTCATTTACAAATTCTGTATAAAGATCCAGGGTCAATTCTTCTGTCAGTTGTTTAACTCGAATAATTGCTCTCGCATCATTGGAGTTATGCCACATATATAACAGCCCACATTAGAGAAGAATTTGCCCTTTGGTACCAAAAGTAGGTAATAAGGCTAACTACTAGCTGGTTCTGAGTTTTAAAGGCATCAAAAATAAAAGTATATATAGCTTTTTTATGAAAGAGTTATAAATATTAACTAACATTTTTCTCTGAACTCCTCTATGATACAGTTCTTACTCCTTTATCTCCAATTATTGCATGAACTGCAATCTTACATGCAGACTTTTTGCACTGTCTGTATTCCCAATATGGAGACTATTTAAATTTGGAATCTTCATTGAATCTGACCACACTTTAAACTCAATCCCAATTCTGAATGTAGACCACTGACATTTAGACTTACCACATTTCTCCACATCCAAAACAACTGTGAATTTAAGATGATGTGCACAATAATTAGAGTCTTTACATGGAAAAATATAATTTTGTTATAAATTTCCATGTATTTTGTTACTAATTTCTAATTAGTGGAAGGTCACCTAAAATTCATCCCTCTCACTGCTGTGGCAGGGAAAATGTGACAGGAGGAGGAAGGGCCAGACCCCTGCATTTTGCTCTCCTGCTCTTTGCCCCCCTGCTACACACCCCCTGCCACCTTCCCCTCCATCCCAGTGCCTGCCTACTACTCCCTACTGCCCCATCTTTTGCCCCCATGCCTATACCTGTCCCCACACTCCCTGCCTCCCCACCCCTTGCCCTCTGCCTCCTTGTACTCACCCCTGCAGTCTATCCCCATTGCCCCCCATATCTGCCCCCCGCATTTCCCTGTCCTCTCCCACCTTACCTTTTGCTGCTGCTCTGCTCCTCCAGAGCAGTCAGCAGCAGTGTAGCCCCAGGCTGGCCTCAGCCCAGCCTGCCCAAGGAGAAGCTGCAGTGGCTCTCAACCTGGCCAGGTTGAATCTGGAAGAACCAGAGCCAGAAGGTAAGGAGGGAAGGGGGAGAAAGCACAGGCCCAGAAGCAAGGGTGGGGGCAGGTTGCAGGTTCCTCCTCCACACCCACCTACATGGTCTCCCTTGTTCTCCCCACAGCCACATGCCTCCTCCCACAAATGAGCCAGTCCAGCCCAGAGCCAGCATCAGCTCACCTCCACCTTTAGCCCCAAGCACAGTGCCAAAGCTGAAGTGGAGCGACTACCTGCTCACGGTTGGTATTCAAATCTAAAAGGAGCCTTTTTCCCCTTGTCTTGGATTCAAGTGAATACAATATTGTTATTTTATTTAATTGTAATCAAATTATCCAGTGACTGTAAGGAACAGGACTAGGAGCAATGGCCTCAGCCTCCAGCAGAGGAAATTTAGACTGGAGATTAAGAGGAACTTTCTGACTATGAGAGTGGTGAACTACCTAGAGAAGTTATGGAATCTTCATCCTTGGAAGCTTTCAAGACCAGGTTAGACAGATACTTGTCAGGTATGATTTAGTCAGGGATGAAACTGCCTTGAGCAAGGGGATGGACTAGATGACCTGGTGAAATCCCTTCCAACCCTACTTTCCTATGATCCAGTGCCCAAACCTAATCAGAGTTAAAGAAACAAAATACCTGACATAGGTGACATTTAGACTTACCTATTCTCATTAAATAGGTGAGAACTAAGCTCAGCTGGTAATAAAATGCACTATAGCAAAATGTATCATTCGCATTCCTTAAATCAGAAGGGTTTTTTTCCAAAGCCCAGAAGCTCACTGCAATCTGGTATGCCTACTCATAAACCCAGTTAAGACAACTCATCATCAAACACATGCAAAACCGTGACCATGTGTAAGACTATATAAAATCAGACTCTTTCATTTGACAACCATCAGAGCAATAATTCTTTCATTCCCTTCTGTCACAGGCAAATAGCAACAATACTTAAAAACAAGTTGATGGGAAAACAGCCCATGCTGTCAGTTCTCACAGTACATATTTGAGTACAAATAAGTTCTATTAAATGACTGATTGACTAGCACTTCAAAAACTAGATGTACCCTCCATGGGCTCCTGGTATTTTCTTTACTTTAATGTGAGATGTTCTTAATTGCAGGAGTAACAGGTGCCTGCTTTGGATGCCTCTTAAAAAAAATCATCAAAATTAATGTTTCATATTCCATTTCTCGGAAACAGGTGTTCTGCTGAAAAGCTCTCAGGTTGCAGAAGGAAATAAACCCTTTGTATTTTCCAGCACCTGTAAGGCAGCTTCTATTGCATTTCTAATGTAACACACAGTAAAGTGGACACAAGTTAACCCATTCTAGTTGTTCACTAGAATAGGGCTGTTCAAGTAGTGGCCTGCAGGCCACATGCGGCTCATGAGGGGCTCCTGCCTAGCAGTAGCTCACCTCGCCACTGTAGATGCAGTGATGTCCACCAGGGTCTGTACGCTCTCCCTCCCTCTCCAGCTTTTGGTTCCTGCCCCTATTCCCTGGGGTGGGACAGTGCAGCAGGAGGCGGCCTGGGTCCCCATGCTGTGCTTAGAGTTAGTGGAGGGAGCTGCCAGCATGCTAGTGTGTGCAGCAGTGGAACTGAGGTGCTTATACTGGATATGCAGCAGAGAGAGGGCTGGGATACTAACACTGCAGGCAGTGGCAGAAGGGGAACCACACATGTGGTATACCCAGCAAGGTGAAGCTGTGTGCATGGCAAAGGGGGAGCCAGACCCCCGCCCCCTGCCAAGAAGCTAGAGAGCCCTGGGCTAGAGCATTTCCAAATATGTTCTGAAGCCAGATGTAGGACAGGACCTTACAGTGTCATTAAAAGAAAACCTAGAGGTATGATGCATAATGATTAAATTACAAAAGCCCCAGGCCATTTATATATGAGACCACTACAGTCTGGCCAAACAAAACAAACTAAACACAAAAGCTTAAAATCACACGCAAGCCATATTTTGCAACTCAGGACAGAGATCCTTTTAAAGGAGTAATACAGCAGGCCTCATTAGAGACAACTTCATTACACTGAAAATGGACACACAAATAGCTGAAACTGATATTCCCCTCAGCTTTAAATGACTAAAAGTGTTTTCTGTATGATAGAAAAGTGAGATGCTTTCTGTGAACTAAGAGTCAAAGTTTAAAGAGAGAAGGAACCATTCTGATCATGTAAGCCTTCTTTACTACATAATGCATATGTTGCATTTCCCCTTGCAGTTCCTAGTTCAGGCCCGTAAGTTCTGGCTGACCTAAAGCATATATTGTTACTTAATCTTGATTTAAGGGCTTCATGCAACAGAGAATCTACTGCATTTTTAAATTGTTCTAGTAGTTAATTACCTTTACAGTTTAAGCCTTATTTTTTAGTTTCAGTTTGTATCACTTCTGTTTCCAGCTCTTAGATCTTGCTAAACCTTTGTCTGCTAAATTAAAGGCCCTTCTACTATCAAAAAATATTTTCCCCTTCTAACTTGTTCTTGTACAAATTAAATAGCTTGAGTTTCTTTAGTGCCCCACTAACAGGCAAGCTTTCCAGACCTTAAATAATTTTTGGTAGTTTTTTTTCCAATTTGTCAACATTTTTTTTTAAGTGTGAACACCAGAACTGGACACAGTATTTAGTAGCCCTACTACCAATGGTTGCACACCCTCTCTGAGGAGATCATTTTAAAAAAAGACCATGAGCGATCATTCTTAGAAAAATAATAAAGACTGCTGTCCTCTACTGGAAATGTAGAGGGACAAAAGTTCTGCCACCTTCAAAGCCCTGCCCCTGGTTGGTAGCAGCTGCTTTAGAAGTTGGAGCAAGAAGCCCAGCAGAAGCCAGTTACAGAAGAAAGTGGAATAAGGTTTTTTCCCCCCAATCTTCCTTCCAAAAACAAAAAAACAAAAACAAAACAAAAAAATCCTCAAAAGGGTTTTCTTCTTCCTTACTATTGCAACTTTTAATGGTGTTATCTGTACAGATAGCCAATTATGGGATCTTAAAAAAATCTTTTTACTATTTTGGCCTTTTAGTGGTAAATAGCAGAGACTAATCTTGCTGTAGTGGAGCACTGCAGCAGGGCAGCCACAGCGTAGTTCTGGGCAGCCCAGCTCCACTTCTGAGCAGCACATGTTGCCCCCACATGATCTTATGATCCAGTGCCCAAATTCAATTACAGTTAAATAAAGAGACAGAATACCTGACATACAGAAATCAAATAGGTGAGAACTGAGCTCAGCTGATAATAAAATGCCCTATACTGAAATGTATACTGCATTTA
The DNA here is from genome assembly GCF_052110815.1 of Crocodylus siamensis. Taxonomy (NCBI): domain Eukaryota; kingdom Metazoa; phylum Chordata; order Crocodylia; family Crocodylidae; genus Crocodylus; species Crocodylus siamensis. The sequence continues at coordinate 144,227,118 of NC_143396.1, forward strand.
AAAAAAAAACCATGTTGCTCCCTTGCAGCACAGAGAACAACTGAACATGTGGAATGTGGTGCCACAGACATATCTGTGGAGCCATATACTGCACAGCTGCACTCGTCTGAATGTGGCCCCTGAGCACATCACCTGCTTGGTCAGTCATTACTAGGGCATCACTTGTTATACAGCTTAGAGGAGGCAGAAACAAAAGCAGAAAATTTATTTCTTGGGTACTCCTGAAGTGACATTCCAAGTAGCAGTAAACTAAGAATGGTCACCCAGTGGTCTACCTCATGTATCCAAAATACAAACTGAATAAGCAACACATTTTTATGGACCCTAAATTGGACCACTTACAGTAATTTCATTATGAAGCTAAGTAAGCTTTGATCTGTGTCCTTATTTCCCCAAGATGAATGAGAAACCGTGCATCTAAAATTTATTCCACTTGTTGTATATGAATCTTGTAGGGCTAAAGCAAGGCCCTGTAGTGCTAAAGTGAGGCCATCTCCTTGTGCTTTCGCCTCCATTTCATAAAAGTGGACACAGCACTTACGAGACGGCTGGGAGAGGAGAGATGCTGTGTATGGGCTACTGATAAGATATGAAACTAGCTGAATCTGGTCAATAGAGGAGTCTTGTCAACAGAGAAACCTTGAAGGCCGTACAAGGATTGTTTTTGTAAGATAAGATACATCTTGGCCAGAATATATGGGGCATGTAGTCACGAGAGTTAAGCTTCAGTGTTCACGCTCACAGTGCCACTTGATTGGATAAAATAGTGATTTAGTTAATAGATGATTGGGTATTTTTACAAGCACAAGCTAATCATGAACTAATGCTGACGTACTAACAAAGTATAAAATAGTATTATATCTGGTAGGCAGGGTCCCTCCTTGGAGGCACTTCGCTACAGTGAATAAAGATTCTGTATCTGACTTTGGATACTTGCTCTGCATGATCATTGCCCCAGCCTAGAGCGAACTGCACATGGCTTTAAGAGCGTAATTCGTAACATACTGTAGTACCCAGGTGCCAGGAAAAATGAACAGACTCTTGAGTGTAGACAGAACATGAGCTCTGTCTGCACATCAGTAATCTTCTGTGGTTGCTTTCTGTGAGTGTCTAAGCAAATTGTTAGGAGGAGAATGCCCAACCCCCTGAACTCCAGCTATCTAAATGAGCAGACTTCCTTTCTGCTACAGTAAATATCATTAAACTCTCTCCATACATTACAGATTATGAGTAACTGATCACATGATTAGTTGGATGGTAAATTCACTGTTTTGAAGATGCAAGAAACATTTAATGCGGTTGGAATACAGACAGTCCCCACCTCCTTCTTTTGCTAAGTAAAAGCAAGAATTAGTCCAGAAATTATTTTAAATGTATTGCATGCAAGGTAGCTTAGAAATAAAGGAACACAAGATCAGATCCTGTTTTGCTGACCTGAAGAGGTATTGAAATAGAGCTCATGTGCCAGTCAGTCTGGCTACCTTCCCAATTTGGGCCAAAACATCCTTGAGAGAAAGAATGCAGGCATTTCATTTGATCTTGAACTGATTTTCTCAGGGTTTGATCTGGGTGAAAAACAGGAGCAGCACAGTCATTTACACACACTGTCCTTTTAAACTTCATTGCTCTTCCTTTGCCAGCAGATGGCCAGCAAGAGCACACAGCCTGCCCCCTGAAAACCTCAGTAACCTGAGCCAGCCTTAGGGAAAATGGTGCCCTGGGCAAACATGTATTTTAGTACCAACCCTCAAGTCAGTGGTGCTGCTGCAGGCAGAAGCAGGTAGGCAGGGGTGTAGGGCACAGTCTAGTGGAGAGGCAGGCACATGGCAGGCATACGGGCAGGCAGGCACTACTGCCTGACCCAGCTCCTCAGGAGCAGTGGCTGAAGGTGAGAGGTGAACTGGCCTGGGCTGGAGTGGGGATTGGCCAGGGCAGAGCAGGGCAAGAGTGGGCTGTGTGTGTGTGCACGCGTGTGTGTGCATGTGCGCGCGTGTGTGTGTGTGCACGCACGCGCGCGTGCATGTGCGTGCACGCGTGTGTACACACCCACCTAACCATGCCCCCCTGGGTGGTCACCCACACTGGCCACTCCTAAAGCCAGCTCTGTCAATAACCATACAGACATACAAAAGGATGTCCCAAGAAAAAGTGGTAGTACATTTTAGTAGCATATTTCAGAGGGAATTGAAGCAGGACAGTGAATGTTTATGTCTATAAAAATTATCCCTCTGGCAAGATGCCTTTGGCAAGAGATTGGACTAGATGACCTCAGAAGGTCCCTTCCACCCCCAATTCTCTATGATTCTAAGTCCCAAGCCCTCTTGTCCCAGGCCAAGTAGTACTGTGGGACACTTACATTGCCTGACAGAGACTCCTCTAGATCCTATCACCAGAGAACAAATTCTCTGACCCTTTTTAACTTCAGGAAGTTTGAAAGTATGAAGTATGTATGGAAGAAAACTCCCCAGGGCCCTCAGCAAATCTCAGAGGGCTCTCAGAAGACAAGGTAAAGGAGGATCAGGATCTATCAGAATAATGAAAACAATGCAAATTAAGCAAAAGATCAGGGATTTGTATTTTTATAAACCCCAACTAATTATAAAATACATCAACTCAATAATCCTCTTTACTAGTTTCCTTTAAAAAACGGTGCTTGAAACCATTTCAGCCTGTCCAATATCCCAGAGAAATAGAAGTTTAAGTATAATTTATGATAAGGCCTTGTGATAGTCACCCTTTGGCATTCCACCCCTCCCATTAACTTGTTTCCATATGCAACTTTGTAGCTACAAGTACCTCCTATTTATAAACATTAAGATTGTCCATGAATAATGGTTTTAGTCATGTTCGTCTAAAAGCATAGGCAGACAAAACTCTTGGGGTAGAGGCAATATCTTTTATTAGACCAACTAAATAATAGCAAAAAAAGTCTTTGTTTATAAGCTTTCAGGTTCAAATACCCTTCTTCAGGTATAGGAGAATCCAAAGATTGTAAAAGTTCTCCCAGGTAAAAACAAAACGTCATGTTGCACAGGAGAAGTAAAAGATGGTAGGGTTCCCCTGGGTATAACAGTCCATTTAAAAAAATGTTGCTCTGTGAGTATGCAAAATAGGCACAGACAATAGGCTGAAGCAGTCTTGTTACCTGCAACTATTTAGTTGATCTAATAATAGATACCACCTCTACCCCAAGAGTTTTGTCTGCCTATGTTTTTAGACAGAGTTTTGTCTGCCTATGTTTTTAGGCAACACAGCTAAAACCAATATCCCTGAAACATGGAAGATATCATAATTAGCCATTTTGAAATGAAGATTTTTCAAAGCACTTAGCAAGTTTTCTTGAAATCCAATGATACCCCTGTGTAAACTATGGAAGTATACTAAGAAGAAAAACATGGCACAGAGCTGAAGAGACATTTGGCAAACACTTTACTCTCACCATGTAGTAATTTGATAATAGCTCTGCTGATATCAACAGAAGTACTTGTATTGAGTAGCAACTTACTCTACAAGCAAAAGATTCAATCTGAATCTAAGTTACTGACTCAGAGTAGATCTAAAATGAAAACACAGGATCTCCAGTTTCCAGTATTCTGCCATCACCTATAACACTTCCTCTACTTTCACAGAAATTAAAAACCATTTGAATATCTTAAGGAAGAAAGTGAACTGACATGGAATTTGATAGGCTAAAATCAAACAAAGACTATATCAAAGTTTGCCATGCAACTCTCTTCTCCACCCTCCTCCCACCTCCCGTCCCCCATCCACACTGGTAATATTGTACAGAATACCTGCAATGTTGGAGGCAAAAAAAATAAACCCCAAACAAATCAAAATGCAGAAACCTTCAACAACACAATAAGTAGGTAGTAAAAGTAGAATAAAAATACACTTAAGATATGGTTTGCCTCTGTTTGCGTTATGCTGTTGGCAGTTATTCCTTGTAATAACTCCCTGTTTCTATGGCATTAGTGCTCATTTAGACTGCAAGCATCCAAAATGCAGGAATGCAAAATAAGAAAAAGAAAATAAAGTATGAATTTATGACTCAGCACCTGGGCACTGAATTTCCTCTCAGTTACTTTGCTATAAAGCTAGAGTAACTCCAGGGGAGTCAAATTTAAACTGATATAGAATTGCTGTAAGTGAAGAAAGAAGTTGGCCCTGTGTATCACTATCTAAATTATGCTTGTACATTATGATGCTATATAATTCTGGGTTTTGAAAATTTAGGGCTGGCTAGCCCAGACTTGGGTGAAGCTCAGAGTAGCACTGCATTAAGAAGTACTGGGAGGAAATTGTGCATCAGGAGGTGAAATATCCTGCTGCAGCTCCTCAGCTTGCAGAGAAATGCACAAGCTGCATCTTTCCTTGTGAAGGAGCTGACAACTTCCCTGTTAGTCAGCTTTAAAAAAGCTAAAACAGAACAAAGGCAAGCAATTTTCCCATCTCCTAACCTCATTCCTTTGTACTATAATTGCCTCTGACCCTGCAGTGTAAAGATGCCATCCCCTATATCCTCACGCAAAGGCCAATCATATTGAATTATGCATTAGTAATTTGCAAATTCTTCCACCACATCTGTATTAATAAACTACACATCTACCTCTCTACTCCAGACAGGTCCCTTCTGTGCAAACTGCAGTCTAAGCCAGTTTCTCTGGAATCCCCTTGCAGATAATGTAAGGGTCAACTCAAGATCAAGATCTCTGTTGCTCGTGTGAATGCCACCTGCCTCCACATACATCATTCCCTGTTACCTCCTTTCTTGGTCGCTACGGACTAAACTCCTGTCCTGCTTATCACTCATCTGAAACCTGGGGGTCATTTTTGACTCAGGCATCATGTTACATCCTCTAATCTCACACCTTGTAGATTCTTTCTGCCCGACATCCCTTTTCCATTCCAAGTGCAACACTTGAAGGAATGCTTTGGGGTAGATTTTGTAAGTCTTTCTGGTGAGTTCAAGGTCATTGTGAGTCAAACTCCCATAATTTTCCAGGAAATTCCCAGAAACTTTTGAGAACTGCTATAATTTCTGGGTGCTTATTTCTCATGAGGCTCAGATGAATGACCAGATCTTGTTCCAAAACAAAAGTGATTACTATAGCTTTATAAAATTATAGGAAACCCAAGGTGGCTATGAAGATGTGGTAGAGCAGCATTTCCCAACCTATGGGTCATGTCCTAAAAGTGGGTTGCAAGAATATATGAAAGGGTCACGAACAAATCTTAAAAATGGATTCTCCTTTAAAGGAGAAAAGTGTGGTTACCTGCAGGTTTCCCCTGGCAGGCTGGCAGAGTTCCAGCCTGCAAGGGGCTGCTTGGGGCTGTGGGGAGCAGGAGGAGGGCAGTCAGGCAAGGGGCACTATGTGCATGTGCACTTGCACACATGCATGTGGCAACCAGGCAGCATAGAGAGAAGCTCCCCGCAGGTAAGTATATGGGGTGGGGGCAAAGATGACATGTCAGAAGACATGGGGGGAAAGGCCACAGGCAATGCATTGTGGGGCACATGCCCCCCCCAGATTTGTGCACCCACAATGGGCATGGGGCTGTAGCCTGGCCAGATCAGCACAGGCAGGAGATGCCTCTGCAGCCCAGCAGAAAGGACCCAGCATAGGCGGGCAGAGCAGGGTGATGTCATTCATTGCTGCCACCACCACTAGGATCTCTGTGCCAGCTGCGCTGCTAGCAATACAAGAAATAACAGATGGGAAAGGAATAGTGCTGTCTTCACCTCCTCCTGCCACTAGCCACTCACCTTTTACCTGACTGCCATGGTGCAGCCACCACCACTGCTCCCCCCCAAGCCACAGCTCTACCCATAGGGGATGTGGGGCAGTGGGCAGTGCAGGCAGCCTGAGGGGAGAGGTGGCAGCAGCAGCAGGGTCGTGGCAGTGGGGTACAGCTACAGCCCGGACCACGAGTGGCTGGAGGTCGGCGGAGCCTGGGGCAGCACCCCTAGCCCCATCCATTACTTCTCACACTGCTGGCAGCACAGCTGGTACAGGGGTCCCAGAAGTGGGGGCAATGAGTCTCACCACTGCACTCTGCCCTCCCATGCTAGGTCCTGCCTGCTGGGCTGTGGAGGTGGCTCCTGTCTGTGCCAGTCCAGCCAGGTTGCAGCCCCATGCCCTCTGTAGGTGCATAAATCTGGGGGGTATATGCCTCCCCATGCCACACACACACACACACACACACACACACACACATCTTCTGCCTCACACTGGGGGACTGGGCCCTGGGGATGGGGAGGCAGTGCGTCAAGAGTGAGGGACACCAGCAGAGCTGAAGGGTGGGGGCCTGTGGGTTGAGGGGGGTCACTGGTAGGGCCAGGGGCCTGCTTTATACCTAAACTATTTACTGGGTCAGGACTGACAGCATTGATGTTTACAAATCGGTCCTGGTACAAAAAAGATTGAGAACCACTGTGGTAAAAGGTATTCTGGCCATAACTAGAGCCAGGGAAATGGGATGCACAGTGTTGACCCTTGATAATGCAAAAGTAAGTATTAGAGTGTTGTTCTTAGATATCATTGACTACACTGGAGTGGTAACCTAAGGCCTATGGACCAGATTTAGCCTGCAGACATGAGGCTTCAGTGGTGGGTGGCAGTAGTGGCAGCTTAAGCCTAGCACCCATCCACCTACCTCTGACTAACTAGATCAATCCAGCCGGTAGCCTTAAAAGGTTGCCAACCACTACCCTACATAACTGGTGATGAGTTCACCCTTATTTGTATGTATGCATTCTCTTAATCATCCCCATGACAGGGTGTCTGAGTTAAGGGAGGGGAGATTTTCAGAGGAAAGGATGGGGGAGGTACTGATGCATTATTAAATGCTAGCAACTGTTTCCATGGGAATATCTTTTTAGATTTACTGATGGAGTTTGTCTTACTTTTTTTAACCAAGATTTATATAGGTTTTATATATGGGAAAATGAGTATGTTTATAGATGAATAAAATGTAATTATATAATATTAAAATATAACGTGCTTGATGTACTCTTCATACAGAGATAATTTGTCAAAATAAACTATTAAGTACACAAACATATTGTCCAGCTGCAATATATAACCCAATTACCAGAGTAAAGCAGAAGGGCAATAGGGTTTGTAGATGCCAGGAACAGGAAATTCATGTAATGTGATTCCAATTTCCTTTTGTCTTATGAAGGGGGAGGAAGGAGTGTGACTGGAATGTACAGGACAGAAATGGTGATGCACAACAAATGTGTACACAAATGCAAAAATATATTTGGGGTCTATTGCTGGGGCAGCTGTGCCATCTACTTCAGAATCTTCAAGTTGTCATTAAGTGGTTCCTCTACAGTCACTGGTTCTTAGAACTCATATTTTCCAGCTCATGCCAAAAAATGTCTAGTACAAGATCCCTTCCTGATATCTGCCCTTTCAAAATCAGCAAATTTGGGTCTGGGAGCTCAGGTGGTGTTTTCATCGATCCTCCCAGTCTCGGGCTATGGACTGAAGAGGGAGAGGAGGATCCACGCAGTGAACCAAAGACTGCGGAGCTGGTGTCATCGGGAAGGCTTTGGCTTCCATGACCACAGCCCGCTCTTTGGCGAGAGAGGCAGCGAGCTGCTGGGAAGAGATGGCCTCCACCTCTCTCCCCTGGGGAGGAGGCTCTTCTCAGCCAGGCTGGCTGACATGCTCCACCGGGCTTTAAACTAAGCCTGCTGGGGGATGGGGGGACTACTGCCACTACTGGCCCTCTGAGCGACCCTTGCAAAGCCAGCAGACCAAGGCACTTAAGGGAGACCACCCCTGCCCCAGCCCTGGCACAATCTGTGGGCAAGGCAAGAGCCCCCAAGGGCACACTTGCCTGCCTGTACACTAATGCCAGAAGCCTGGGTAACAAGCAGGATGAGCTCGTCCTCCTGCTCAGTGCAAAGAATTATGATGTCATTGGGATAACGGAGACCTGGTGGGACTCCACCCATGACTGGACCACGGGTATAGACGGCTATACCCTGTACAGAAGGGATCGTATTGACAAAAGGGGCGGGGGTGTAGCTCTCTATGTAAAGGAAAGCTACATGTCCCTGCAAGCTGATGTTGGCGACCAGCATGGACAGCTAGAGACCCTCTGGGTAAAAATTCATGGGGAATACGGCACAGGGGACACAATTGTGGGAGTCTACTACAGACCTCCCACTCAAAGTCCTGAGCTTGACCAGGAGTTCGCCCGGGAACTGACTGAGGCCGCTTGCTCCAGGACCTTGGTTGTCATGGGTGACTTCAATTACCCGGACATCTCGTGGGAAGATCACTCAGCAAAATCCGAGTGGTCGCAAAGCTTTCTCTCGTGTGTGGATGACCTCTACCTGACTCAAGAAGTCTATGGGCCAACGAGAAGCAAAGCGCTGCTCGACCTGGTACTGGCTACGGGGGACGACCTAATCGGCGACCTAGTGATCGATGGGAAGCTGGGTGACAGCAACCATGAGCTGATCACCTTCACCATCCGCCGTAAAGCTGGCAAGTCAGTCAGCAACACAGAAGTCCTTGACTTCAGAAAAACCAACTTTGACAAGCTCAAGAGGCTTGTCGTCAGGCCCTTAGGGACCATGACCCCAGGGAGATGGGAGTTCAAGAAGAGTGGTTGCTTCTCAAGGAAGCGATCCTCAATGCACAAGCTAAATCTATTCCAACACAGAGGAAAGGCAGCAAGAAGGCACAGCAGCCCTCCTGGCTCTCCAGGGATCTAGCGGACCTCCTGCAGCTAAAAAGGAAAGCCTACAAAGGATGGAGGATGGGATTCACCTCCAAGGAGGATTATTCTGCACTGGTCCGGTCCTGAAGGGAGCAAACCAGGAAAGCCAAGGCTGCAACTGAACTCCAACTAGCTTCAGGCATCAAGGACAACAAAAAGTCCTTCTTCAGATATGTGGGGAGCCGGAGGAAAAGCAAGGGCAATGTTGGACCCCTGCTAAACCAGATGGGGCAACTGACAACTGACGCCCAGGAAAAAGCCAACCTATTAAATAGGTACTTTGCGTCAGTCTTTCATCAGTCCCATGGGACGCCCATGCCTGCTATGGGACAGGGAGATCTGGGTGTTGGGGATCTCCTACCCTCCATAAATGCTGACCTCGTGAAGGAACACCTTGAGAAGCTGGATACCTTCAAGTCAGCCGGCCCTGACAATCTGCACGCCAGGGTACTCAAGGGGCTGGCGAGTGTCATAGCCCAGCCCCTGGCAAGGATCTTTGAAAACTCCTGGTGCTCTGGTGTAGTGCCCAAAGACTGGAAGAAGGCCAATGTGGTGCTGATCTTTAAGAAAGGGAGGAGAGTGGATCCGGCTAACTACAGGCCCATTAGCCTGACTTCTATCCTGGGGAAGATCTTAGAAAAAGTTTATTAAGGAGGTCATCCTTGATGGACTGGCTCAGGCTAACCTCTTAAGGGATAGCCAGCACGGGTTTGTTGTGGGTAGGTCTCGTTTGACCAATCTCATTTCCTTCTACGACCAGGTGACCTATCACCTCAACGAGGGAGATGAGATTGATGTCATATATCTTGACTTCAAAAAAGCTTTTGATCTGGTATCCCATGATCACCTCTTGGCCAAACTGCCCAGTTGTGGCCTTGGCTCCACCACGATCCGCTGGCTGGGAAATTGGCTCCGTGGTCGGACCCAGAGGGTTGTGATTGATGGCAGTCACTCATCGTGGTTCCCTGTGACCAGTGGGGTCCCTCAAGGCTCCGTCCTTGGACCCATCCTGTTCAACATCTTCATTAATGATGTGGACATTGGAGTCAGGAGTGGACTGGCCAAGTTCACCGATGACATCAAACTTTGGGGCAAAGCATCCACGCCAGAAGATAAGTGGGTGATCCAGGCTGACCTGGACAAGCTCAGGAAATGGGCGGACGAGAACCTGATGGTGTTTAACACTGAAAAATGCAAGGTTCTCCACCTTGGGAGGAAAAACCTGCAGCACCCTTATAGGCTCAGCAGTGCTACGTTGGATAGCACTACAGAAGAAAGAGACTTGGGGGTCATCATTGACCACAAGATGAACATGAGCCTGCAATGCGATGCTGAGGCTAATAAAGCGACCAAAATGCTGGCTTGCATCCATAGATGCTTCTCGAGCAAATCCCGGGACGTCATTCTCCCCTTGTACTCGGCCTTGGTGAGGCCGCAGCTGGAGTACTGTGTCCAGTTTTGGGCTCCTCAATTCAAAAAGGATGTGGAGAAGCTTGAGAGAGTGCAGAGGAGAGCCACGCGCATGATCAGAGGTCAGGAAAACAGATCTTATGATGACAGGCTGAGAGCCATGGGACTCTTTAGCCTGGAAAAGCGTAGGCTCAGGGGTGATCTGATGGCCACCTATAAGTTTATCAGGGGTGACCACCAGGATCTGAGGGAACGTTTGTTCACCAGAGCGCCCCAAGGGATGACGAGGTCGAACGGTCATAAACTCCTGCAGGACCGTTTCAGGCTGGACATAAGGAAGAATTTCTTTACTGTCCGAGCCCCCAAGGTCTGGAACAGTCTGCCAGCGGAGGTGGTTCAAGCACCTCCATTGAACACCTTCAAGAGTAAATTGGATGCTTATCTTGCTGGGATCCTATGACCCCAGCTGACTTCCTGCCCTTTGGTCAGGGGACTGGACTCGATGATCTCCCGAGGTCCCTTCCAGTCCTAATGTCTATGAAATCTATGAAATTACTTCTCTCATCCTCAAAATTAAACATCCTATTCTTCATTTTCATGTCTTTATGCTAGTTAGTCATTTACCACTTACGGTTACATGTATATATCTCCTCTTAAATGTTCTCCTTCCAGAAGTGGTCAGCATTTTTTAAAGAGAAACTATAGTGTTGTTAACCATACAAATACTTTGTATAACCTCTTGGATTATCAATATTCTCCATAAATGCAACCGTGCCCATTCAATTTCAGATAAAGACATTCCATACCAGACTTAGTAAGGCCATGGACAAAAACCTAAGGTTTTCTTTACAGTTACATTAAGACTGATGGTAGAAAAGACCATGAATGGAATGGAAGCAGCACAGTTGATGAAAGGAAGCTGGCAGTTAACTGTGTTTAGTTCAAATGCAGTAATGAAGTTTTGGGGGAGTAGATATTGCAAGTTAGAAGAGGCCCGGATAAGTGCCCTGTGCAAAATACCCCAGCCAACAAAGAGAAGGTCTTGCCAGAGATGGAAGATGTTACTCAATCTGGGACTAGAGGTTGTGTCTGCACCTTTGCAGATCCAGGAAGCCAGCACTGCTTCTGCCACAACTCTGAATGTCAGTTTACAAGCTTCATATATATATCACATACACACACACACACACACACACACTATAATGTGTAATATAGTATTTGCAATATAGCCTGTGGTAGTTGGATGGTGGTTGGTTGGCCGGTTTTTGCCCTGGACTGTTTTTCATGCTGTAAATAGAAAGGCAGAGTGAAAACTGAAAACAGCTTGATGTGGGCACAGTGCAGTTCAGCATGTGGTTTGACAGATTGAATTAAATGTAAACACTTGGGCCCTTAGTGCCCAATATGTAGTGTATTGCAGTATATTAAAAAAATCCCTCTAGTTATATTTACCATTACTTTCCTTTCTAAACAATTCCCTCCCCTCCCCTAACACAGAGCCTTGAAAATCAGTACATCTACAATACCAGCACCTACCACAAGGGTATCATATCTGATTACAAAGGTACTTCTGATTACCCTAATTCTTTTATCTCCTCTCCAGCAGGGTCAGCCACTACCCCTGCTGTTTTAAATATATGCTAAGTACAGACAGTCAAAAAGCCCAAGGCTGAACCAATTCAGTATTTGCAGGTTAGTCTAAACTGCAGAGATTAAATTGAGAAACAACTGGACACACATTTAGTTTTGATTCAGGAAATGCAGCCACACACCTGTAGTGGTTCAAGCCAGAAGCTCGAGGGAAGAGGAGGGAGCTAGAGCACACCTCTGGTATGTAGCCAGCATAGGCTGTACATTGGCTTCCTCTTCTTGCTGCCCCAAGGTCTCTGAGATTTGCAGTCCAGACTCACAGTAGCAGGACCCTCCAGGGTTGCGCATCACCTCCTTTTCCTGCTTCCAGTGCCTCTGGGGTTCCACAGAGACAGCCAGCAGTAAGTTTCAGTACATTCCGCAGCAGAGCATCTGTATACTCAAGGGAAGGTGGGTTTAACTCCCTTCCCTGGATCCAAACCCCATCCAGGATTTGCCTGGGGGGGGCAGTCCCTGCCTCCCCCAACTCTTTTCTACTGGAGTAGACAGCACAGCCCAGCCCAGGGATAAAAAGCATGCTGGGATGCTGAGGGACTGTGATTCAATGTGAACTAGGAAGGGGCCTGGGACAGAAGTTTCATAGCCCTAGGGACTTTCTATCTCCCAGTCTACCTTCTCTTCCCAGGTGCCCTGCAATTGATGTTCACTTCTTTCTCTTTCTTACCATTCTTTATGGCAGTACAAAGTGCGTCCATGTACTTCATGCCACAAGCTAAAGGAGGAGTCTCAAATGTTCTGTCAAATACATACATGTTGCAGGCAGAGACATCTGCAGTTCATCTTCCCATTCCCTCAGATGGTTATCAGTGCTTGCCCAACTGCTTCTCACCAAATAAGCTTATCCACCCTTCTGATACATACCCACTATTAAAATGTGTTTCTGATTGTACAGAAGATGAGGCAGGCACCAGTTATCTGTATTGTATATAGAACACCTTTTGCAAAGGTAGAGTGAATTTTGGCACATCTGACCCCAATTAGTAGAGCATGGATTTCTGTTTGTAGAATATTATAATACTGTTGCTTTAAAATTAGTTATGTATGATCATCAAATTGCCTCTGAATAAGCAGATAGCAGAGGAAAGGGTATCACATGACCCAGACATTGATGCAATGTCTGTACAGGCAGGATATCTGTACAAGCCACTATTGTTCTTTAATGTCTGATGAAGAGAGTTATGGCTCTGATCCTATACCCTGGGCCTCAGTCTGGGCTCCTTAGATCTAAAAAGATCAAGGCGGTGTCAAAAATGATCACACTTTACATAAACAGGAGTCGCTATTTTTTCTAAGATAAAGTGGGTAGATAAAACAAGAGTTAATCCAAGCAAGGTGGTTTAAAAAGTGCAAAACAGAGAGGGCCATATCAGCCCTTATTTTGAAATGACAATCTTTCTGAGAATTGGAGAAAATGAGTACAACACTTCCACATCTATATAAATGTCTCAAAAGCTGATAAAAAAAAAAAAAAAGAGAGGGCTTAAAAGCAGCCATTTTACTGCATGCAGTGAGAGAGGAAGCTCTGGACATTTCTAAGATGCTTATCACAGCAGCCAACTGAAAATGCTCCCAATTTGGATGAGTTTGTAATAATGTTTAAGAACTACTGTAATCCTAAAAATAAAATATTGTGCTTGAACAAATCAGGTCTAGTCTATTCACATACAGAAAAGACGACAAACAAGCATGAGGCAAAGAAAACCCCCAAGGTACTGCATGGTTAAAAATTGAAAATGATATGCTCCAAGTCATTTATGGAGGACACTAGAAACATTTGTTGAGGAAACCTGACTGGGGGCTGGCAAAAAGCAAATCAACATTTGCAGAGCTTCAGTAAGCCATACCACCCCTGGAAAAGCGCAGGCTCAGGGGTGATCTGATGGCCACCTATAAGTTTATCAAGGGTGACCACCAGGATCGGGGGGAACATTTGTTCACCAGAGCACCACAAGGGATGACAAGGTCGAACAGTCATAAACTACTGCGAGACCATTTCAGGCTGGACATAAGGAAGAATTTCTTTACTGTCCGAGTCCCCAAGGTCTGGAACAGTCTGCCAGCGGCGGTGGTTCAAGCACCCATGCTGAACACCTTCAAGAGCAAATTGGATGCTTATCTTGCTGGGATCCTATGACCCCAGCTGACTTCCTGCCCTTTGGGCGGGGGGCTGGACTCGATCTTCCAAGGTCCCTTCCAGCCCAAATGTCTATGAAATCTATGAAAGTCCTACCCAGATAATCCAGGCAGATATCGTGTTTGTAGCATATGACAGTTCCTCCATAGACTTGGAATGTGACATCACCCTAACAGCAGCAATGTTCAAGTATAAGACCAACCTTGGAGTCCTTTGTCACTAAAGAACCTACACCACCATAGTTGGATTTAGAAATAAACAAACTCATCTGCCTAATACACAGGCTATGAACACAGCACCCAATACTGAAGAAAATGTTTTTCAAAGGCACAGGGAAGGTACTGTATACACATATATGACACATATACTGATTCATCAATCATCCTAACATTAAGTTGTCCAAATAAACCCTTTGCACTGAAATTACTAGAAGAAGAGGTTACAAGCAAAGTGAGCATCTCTCTCCATGGACTAACATGTTGGTCATAAACAAAGAGAAAATTGGCAGGATGAAGATTAATTTGGTTACCAGAGAATTTAAAACTATACTAAAATAAGGTATCTTCGTTCTCAAACTAGTACACGATACTCAGTGCTTTACTAATCTACAGAAGAAGGTGGTAAACGATATACAAAGCAGACTCCTCTCAATGCTGGGCTTTCAATTCAGCCCACGGAAGGTGAAGTTCTCCATGTAATATTTGAAATAAGACCAACAACCAAAGGGTTTCCACCAAAAAAAAATCAATCAATCAATCAATCAATCAATCATTTAGAAATACTCTGGGCAATACTCTAGTTGATGGCATAAAAACAGGATCAACTTGGGAGGAACATGAGCAGATACTGAAAAAAGTGATGGTAATGGCCCAAACAGAGAATAGTATGTTTAATCCAGATCAAATCCAGGTCACAGTAAAAGAAGTCAAATACACATACTAATTAGGATTTGTGGTAGAGGTGATAGTTTTTATTAAACCAACTAGATTTTTTTTTTTTTGTTTTTTTTTGGCAAAAAAGTCTCTAATTGCAAGCTTTTGGGCCCAAAACCCCTTCTTTAGGCATAGGAGAAAAGGTTGTAAAAGTTCCTGCATAGAAATGAAAGTTCATATTTCATAGGAAAACTGGAGGCATGGTAAAATCTCCTGTTTGAAACAGTTAATTTTAAATGCAGGTTAAGCTCAGAGAAAACATTGGAATACTCTGTTTACCTCAAAGTTGTTGGTAAGTAGGATATAGTCATATTTCCTTCTGGTTATGATGTTTCATGGAGGAGCAAATAGATGGAATGCTGTCCTTGGCAGGTATTTATAAATAATTTTTTTTTTTTTTAAATCTAGTTGATCTAATAAAAGATATCATCTCTATCATGAATCCTAATTGTTTTTGCCACTAGGCCAATATGGCTACAACTTGGATACAGGACACATACTGGCACCAGAAAAAAAATCAAGCCAAGTCACAGCATAACTTGGGAACAATCATAGGAATATGCACCACAACAAGAAAAACTATTTTCTGTCAAAGCACCTTTCCATAATCAAAATCCACTATAGTAGGTTCAAATAGAAGGATAAAGGTGTCACCCATAGGCAACTCATTGCCACAAACCTCAACAGTGTGTTTCAAGTCGAGATGGTCTACCAGAGTCAGAAAAATCATACTGCCAAGTAGTGTGTGTAGCCGCCATATTGGAATCCAAGATGGCTGCTGTAAATTCATGCTTTGGTAAATGTTTCAGCCCCCAATAGGGTTAGAAGATTAAATTTCAGTGATGAAACCAACATTATATGAACTAAGGAGACCAATCATAACATTTCTATTGTGGTAGCCATGTTGCATTCTGAAATGGCTGCCACAAATTTACAGTTTTGTTTATTATTAGATACCCAAAAGGTTTGAAAAGTTGCTACATCAACTCTGTTCTGTTTCAGATAACCTCAACATTAAGACTTCTGATGGAGATTGTTGATAACAGACTCACCCTTCAGCAAACGTTACCGCATAGCCAATATCATCACTGATTTCAACAACTTGCAAAAGGTACAACTTGGAATCTAAGATGCACCATTTGTCTGGAAGTAGATTCACAGTCAATGATTAGCCAAAGTACACCTTCTGGAATTATGCAAATAGATGAGGCACTCATTCAACATAGGACAGTTGCTGAATTTGACACTTGTTATGGTACTATTCTTGACAAACTGTCACATTGTGTTGATCCTGCACTGCAACATTCCAAAAACCTCAATTGGAGCCTTTCTTGCTAGTTTTTTTACACACATAAGACACATCGAGAGACTGTTAAGAAAGTCATGCAAGGCAGAAGGTTAAATGGAAACCCTACCAACAACATCAAATGAAGAACACGCATCACTTCAAGCAGATCTTCTACTCTTAGCAGTTTACTGGAAGATGTGAATATTCTGCCAGGTATGTTCTAATAAGAAGAAACTGAGTCATGTTATCATTTGAATCAGCCAATGCAATGCATAAGTTGGCGGAGAAAAATGAAGTATTGCATTGCTAAACTGGTGTCAAAGATCTAATAGCTGCTGAATGCAGGTGGGAGGAACAACAGAAGCAACGTCTCTCATTCCCATTCACATGTGGAGATTGCACCAGACAGTGGAATTTTGGGAAAGTGGAGTTGTTATCCCAAGGAATCTCATTCCCAGTGATTTTCTGTTCAGTTTTCACTAGACAACATCAACATCTTGGAGGAGACATTGGATGGAAAACAAATATTTCATGCAATACAAATGGTAGCATTTGAAAGAGGACCATGAAAACCAGTTGAGATTGAAGAATGCACCTACATAACAGGAAGGGGGAAAAAAATCTTGAAAGATGTACCACCTGAATTGTTACAGGTCATCACTGGAATGACTGTTAAAGTCATTGATATCATCCATCCATAATGCAGGTAATAACATTAATGAAAAGCTCAACAACATATCTGCTCAACAGATGTCAGAAGAGCTACCATGGATACTATGTAGAATATCAGCCAACAATCAGGAAAATGCTTCCATACAGGAAGGACAGCACTTAACTAACTTTTTTCAGCTGATACTTCAGCAGCATCAATTGATGGATTTTGTCCCATACTGCCTGCACCAGCATCAGAGTATAACACCACTTGGACTGTCATGCGATGTAAAATAATTACACAATGCCTTGGACAGCAGCACACAGTCATAACATTTGATCAGGCATTGTATTGCAAAGCAAATGAACTGGCTCAGTCAGAAGAAACTGAAGGAGAAATTGTTTGGCTATGAGGCTTCCATATCTACATGATTTACCTAACAGCAATTGGCCAGCAATTCACCTCTTCAGGACTTGAAGACTGTTGAACAAAAAGCAGATGTTCAGAAAACACCACCCCCAACATAATGAAACCAAATTGTGCAATCAGAGCACACAATATAACTGTCAAAGTAATATGGCATATTTTGGTAAATTAATTCATTGTATGGTTGTCCAGTTCAAGCAAAGGATTGAATTATGATGTCCATGGGAAACTGGTTCCTTTTGAGTTTGGAGGGGTCACTGTCCCCCCCCCCCAGTAGCCAGTCATTGAGCGGAGGGGTGGGGGGGTGGCACAGGCACATCCGGGAAAGCCCCCACTCCATTGCTGTGCTCTCATGGGGGTGCATGCACCAATGCTCTCAGGGGGTGCATATGCACCCCCTACATGTTGCCACTGATGATGTCATTGTCCAACTTTCCAGTAGCATAGCTGTTGCATTCAGAAATGATGACTGTGAAGTGGGAAGGAATATAGTGAAAGAATTATTAGTGCATCTGCCAATGACTCTCTACTTCAAGAATTTATGGAGAAACACTGTCATCAATATACATTCAAGTCCTGAATGAACTGGAAGTAGTTAATACTTTCTTGTGCTTTATAAGGGCTAAATGTGGAGGAAACTGGCATGAGTATTTACATGCCTTTGAAGAAATACTTCCAGAGATAGCTGTGCATGATCATACCAATTACATGAGGTGGGGTCCAGTATATCTTGCATGTATGTATTATTTAGCAAATTTTGCTGCTACAGTGTATGCTGAGTTTGTTGAAGGAGAATTTGGGGTCAAAACAAATAATCCCTCATTTGTAAACATTTCAAATGAGTAGGCAATACAGCAGATTAGTAAGGTTTGCAAAATTGCTGGTGGCATAGCAAATATAATGCAATGAATCAGATAGACAATGATGGGAACCGAACTACAATGAAAGAGGTTACCTAACTCAGGTAGTAAATCAAATGTCTGGCATCAATACAAAATCTTTTAATCATAACAAAAGACAAGGACATGACTGAAACAAGATTAAAATGATGTCAAATTGCTACAAGAGAGGTTCTAAAGGTTCCACTTGTTTAACATTTCCAACAATGAGCTGTTACGTATTTCTGTGGGAGATGTTATGCAGGAAGACATTGTATTGTCTTACGCAATATGACTTGAACAAGTAGGCTAGCCTGAGTTAAAATATTTTCAGTACTGTAGGCCTGCTATGAAATATTGAGTGATAGAATGTGTAAGGTTTTAATATTAGACTATTGTTTACTAGGTTTTTTAATTACATTTAGTCAATTCATGCGTGCCAATGTGTCAGTCATCTTGGAATCCAATATGGCTACCATGACAGAAATGTTACAATTGATCTCCTCAGTTCATACAATGTTGGTTTCATTGTAAGCCTGCTGCACCCCCATGAGCCTAGGGACCCCAGCAATGACCCCAGAACCCCTGATGAGGCCTGGCCTGCCCACAGGTAAGCAGGGTCCCATGGAGGGAGGGACCTAGTCAGCTGGGAGCGGGCTAAATGGGCCAAAGAGGGTCACACCCCCCTCGGCTCCTACTTCGCCCAGGCCCCAGAGAGCCACCTGACCGGAGCCTCGTGAACAGGACGTGCAAACAGGCATGCTCCTAGGCCCGGCATGCAAGTTAGCACAGGAGTTCACACAGAAGGGCGAGTGGGAGGGCCCAAGGCCCTGCCTGTGAGCCCTCCAGTGTAGACAGTCCCGGCCGTAGTCAGCCCACCAGTGGCATGACATGGATGGGCACGTGCCACACCCCAAGGGTACCCTTGGGGTCTGCAGCCCCCCCTTTCAGCACCTTGGAGACCACCACCCAGACAGAGCTCATAGTTGTGACTTCCATGCAGACAAAGCCCCCCTGGCTCTTGCCTGCGGGGGCTGCCTGTCCCTTTCTCAGGCTCTGGGGCCCTGGAACATGGCTACCTCCCCTTGTGGGGTCTGCTCCCTACTGGGGTCTCTGTTGCACCAGCTGGAGGTGCTCTAGGCCACAGTCCAGAGCCTGCGTGCCATCAGGGACTGTGAGCAGGAGATAGACTCCTACTGCCTGGAGGACTTGGGGACCTCCCCTTCTGTACAGCCAAGGGGTTGGACCAAGGTGGTCAAGAGCCCTAAGGCCCACCACACCAAGGCCCCCGCCCTGCTGGAGCTCAGTAACAGGTATGAACCTCTTGCAGCCCCAGCAGAGCCTGCTGAGTTGCCAGCTCCCGCAGACAACACAGGCTGTACTGTAGCTACTGTCCCCGCTCTCCCCAAGACCAAATGCAAAGTGTTTGTCACGGGGGGACTCCATCCTGAGGGGGACTGAGGAGACAATCTCCGCTCCGACCCCTTAGCCCAGGAAGTCTGCTTCTTCCTGGAAGCCCGCATCCAAGACATTGTGGAGAAGATCCCTAAACTCCTCCAGCCCACTGACCACTATCCCATGCTCCTTATCCATGTGGGCACCAATGACACAGCTTGGAGGAATCCCAGCCAGGTCATGAGGTGCTACAGGGTTTTGGGAGCAGGGGTAAAGGGTCTGGGGGCGCAGGTGGTGTTTTCTTCAATCTTCCCAGTCTAGGGCTATGAGCTGAGGAGGGAGAGGAGGATCCAGGTAGTGAACCAAAGACTGCGGTGCTGCAGTCATTGGGAAGGGTTTGGTTTCCATGACCACAGTACACTCTTTGGTGAGAGAGGCAGTGAGCTGCTGGAAAGGGACAGCCTCCAACTCTCTCCGCTGGGGAGGAGGCTCTTCTCAGCCAGACTGGCTCACCTGCTCCACCGGGCTTTAAACTAAGCCCACCAGGGGATGGGGGGACTTCTGCCACTGATGGCCCACTGAGCAACCCTTGCAAAGCCAGCAGGCCTAGACATGTAAGGGAACCCACCCCTGTCCCAGCCCTGGATCAATCTGTGGGCAAAGCAAGGACCCCCAAGGGGACACTTGCCTGCCTGTACACAAATGTCAGGAACTTAGGGAATAAGCAGGAGGAACTTGTCCTCCTGCTTAACACAAATAGTTACATTGCCATAGGGATAACGGAGACCTGGTGGGACTCCACCCATGACAGGACCATGAATATAGATGGTCTTACCATGTACAGGAGAGAAAGAGTAGACAAAGGGGCGGGAGTGTAGCTCTTTATGTCAAGGAGAGCTACATGTCCCTGCAAGCCGATATTGGCTGGAGACCCTCTGGGTTAAAGTCTGTGGGGAACATGGCACATGGGACATGATGGTGGGTGTCTACTACAGACCTCCCATGCAAAGTCAAGAGCTTGACCAGGAGTTCACCAGGGAATTGGCTGAGGCCGCTTGCTCCAGGACCTTGGTTGTCATGGGTGACTTCAATTACCCGGACATCTCGTGGGAAGATCACTCAGCAAAATCCGAGCGGTCGCAAAGCTTTCACTCATGTGTGGATGACCTCTGACACAGGAAGTCTATAGGCTGACAAGAGGTAAAGTACTGCTTGACCTCGTACTGGCAACTGGGGATGTCCTAATCAGCGACCTAACGATCAAAGGGAAGCTGGGTGACAGGGACCATGAGATGCCAGCTTTATGGCAGATCGTGAAGGTGATCAAGTCAGTCAATAATACAGAAGTCCTCAACTTCAGGAAAGCTGACTTTGACAAGCTAAGGAGTTTTATCAGAGAGGCCCTAAAAGGCGACAACCCAAAGTAGAGGGGAGTTCAGGACGAGTGGTTGCTCCTCAAGGGAGCAATCCTGGATGCGCAAGTAAAGTCCATCGCATCTCAGAGGAAAGGCAGCAAAAGGGCACAACAGCCCCCTTGGCTCTCCAGGAAACTGGCGAACTTCCTGCATTTTAAAAGGAAGACCTAAAAAGGATGGAGGACTGGAATCACCACCAAGAAGGAATACTCTGCTCTGGTCTGGACCTGCAGAGAGCAAACCAGGAAAACCAAGGCTGTGATGGAATTCTAGCTAGCTACAAATATCAAGGACAATAAAAAGTCCCTTTTTAGATATGTGGAGAGCTGAAGGAAAAGCAAGGGCAACACTGGACCCCTGATAAACCAGATGGGACAAATGACAACTGATGCCCAGGAAAAAGCGAACTTCCTAAATGGATACTTTGCATCAGTTTTTCATCAGTCCCATGGGACATCCCTGCCCACTATGGGCCAGGGAGGCCCAGGTGAGGGAGATTCCTTGCCCTCCATTGAAGCTGACCTCATGAAGGAATACCTTGACAAGCTGGATACCTTCAAGTCAGCCGGCCCTTATGGGTTACACCCAAGGGTACTCAGGGAGCTGACAAGCATCATAGCTCAGCCCCTGGCACGGATCTTTGAGAGTTCTTGGTGCTCTGGTGAGGAGCCCGAAGACTGGAAGAGGGCCTATCTTCAAGAAAGGGAGGAAAGTAGATCCAGCAAATTACAGGCCCATCATTCTGACCTCTAGCCTGGGGAAGGTCTTGGAAAAGATTATCAAGGAGACCATCATTAAAAGAGTAGCTGAAGGCAATATCCTGAGGGATACCCAGCATGGGTTTGTTGCAGGTAGGTCTTGCTTGACCAATCTCATTTCCTTTTATGACCAGGTGATCTATCACCTGGGCAAGGGGAAAGAGATCGACGTTATATATCTTGACTTTTAAAAAGCCTTCAATCTGGTATCCCACAATCACACCTTGTCTAAACTGGCTAACTGCGGCCTCAAGCTCACCACAATCTGCTGGTTGGGGAATTGGCTCCATGGTAGGACCCAGAGAGTGGTGGTCGACAGGAGCCAATCATCTTGGTGCCTGGTCACCAGTGGGGTCCCTCAAGGCTCTGTCCTAGGGCCTATGCTATTTAACATCTTCATCAATGATGTGGACATTGGTGTCAGAAGCGGACTGGCCAAGTTTGCTGATGACACCAAACTCTGAGGTAAAGCATCTACACCTGAGGACAGGAAGGTGATCCAGGCAGATCTTGACAGGCTCATGAAATGGGCAGATGAGAATCTGATGGTGTTTAACACCAAAAAATGCAAGGTTTTCTACCTTGGGAGGAAAAACCTGCAGTGTGCTTATAGGCTTGGCAGTGCTACACTGGTTAGCACTACAGATGAAAGGGACTTGGGGGTCATGATTGACCACAAGATGAACATGAGCCTTCAGTGTGATGCTATGGCTAGTAAAACAAGCAAAACGCTGGCTTGCATCCATAGATACTTCTCAAGCAAATCCCAGAACATCATTCTCCCATTTTACTCGGCCTTGGTGAGGCCACAGCTGGAGTACCGCGTCCAGTTTTGGGCTCCACAATTCAAAAAGGATGTGGAGAAGCTTGAGAGGGTGCAGAGGAGAGCCACACACATGATCAAAGGTCAGGAAAACAGACCTTATGATGACAGGCTGAGAGCCATGGGACTCTTCAGCCTGGAAAAGCACAGGCTCAGGGGTGATCTGGTGGCCACCTATAAGTTTATCGGGGTGCTCATCAGGATCTGGGAAAACATCTGTTCACCACAGCACCCCAAGGGATGACAAGATCAAAAGGTCACAAACTCCACCACGACCAATTCAGGCTGGACATAAGAAAGAACGTCTTCACTGCCCAAGCCCCCAAGGTTTGGAATAGACTGCTGCCGGAGGTGGCTCAAGCACCCACTTTGAACACCTTCAAGACACATTTGGATGCTTATCTTGCTAGGATCATATGATCCCTGCTGACTTCCTGCCCCTGGGGCAGGGGGCTGGACTCGATGATCCTCCAGGGTCCCTTCCAGGCCAAATGTCTATGAAATCTATGAAATCATTGGAATTAAATTTTCTAATCCAAGTAAGGGCTGAAATATTGATCAAAATGTGATTTCACAGCAGCCATCTTGGATTCCGATAAGGCAACTGCAAGTACTACTTGCCAGATTAGTTGCCAGTCATGGCACCATGACTTTTCTAACATAAGTAGATCACCTCTACCTGGAACACACTATTGCTGCTTGTAGCAATGAGTTGCATACAACAACCATATCTAGAGACCTTATTGGTCAATTTATATCCTACTATGTGCGGGAACAACACAAGGTTGGAGCCCAAAAAGGTAATGGCCACAAGTCCCAGTGTAACAGTCCAACCAAACTGAGACACCTGCAAGTAAACAGGTACAAACAAAAGAGGAGGCAATTATGAGCTGGCCATACAATGACTATAATATAAAGATACACTGCAAGCAGCTAATTCAGACACATGAGCCAAAAGTACCTATTTCAGAACACCAGTAAGCAGAACCCAAACTAGCAGCAGAGACCCATATTGCATCAGGCTATTAAAAAATAATATTGAAAATAAATGTGCATCAGATACAAGTGCCAGCAAGATATAAACCTGTGCGGCAATATAAATTCAGACGCTGCATGTGAACATGGGTCTACATACAGTGGCAAAAACTGAACCTTTGCAAGCTAAGTGTTAACAACCTGTGCAGCTAAAGATGAATTAACAAGTTATCAGAAGTATTGAAATAATCTTTGTGGCTAAGAACAGAGGAATCAGATAATGTCTGTTGGAAACTCTGTTCAGTGGGAGCAACTTTGGAATAGAGAATGGGAGAAGTTACATATTGTAGTACTCTTTCTTTAAATTAAGTCTTGTATAATTAGCAGAGAGCTCTGGCTGAGGGGGAGTGGATCTCGCAGGTGACTCAGATACTGACTCAGATTCTGCACTGCCAGAGCATATGGAGAAGCCATCACTGTCTAGCATCTAAGAAAATGGGTTCTAGCTCAGCTTTTAAATATCTTTGAGTAGGAATGAGGCATAGGGCATAAAGCAACAGTAGGGCCATATAGAAGTTTTAGAAAGAAAGACAGTACTAACAGTGAACACACTAAGACTGCTATGGAGGAGGCAGATAGGTGATCCAAATGCTAGAGCATCATTAGGCACAATGGTGCAAATCTTCAGTTGTTACAAGAATGCATAGGAATGAGATAATATTTATTCTGTGAAACATTTGCATTTTTGCAGTGCTGCACTTATGTTGATCTACATCTTAACTGGGGCTAAAGCAAGAACCTAAGTACTAAGCTACTGGCTTTAAACATCTGCCTAATGTTAAGTACTTAAGTACCATCAAGAAACTACTCCAGTGCTTAAGTCTTGGGATGATGCAAAATTAAATACACGCATATAATCTTCCTGAACTGGGTTCTTCCTTTTCAGATCAGTGGGGTAGTACTCTTACCCTGTTCAATTATCTAACAAGGAAATGGACCAGAATTGTCAACCCAACCCAATTTTTTTTTACTGATAACCTGCAAACTTTTTTACAACCAAATGTTGTTGGGGGATGTTGTTTTGGGTTTTGTTCTTGTTTTTGTTTTTGTTTTTACTTGCATGCATTTTATCTAAAGGTAAATCTAACCCTGCTAGGCTCTGGACAAGGGCTGGGTTCAAATTTAAGGGTTTAACACCAACCACAGTAAAAAAAAGAATTTGGTTGTCAGTAAGAAGTTTAATTATCAGTAAAAAAAAAAAAAAAAGTTTCTTGATTAGCAATCCTGCTCGACTACAGCAGTGGATTTACACCATGTTACCCCCACATCCTGATAACCCTAACTGAACCCTGCACCATGTTGCCCCATGAACCAACCCCCCAGCCTTACCCCTGCTGGCCCTGCTCCTGGCATGGACCCCAAAGAAGGAATACTCTCTATGTGTGACCCAGGAATGTTACAGACAGGTGATGGGATGCAGCAGCAGCACATGCCTGGGGGAGGGCCTCCAGAAACTTCTGTGCTACACATCCCTGAGATAATGATCCCTGGAGGGTTCCAGATTCCTGCTCAGACACTAGCTGGTATTGCTTTTCTCTCCTCTCTGTGTATCAAAGCTTACCACCAACGTCTCTCCAATGACAGAGCTTCAATCAAGCTCACATTTGTTCAGGTTTTTGGTTTGTTTGTTTTTTTAAGACTAGCTTGTTCTTTTCTAGAAAACAGATTTTACAGACAGCATTTTTAGTGTTTAAAAAACAAAAAAACCCAGACTGTCTATACATTACGGACACTTGGCAACCCAGAAACTGACAAGCATGCAGCTGAACACTGACAAGTGAGAATGACATACTAGTGGTGCATGTTTAATATATTTGGTGCATATCTAATTTATTTGGTATTGTATTTTCTGTTTTAAAAAATTAAGATAAAGAATGAAGTTCACTGATGCAGATTTTTAATGACTTGCATTTAAACTTCCCTTGCCTGATTTCGATGTTAATCTTGCTTTCCTCATTTTTAGGTTGTCAAACTAGTCTTTCTAGAACTAAATTAGCAATACAAATCATATGCTGCAAACAGAAAATGCTGCCGGAAAAAATATACTATTTCCCATGAGAATGTTATCATTGCTTTTTCATTCTTAAAATTATATAGAGCAGTCTTCATTTTCTTCCATCCTTGTTTTTTATCTAATGGTTCCATTGTTTCTTTGATCATCTTTGATTTAAATATTAGTATCTTTCAACTTAAGTTAGGATAAATTATTATTCAGATAGTTTGAGTACCTAGAATTCTAGTATGCATAAAAGCTGAGCACCAGCAACTCAAATACATAACATGCTTGTACCCAAGGTACATCTGTTTAACACCTCTCTGAATCAGACTGTCATCTTGTGCCAAAACTTCACCTACAAAACTAGCCTCTTTTTGGTATCTTGAACATACATGTGATCTTTTAATAATTTAGTTCATAAAACATGTGTGTTACAGAAGCATTTTCCCAGTAATGCTAAATTATTTCCTATTGCACAGAGTTGAAGTCCTACCTCAAGAGCAAAAAAAGTCATTGAAAGTTCAATACATACATTTGCTTAGGTGCAGGCAGTTAATAAAAAGGTGCTATTAACTTTCATATGATCAAAAATTTGGGAGTGGATGATCTCTGGTAATTACCAATACTATCGATGCTATCTATGCCCAATAAAAATGCAATTTGTTTTGATGTCTTCCCTCTTTCAGCTGATCATGGTAATTGCACAGTTTAGGATTCAGTTTGTTCCCATTTCAATCAATGGGCATTTTGCCACGGACTTCAATGAGAGCAGTATAAGACATTTAGATAATGGAAAACCATCTGTCTTTCAGTACTTTAGCACTTCCAAGTGTAACATCCTTCATCTGGGGGCAAACAACCCTCAACATACATACAGGCTCAGTAGTGACCGCTTGACTTGCACCATGGCTGAAAGGGACCTAGGAGCGATGACAGACCATCGTATGAACATGAGCTGTCAGTGTGAGGCAGTGGCTAGCAGGGCAAAGGCATGCATCAACCAATGCATCTCATGTAAAACTAAGGAAGTGATACTCCTGCTGTATTCAGCACTGTAGAGACTGCAGTTGGAGTACTGCATCCACTTCTGGGTGCCGCACTTCAATAAGGATCTGAGTAAACTTGAGAGCATCCAGAAAAGAGCCACCTGTATGATCACGGACTTGCAAGGCAAGCTATATGAGGAAAGGCCACTTTAGCCTGAAGAACATAATGTTGAGTGGGGAGTTCATAGCGGCTTACCGCTATATCAGAGGAGTGCATCAGGAGCTCAATGAACAACTGTTCGGTAGGGCACCCCCAGGAAAGACCAGAACCAATGGATACAAACTCCTACAAGGCGACTTCAGGCTTAATACCAGGAAAAACCCCTTCACAGTCAAGGTGTCCAGACTGTGGAATAAACTCCCTCCAGAGGTGGTGCATTCACCTACCCTGGAGGTTTTCAAGAGGAAACTGGACAGTCTCCTCGCTGAGCAGCCCTCCCAAAAGTCTCGCTGGGGTCACCTAATCCAAGTTGTCTTCCTGCCTAGAGTGGGGGGCTGGACCTGATGATCTGCAAGGTCCCTTCCAGCCCCTAACAATCTATTTATCTATGAAACATGCTTTAATACTATCTTGCCTTTTCTCTTTTTCCCTTTTGTCTGTAGAAAGCTCATGCAAACCAAGTGTCTGTTTAGTGTTTAATGATACCATCAGGGAGGAAATCATACTGTAAGACAAATCATAGCGGTATGTCACTGAGCTCTTTCTTTTATCTCTTGAAAGGATGCTGCTCTTCATGGGCAACTGGTGCTGCCTTAGTCCTGCTGACCAGGGTTGGAGTGGGGGACCCCCCTGCAGCCACTTCTGGGAATGGCTGCAGTGATCGGCTGGCACTTTCAGGCGGGGCACCAGTGCTCCCGCCTGCCCCCCCTGCCCACTGCCTAAGTGGTGAGTGCAGCTGGACAGGGGGTGCACTGGCACTTTCAGCAGGTGCACATGCACCCCAGTGCACCCCCATGCATCACCACTGCTGCTCTTGGTTACACACACCTAAACTTGAAGACTTCAGAAGAATTTTGCCTGATTACACTTTGTGGTCATGTCCAGATGAGCCTGCAAGTGCCTCTTGCCACATGTCAAAGCAGATGCCTGGCACCTGGTGCTGCCTGTGCCAAATCACCCAGGGCCATGCATCTTTGGGCAGCTCAGGCTGTCACCTGGGGCCCAGCGCCATTCACGGGGACTGTGTCATGCCAGGCTGGGTCCTGAATGCACAGGTCCCACGTGCCATCGGGCCAGGCCACTTCTGTGCGTGCAAGACCTGGCCCAGCACAACATGCAGTCCCCACAAGTAGCTCTGGGCCCCGGATGACAGCCTGAGCAGCCTGCTGCCCAAAGGTGCATGGCCCGGCACTGAGCTAGGCCAGGCCTGCAGGATTTGGCACAGGCAGTGGGGGTGCTGTGCCAGGAGGGCCCCGAGCACCCTGATGGCCACTGGTGCTGCAGGCAGGAGGACATGTGGTCTGTGGGGGGCAGTCCATGTGCTGTGTGGGGCGTTGCACCCTGGGGGGGGCAGGGACCCACCCCTCCTGAGCAGCCCTCCCAACAGTCTCTCCATACCCACATTCCCCCCACAATCCACCCACACCCCCCATTTCCTCCTACACACACACAGCCACATCCCCCCACACCCCTTCCCACCCCGCTCCTGCAAACCCCACGTTCCCCCACTGTGCCCTGCTGCCAGACAGGATGGGACCTGCTGGTAGGAGCTGTGGCTGCAGGGGCAGCTGTTCCCACATCCTAGTTAGTAAAGTGGCCAGGGGGAGCTCTAATTCTTCTATAAGGAAACCAAAAGCAAACAACAAAACATATAAATATTTAGAATTCATTTTCTTATGATGACAGAGATTCACCCCCCCCCCCCCGCCTGGCACCCACATGGCAGCTGTCACATCAGCAGGGTGCCATGGGTTCTGTGCACTGTCCAGGAGCTGAGGCCGCTCAGGCTGAGTGCTGGCAAGTGGCTTCAGCAGTCACCTGGAGCCCGGCAGCACTAAGCCCAATTGGCCTCAGGTCCTGGATAGTGTACGGAACCCCGCGGCACCCTTCCGAGATATGCTGCACCTGCACAAAGTGACAGCTGCCATGTGGGTGCCAGGCAGGGCGGCCCAATCCCCGCTGCCCCACGCTGCATGGGGGGGCTCTGCCATGAACTCCCAGAGGCCCTGATCTCTGCTGCTGCAGCCAGTGAGTATGGGGCTTTATTTATTTATTTATTTAAGTGCTGGGATGCTGGGGTCAGGTGGGACAGCCATGGGGGCAGGGCTTGCTATTGTCATGCCCCCGCTGCCACCATTGCCACTGCCACCTGTTAGATTCAGAGGAGATACAGCCCGATTCAGCTGCTGAATCTCTGAATCCAAATTGGCCTAATCAAATTGGAACAATGATTTGAATCACTGAATTGAATCACTGTCCCTCTGAATCAGCCAAAACCAAAGCCAAATTGAATATTTGCTGCTTCGCACAGGCTTACTGCTCAGATGGCAGGACACCAGCACACATGGCAGTAGTACCACACAAAGACCAACTGTGTAACCACAGCTCACTGGCAGCTGCCCCAGAGGTGCAGTCTCCACACAGGTCTGGCAGGCATGCAGCCTTGGGGCAGCATGCTTTTGCAGGTGGCAGCAGGTCATAGCGAGTCAGCAGCCCCCACTTCCAGACTACTGCAGTGGGTAGAGGATGCAGGGAACTTCCTGGGCTGCTTCAACAGTCCAGCTGAAACCAGGGGTAGTGTCCTGAAATACCAATTGGCCAGGCCCCAGAAGCTCCTGACTATTTGTCTCACCCAATTATGATGGGCCCTGAGGCCCACCCAGTTAACTAATAGCTCCTATTGTATGGGGCCAATGGATGGATGACACAACAAAATACTTGGGACACTAATGAAAAAACCAGAATAGGAGTGTCATGTGAGTCAAAGAGTTAAAAGATGAAAATAAGTGCACCTGAGGGGGACACCAAGCAGAGCCCCCTAGGCTTCACCCACTGGCCCTCAAAGGCATCCAAGGAGCCAGTGGATGCTGCCCACTGGTGCTCCAACCAGAGGCTTGCACGGACAAATAAGAGGAAAGTGGCCCCACAGTCTCATGGCACCTTCCCAGCCAGAGCCTCTGTCCTGGTCAAATACAGGGCCCATTTGGCCAGTGCCAGAAGGAGGTTGACCAGGAGGTCCCAGGATTTGGTGGGGCCATGGATGGGGTGACCAAAAAGGTGGTGGGGGGTGAAATTCAACCAGAACCTCAAGAGAAGGCTCTGGAGGTGGAGGTGGAGGTGGAGGTGGAGGGGCTGGTCATGTGTGCCAGGGTCTCCCTCTGCCCACAGAAGGGGCAAGAGACCGAGGTGGCCATAAAGCTCACCATACATGCCCATGGCGATGGCTCCATGGAGGAGCCACCAGCTGAGGTCCCCAGTGGCTTGTGGGATGTGGGTGGAGTACAGACTCAGCCACTGAGGTGCCACAGCCACACCCTCACTGAGTAGGTCCCACCACTTGGTGTCTGGGCAGGATGTGAGGGTGGCATGCACAAGCATATAGAAGTGGTGGCAATGAACAGTAGAAAAGTGGACTGGTCTGGTGTCCTCCAGCTGGCTCAGGTGGTGGAGCAGGGAGCGCCATGAAGCCAGGTGAGGTGTCGGCCCTACGACAAACTCCGGTGGACTGGAGGACATGGGGGGTGGGGACCGCTGCCATGCAGGACCTGGTCAACAAAGGCAAGGCCATCAGGAGGTAGGGCAGATTTCACCTCCTGGACCAGACAGCAGGTTGCACATATCATGGGTAGACCCATGCGCAAGGCCAGTGCAGTGGGGTCCACCCACTCTTGCCTATCATAGCCCAGGAGGTCTCCAATATGGGTGACACCAGCCAGGATCAACCTCTGTTGCAACCAAGGCACCTCTGCCATCAGCACTTCCAGATGGGGGTTCCAGAGGAGGGACTCAATGAGCAGGTTGGGACCCTGGGTGACTGTTGCAGGGGACCTGGAGGTGAAGACCAGCCTCCAGGCCCAGAGGAGGTCCTGGTAGAAATCTGGCAGCCCTCGCAGATCCTGCAGAGAGAAGCCCCACAGGCTGAGAAGCTGCCAGTCATATCAGAACCCACAGAAATGGTGAAGGAAAGCGTGCCCCAGGTGTCCCCATGCTGTGTGGTTGCTGATGCTGTATGGCAGTCACTGCAGGGACTGAAGGAAAAATGCCAATACCTAGCTGCGCAGGCAAACATGGCCCTCAGGGGGCACAGACAGGGTGCATAAGCAGTGCCAGGATCAGCTGGTTTAGCACCAGCACTCTTACACGCAGGGAGAGACATCTCAGGAGCCTGGCCCATGCCTGGAGCTGCTCCACCACCCTTGCCTCCAGCTGGTGCCAGTTCTCCAATGGGGAGGTGCCTATGGGGGACAGGTAAACCCCCAAGTACAGCAGTGAGCCCATACCCCAGCAGATCCTGCAGAGCATGAGTGGGAGTGAGCCCACCTGCCACCCGTCACCCACCACCAGGCCAAAGCTCTTGACCCAGTTGACCCCAGCAGAAGAGGCCACCAAGTACAATGCCTGGCAGGTCTCCACCTGCGCCAGGTCACCTGAGTCCTGGACTATGTGGAGTAGGTTGTCAGCATACTCTGACAGGACCAGCTACATAGCTGGCTCCCAGAGCATCAACCCTGTTACCTGCTTCCACAGAAGAACAAGGCCAAGGACCAGGCACTCGCAAGGGTTGAGGGTGCCAGGCCTGAAGGAGGTCCTGGTAGAAATCTGGAAGCCCTCACAGGTCCTGTAGGGAGAAGCCCCACCATTCACTGCCTTGAATCATACTACAGGTTACCAGAATCTGGAATAGGCTTCCAAGGGAGGTGGTGCTCTCCCCTACTTTGGAGGTCTTTAAGCAGAGACTTGACAAACACCTGGCAGGGTCATCTGACCTCAGGGCAGATGACCCTGGGCACTCTTTCCTGCCCAGGGCAGGAGGTCAGACTTGATGATCTACTGAGGTCCCTTCTGACCCTAAAAATCTATGAAATCTATGAAATCTACAGGGTTCAGCTCCCAACCACGTCCAATTTGCCACCAATGGCTAAAGTTAGGTCTTCAAACTAGCAAGAAGCTCGGTTCAGGGCAGCTGGGAAGGAGCAGAAAGGCTCCTGAAAGATACCTACAGACAGAGGAGAGGAAAGGAGCTGCTCCCACCAAGTGACCATAAAGTGCAGTTAATGCAACTATTCTGCTGGCACGACATAAGCCTTGTCAGGAAGATAACAGAAAGCAGGTAGCAAGATCTGGTTCATCTGTTTTGATGCGAGTGAGACAATAAACCCACCACTGCTGGCTACTTCATTTGACTATGCTGGTAAGGGAGTAGCTCCCCAAGTTTCCAATGTTCTACATTAGATTTTCTTCAATATTTTTCAATCAATATTTTTAACATATTCAAAATTAACATATTAACATTTAACATACCACCACCTTAACAAACTGATTTCCAAAAGTGTGTTAAGCACCCATATTGACTGGGTTTCACTGGGAATTATGGAATATTTGCAACCCAAAGATATGGCCATACCTCATGGAAGCTAAGTCCAAGATCTTTTATTTAAAACACTCCCTCCATCACATAGCAAATGCAGAATATGACTGCAGCAAAATGCTATGCTTTCCTATGTGGTTTGGAGATGTGAAAAAGAATCTAAGCTCAGTCTGGGACAGACTTGCTTCAGCCCTGTGAATACACTTATCTTGCTCCTTTGTTACTTTTATCTTTAAGTGTCATAAAAAGCCTCATTCTGACAACACCTACAATTAGGAATATAACAATGCTGCCTACTTCCAGGATGGACAACGTTAAATATTAGCCATTTGTTTAGATTGTGAAGGCTGTTATGGACAACTCCAACTAAGATTTTTTTAATTATATACTCTCAGAGTTGGCTCAAGACAGTGTAGCATTACAATTTCCTGGGGAATTTACCCATGATGCAGATAATAAGTAGGGCTGGCAAACACTAGCTCATAACCCAATATACCCTGTTCCCAGTCAAAGATCTACTTTGTGGGTAGTACTAATTGAAATGCAGAAAAACAAAGAAAAAAAAGTGCTGCAGCTGTTTTCTGCACTGTGGCAGGACTGCCCCAAGGGGTGCCGTGACCCTGTCTACTGTGCCAAGTCTGGGTCTTTCACATCCTCTGTCTCGCCCGCCACGTCTTTGATCTTGTTTGTTCAGTGAAGAAGGCTGCCTTCCTATACCCTTCTTGGCACGGGGCCGGTCTTACTGTGCCAGGGTTTCCTCTGAGTCCCGGTGCTGGTGTTATCCCGGGGCCAACCCAATACACACGCCCCCTCCTGGGGCGGCTCTCTCTGACTGTGCCCCTCCTCACCCAGCACGGACTTCCCCAACCAGCTTACTCTCCTCTCAGGGCTTCATATCTCACAGGCAGCATCCCGCTCGGGCCTGCCTCCCTTATACTCTGTGGCTGCTCGCGTGCTGGCCTGCGTCCTGCACTCCCCGTGGCCTCTATGCCCGCATTCGGGCCTGGGGTCGCGCCTCCCAAGCTTGCTGCCCACCCTGGGGCCCTTGCTCACGCTCCTTATGTTCGTCGCCCGCACTTCGGGCCTTCTATGCCCCCACTGGGGCCCTGGCTCACGCCTCTTGCGCTTGCTACCCGCACTCGGGCCTGTCTATGCCCAACTTGGGCCTGTGGTTGCCTCGTGCACCCCCTGCCCACACTCGGGCCTTCTATGCCCCCACTGGGGCCCTCGCTCATGACTCTTGCGCTCGCCGTCCGCACTCGGGCCTTCCTATGCCCCACCCGGGGCCCTCGCTCACGCCTCTTGCGCTCACTGCCCGCACTCGGGCCTGTCTACGCCCAACTTGGGCCTGTGCTATGCCCCACTTGGGCCCTTCCCAATTGGGGCTTCCAATTGGGGCCTGTCCCGGTGCTGCCCACTCTGGGGCTGGGGTTGGGACCCCCCACTCGCGGCACCCTCCTTGGTGCCAGGAGCTCTCCCACCTTACTGGGAGCTCCTGCTGAGGCCTCCTCCACCCCTACAGCCTCGCCCGGTCCTCCGGTGTAATAATCACAACTCCACAACTATGCTGGCTCACTCACATACCTCTCTCAGGGGTTCTCTCCCTCCCCTCGCATCATTGCAGCGGTCAAACTGCCAGCGCAAACTCTGCTGCTCAGCTCTTCGCCGCAGAGCTCCTGCTCCTGCTCCTGCGGCTGCCAGAGGGGAACTGTTTCTGGCCTCAGCCTTCCCTTCCTTATGAAGGCCAAGCCTCGCCCCCTGGCAATCAGCTGACTTACTCAGCTGCAACAGCTAACACCTGCTGCCTTACTAACTGGCAGCTAAGCCACTTCCTATCTTCAGTAGCAGGCACCCTAGTGCCCTGCTACATGCACCCATAATTTTATCTCTTGGTAGATACAGTTGAGTCCTATGCCAGGTGTTATAGGATCCAGTAACAGGGGTGTGCGAAATGGGCTGTATTTGATTCAGATTTGGATTCAGCCCAAAATCGGGGACAGTGATTCAATTTGTTGATTCCGATCACTGTCCCAATTGGATTCGACCAAATTCAACTCTGAAGATTGAATGCTGATTCAGAGAATCAGCGATTTGGCCATAGCCACAGCTTTAAATGTTTTTCTACATACCTCAAGGTACCAGGTGCAGCTCATGAATGCTAGGATGCTGGGGCAGATGGAGCATCCCACAGGAGTACCCCTCCTCCCATGTCCTTGGCGGCAAAGTCCTTCCATTCTTCTTCCAGGTCCGCCACCGAGTGTGTAGCAAACCCCCCAATTTTTCTTCTTTTTTTTTTTTATTTTATTGCATTCACTCCCCTTCCCCAACCATTTCTGACTTTTTCTCTCCCTTTCTATTCCCTATAGATAACTATAAGTAAGCTAAGATGTAGGATAAGCTTTAAACATTTTTATTTTGGTAGCAAGTTTTTGGTTTTGAATATCCACTGTTTTATATTGTATTATTATTTTGTATTGATTTTTACTGTTGTATATTGTATTATTATCATTTTTGTATTGATTTTTATTGTTTCATATGGATATTGTATGGTCTAAGCCTGTGTTTGTAAGTGAACCAAAGTCATGTCAAGGTTCCGTTTTATATGTCAAGTCTCCATCTTGTGTCCTCTGCCCAGGCATCCCCTGTGTGTCGCAACTGTATGAGTCACGTATCCCTCCCATGTAAACTGGTTACGCAATGAATGAGCGTGATTGGAAATGATTGAAATACAATGGTAGCAGGCCTCTACTGAACGGCCTGTAAGGGCTAGGCCATCACCTCACATTGATTCATCCAGGAACCATGGATCTCACCCAGGAACAGAGACAAGACCAGGATTTGAAAGACAAAAGACCCTGCAGAACCAGCAACTGTCACCATTACAGACACCCGAAACTGCACATCCCTGGATGGAGCACATATGCTCAGTATGCCAGGGGCTGACCCTTGCCTGGGCATGCCTGTCACTAGGGTCACCCACAAGACAGACCCAGCGGGATGCCTTCTCCATCTGGACCAGCACCATGCCACACCACCTATCTACCCAGAGGCCCTGCCGGCGACCCCCCTCTGGACGACATCTACAGGACAAGGACCCCTTTCCAGCCTGGATAGGTAGATATTACCTGCATACCTCCTCCTACAATTTGGACTCTCTCTGTCTCTGTCTCTCCTCCTGGACTTCAGTGGACTTCAGCCCCTGCACCAAGTGTCTCAAACCCCTCCTGCCATTGTGTGTGTGTGTGTGGGTGTGGATGTGGGTGTGGGTGCGCGTGCGTGCAAGGGAACCAATTTGGCATTGTGTCAGCATCTCCCCGTTCAGTAAAAGCACTGTTATTTACAACCCCAAGCTGGGTCATGTTTTACTAAATCCCAGTCCCTTCCTTATCTTAAATTCCAGCCTTTTTCTCTCTCTCTCTCTCTCTCTCAGCTCTAGTCCCCACCATCTCTGCTAGTTTCCTGATCTCCTCCCAATTCCATCTCCCCTTTTCTGCCACCTCTCAGCCTCTCCTGCTCCTACTGCCTTTTCCCTGTGACTTTCTGCTATCTTTCTCTGCTTTCCTGCTGCCCTGCCACCCGCTGCTTTTCCTGTGATTTTCTGTTGTTTTCAGGCTTCCCCCGCACCTTCTGTAGTCATCCCCACCCCCACCCCGCTTCCCAGCTCCTGGTGGGTGTCCAGAAGTTTTCTCCAGCTCCCAGCACCTACTGCCGCTCCCTGCAACTTCTCTAGCTTCCCCAGAGACATCCTTTGGCTCCCCACATCCAGATCCCCTCTTTAACACTCACACTTTCCATTAATCCCATTTCCCCCACTCCCCATCTACCTTTTCAGCTCCCCCATAGCTCTGGCTCCCGTCCCAGCCTCTGTGCTGGCATGGCTTCCCTGTTCTGCAGGCTTTGGGCACTGTCTTTTAATCAATTAAAATCAAGTAACCTAAAGTTACCCCTGAGCCTCAGTTCTTCAGCCCAGCCCCTGTAGTCTACCAGTTCTAATCCCAGTCCTGGTAACTTTAACTCCCTACACTTCTACTGTCTTACCTTAACTTTTCCCCAGGTATCCCAAGTACACCAAGCACATACATATATATATACATATCACAACACCCAACTTAGGAACTCACTTGTGTGTATGTGTAGGTAGGTGGTTTGTGTGTAAATTAGTGAATACTATATATATATAGAGAGAGATATCACTGTGTGTGGGGGGGTATATAAATTAGTAATCCACGTATGTGTATTGGATCTGCAGATGTTGGTAACTGGTAATTGATTCTGTATACATTTGGTGTGTGTAGCATGTATGGGTTTGAATTGGTAATAGGTATGCATGTGCCTAGGCTGGTTTGGATGTGTATTTGCCTGAGCTGGTAGTGTGCGCGTGTATGCACCTGATTGATTTGTATGTTTGTTTATGTGCAATTGTGTTACACCCTCCTGTCTAACAGCGCAATATTGAGATCCTGAAAGGTGGCCTGACCCCACAGGGCAACAAGTGCACTGGGAGCCCCCCTCTGCCCCCTCCCCCAGCTCAGCTAGCAGCCACAGGGGAACCTCAGGTGCCCACCCTAGACCCAGGAGGCAACAGTCGCCAAACCGAGGAGGCATAGGGGGCCCCCCCCGCATGCTCCCTGGTGGATCCAGAAGTGGACGAGAAGTGCTTCTGGTCCACTTCCAAGTCTGCTGCCAAGCATGCTGGGGACCCCCGCACACTTCTGTGGGATGCTACATCTGCCCCACCATCTCAGCATTCACAAGCCACCTGGTACCTTGAGGTATGTAGAAAAACATTTAAAGCTGCATCCATGTCTGAACTGTCTAATCTTTCTGAATATCTCTGA
This sequence comes from Crocodylus siamensis, assembly GCF_052110815.1. Taxonomy (NCBI): domain Eukaryota; kingdom Metazoa; phylum Chordata; order Crocodylia; family Crocodylidae; genus Crocodylus; species Crocodylus siamensis. Next base: position 144,264,064 of record NC_143396.1, read on the forward strand.
ATCAATTCGGGGGGTTCCAATTCGATTCAGAGAAATTAAATGGTCTCCTGATTAGATTCAGATTCGGCCACCGAATTGGGCCAAATCTCCTCCAAATCACATCAGTGACCGAAGCTTCACACAGCCCTATCCAGTAATATCTTAGGGCAAATTTACCTTGGTGTTGTTACAATAGACACAGTGTCCCCCTCAAGCCTTAGGCTTCCATCTTTGTCCATTCTTTCAGCTACTTTTGTTGAAGGAATTCAGCATTACATTCAGGGACAGCTATAGCCTAAAAATTATTATTGCAAGTAAATACCATGATTATTATAGGACCTCAATAGCTTGCAGAGTTAGCTTTCATATTCCTTACAAAGATGAAAGTGTTTCAGTCAGCTAGTTGTCATATATAACCACAGAAGAGTTGCACAGGCAAAACCACTGAGCTGTACCAGCTGATTGTTGCAGCTTTTTTTTCAAATTGTGTCACTTCCTGAATTAGCAGTGTATAATTGCTGATGACCACCAGCTGAATGGAGAAGCAACACCCTTTTAAGTACAAGGCATGTCCAACAGCTGGGCAGTTCTTCTTTTATTTGAGAACCCCTATGAATTAAAACAGGTTGTGAATGATTTTATAAAAGTTAGATTCTACTGTATCTAATAAAGTGCTGCACACCAATTCAACAGAGAGAAAAATAAGGACCCTCTTCTCACCTAGCCATAACCACCTGGACTTGTCTGAACCTTCTAGTTGTGAACCATGAACTCACAATTTGTGCCAGTAGTATATGACTGCATGAATTTAGCTAGTAGTGCATCTTAACCAGAATCTTGGAACTCAACACCAAGCAAAGCCTTTCTGGTCTGAATCCCAAAGACTCATCTTTATTTTTAGCATTTACCACCAACACCTGGTAAGTCATGCAGGTCCCTAAACATGCAATCAATCAAATGCAATATGCAATCAAATATGCAGTCAATCATTTGGAGCAAATGATGTTTCATGCAAGAGATTTTAATATCACTTTACCACCTTTTCCTTCTGAATGTTTTCTGATATAACTTACAATAGATGCATCACTTTTCTTTACTTTGATTTCTGAATATATTCCCAAGGTACCAAACATTTTCATAGTTTCATAGTTTCTAGGGTTGGAAGAGATCTAGTCTGACCCCTTGCCATGGCAGGAAAGAGTAATGGGGTCAAACAACCCCAGCAAGGTGTTCATCCAGCCTCTTCTTAAAAACCCCCAGGGTAGGAGCCTGCACCACTTCTCTTGGAAGTCGGTTCCAGATCCTAGCCGCCCTGACCGTGAAGTAGCACCTCCTGATATCCAGCCTAAATCTACCCTCTGCCAGCTTGTGACCGTTATTCCTGGTCACTCCTGGCAGTGCTTGGGGGAACAGGGACTCCCCCAATGCTTGCTGGTCCCCCCTGACTAGTTTATAACAGGCCACTAGATCCCCCCTCAGCCTTATCTTTTAGAGGCTGAACATTTTCTTATAGTGACAATTCAAAAGGAGTATTTAAAAGAGTAAAAACATCAATATCATGCATAGGGACACCAACTCACTATCCATGGGAGTTTTCCCAATGAAGTCTTAAGTCACGATGAGTAAATGCAGCATACCATATTGAAGAACCAAAAAAGCATGGACAATATACTCTTATGCTTCAAATATCTGATGTGCTTCTACAAATAATTCTAATTCATATCTGTACAGAACATTTTAGAATTGGGTTATATTCTAGTGAGCTCCACCTTAGTTCTTTGACTTCTAACTTTTTTCTTGCCAATTGCTTTCTGAAGAGTCTGTTGAGCTTAGAGTTCCCAGAGTATGAGAATTAAAATGGAAAAGCTTTTCTTTTTATACATATAAAGTGAAAAAGAAAACCATTCTTACCAATGGGTGGCATTTGCTTTGTGAAGAAAAAACCTGAGTAATTAGAATTTCTGAATGAAGTAAGTGAGACAAAAATATTGTCCAAGTCAATGGCCAGAGACCAAGGCTGCAGAGTAGCCTCCCACTGTATTAACTAGTCAAGAGAATCATAGAAAGTTAGGGTTGGAAGGGACCTCAGGAGGTCATCTAGTCCAACCACCTGCTCAAAGCAGGACCATCCCCAAATAGATCATCCCACCAAAGCTCCATCACCTCTCTTGTTCCAGGGTTTTACTACTCTCCTAGTGAGAAAATTCTTCCTAATAGCTAACCTAAACTTCCTTTGCTGCAACTTGAGACTGTTGCTCTGTGCTCTGTTATTTGCCTCCACAAAGAAAAGTTTAGCTGCATTCTCTTCTGAGCTCTCCTTCAGGTAGTTGAAGGCTGCTATTAAGTCCCTTCTTAGTCTCCTCTTCTCTAGCCTAAATAAACCCAGTTCCCTTAGCCTCTTCTCAGAAGTCATGCTCCTCAGCCCGCCTTCCATTTTTGTTGTCCTCCACTGCACTCCCTCCAATTTGTCCACATCCTTTCCGCAGTGGGGGGCCCAAAACTGAACACAGTCCTCCAGATGTGGCCTCACCAGTGCTGAATGGAGAGGACTAATCACTTTCCTTGACCTACTGGCAACACACCTAAATATGCAGCCCAGTACACCATTAACATTCTTGGCAACAAGGGCACACTACTGACTCATATTCAGCCCAATGCTCCAGCAAGTTTTCTATTCACCTTAAAGTCCATTCACCCAGCCCATACTTTCTTAGCTTGCCTGCAAGAATGTTGTGGGATACCATATCAAAGGCCAAGGTACACCATATCCACTAGTCTTCTCGCATCCACAGAGCCAGTCATCTTAGCATAGAAGACAATCAAGTTAGTCAGGCATGATTTGCTGCTGGTGAATCCATGCTGACTGTTCTTAATAACCTTTTTCTCCTCCAAGTGCTTTGAGATGGATTCCTTGAGGAACTAGTCCATGATTTTTCCAGGGGCTGAGGTGAAGCTGACAGCTCTGTAGTTCCCTGGATCCTCCTTTTTCTCTTTCTCAAGTATGGGTACTATGTTTGTCCTTTTCCAATCATCCAGTGGAAAGATACAAGTAGCTGTTCCTCCTCCAGGCATCCTAACAGGTCTATGGTACTTCTGTGGGCCACTTCACTCTTGCACCTTCAAGGTATTTATCCTGTTACAGATGGAGGATAGGGTATCAAGGAAGTCTGTAGTGAAACAGAGAATTGAACATGGTGTCCTGATTTCCAAGCTAGCTCTCTGACAGGTCATCTCACCTCCCATCTTCTTTGTCCCAACCTTATCACCACATATGCCCTGCACAGCTGCTGCTGAAACCCCCTTCACAGTGTGCACTGGGTATGAAGCCCTCAAGGTGAATCCTGTACACACCTACACATGTAATAAGCTTAAATAGAGCAAAGGGTCTTGTACTGGCTCTCAACACCAGGGAAGGAATACCTCTTCCAACCTATCCAACCTTTTTCAACAAGGAGTCAGGGTATGCTGGTATGTTTCAGAGCTGGCCCTAATGACAGACTATAACCTGCAAGATAGCACTGCTGATTAAATTACTGGAAGTCATTAAGGAGTGCATACCCTAATTACCTTTAATGCAAGGAAAAATGTGCTGCATAAATAACTATCACTACTTTCCCACACCTGATTCATTTTCTAGTCAGTGCTATTGAATGGTAGCATTTGCAATATAGTAATTAATATTCAAAGTAAGAAACAAGTGCTTTGAGTCGGAAATGCAGAAGCCAGACATTTGGCAGCCTCACACAGAGTTCACTGCTGAAGTCAGTTGGCTGGAAGACAGCAGGCAACACGTCCTTCCTTGTTGCTATGGCAACGGAACTATGAAATGTGGACAATTGTGCAAATAGTTTGGGCTCTCCCCCAGCCTGACTTCACAGTGTTGTTTAAGGTAAGTCTTTGTCCTCATAAAACCCAAGATGAATAGGCAGAGAAAATGAAGCTGGAGGCTAAGCTGCCACCACTGTATCTTAACACAAATGCCATCATTTGTGCTAAGATAAAAAACTTGATTCGAGCGAGGACTGAAATCAGAGCAGAAGGGAAGCTGCAAGACTATTTTCACAAACAGCTTTAAGATTTAAAATGTATGAGGCTATAAAAGCTGCTCCTGCCAAGCCCTCTTCAAGAAACAGCCCCATTTGCTTCAGAAGGGCTTGTGACATGGACAGCAGTAGGTCTAAGGTTTTGAAATGGGAGTGAAGATGATGTGCGACAGAGAGCTACACAGTCTTATTGGCACTGGTGTGGTGCTGAGCTGTAGCAAGGAATCGAAGTGTGAGGGATGCAACCCCACTACTGTGCCATCCGGGATGCACCCCTATATATGGGTAAGGATTGCAGAATCAGGCAAAGGCAGTTTCACATGTTAACAAAATGTTTTGTTTATAACATGTGCTAGGACCCAGAAGCCTTCAGGCCTGGGTTTTAACCTTCATGCTTAGCTTTAGCTTGAATTGTGGTCCAGACTTGCACCTGGTCAAAATGAGCAGATGGAAAAATACTGTTCCTGACTTAAAACAAATTGGAAAGTTGGCTAACTGAATTACATAAATATATCCTGAGAAAAAACAGTCGGAGAAAAACCTACCCACACCTAAAAATGAAAAGATTACCTCAGAATAAAAAATTTCAGTTAAGGGTAACCATATTTGGCAAAACAAAAGCAAAATTATTAATAAGCATTAGGAGAAAGGCTTGCACTAACTTTATTAAGAAATTAAGAAATACAAGCTATCTGGTATATAAAGAGAGTTAAGAGAACTTACCCTTCAGAACGTACTCCTGAAAGATCGGGTCACTGATCTAAGATTCCAAACTCCAAAGGAGTCATGAACCCTGGACAAGTCCTCACAGACTGGCCATCCAGTAACATCATGTTCATTGTTAAATCTTGGGGTGATGAACATGTTGTATTGCTTTTGACTAACTACAGTATTAAATTGTAACTGCTAAGGGCTTAATAAATTTGTTATCAGTTAAGGAGTAACCGTGGAATTAACACCTGGTACAAGGCCCAAGATAATGTTACTAAACTTAACACAAGTTATTTCCAGAGACGTTCTCTCCATAAAGGGACTCAGGGAGGGAGTGGAATGCAATAGCCTCCAACACTTGCAGCTTGGAACTTCTGATCCCAGTGGGGGAACAGATGGAAGAATCTGTAGAAATAATCAGCACTGGCTTAACTCTCCTCCCATTGAACTCAATGGGCTTTTGCTCCTAGTTCATTCAGTTGTAGTTAAGTCTATGCTTCTACCATCCTAAAATATAAAATTTCCAGAGATCTTGGGCACCCAGGTAACTTCCACTTGATGTCAGTGGGAGCTGCAGATGTTCTGCTACTCTAAAAAAGTTCAGATTCCTAGGTATCCTTTTTTAACTTTCCCATGGAAGTAATTTAAAAAACAAAACAAAAAACCAAACCAATCTCTCTACCTGGTTTGTAGACATATAGTCAGCGTTAATCAGTAAAGCACTCTGAAGATTCTGTAGATGTATTAAAGCCAAATCTGCCCTGAAATGCATTCCCAGCTCCCACCAACTTAATGAGAACTGTCCATACAGATGCCAAAGAAGAAACAAGCCTGAAGTATGATTATGAAGAAAACTCTGAGTTCAGGATTCCATGATTACTACAGAGCAATTAAAAAGCTATCCCTGCTCATGATGAATGAACCTCAAAAGCTTCATCTGTACACTTTAGATGAGTATCCAAAGATTGAAAAACCTTTTTAGGATTATCCACACCATGAATTGCAAAAGCATTTGAAAATTCAAACAAAAATATTTGGTTCAAATTTTGGAGCAAGACTCAATTATTTTAAGCAAAACATTTCTCCTATGCTTTAAGGAAGGGTTGTCCAACTGGTGGCTGACAGGCATCATATGGCCCACAACAAGTTAATTTGCAACCCGCAACCCAGGCTCCCACTCAGCCGCCATTCCCTTCACGTCACTTTCGCTGCAGCAGCAGCCAGAGTCTCTCAGCTCCTCCTCCCTTCTCTGGTTCCATTTCCTGCATCTCTCCCCATCCCTTCTCCCTGGAGGCATTGTGGTGTGGTGCAGCTCAGCTTGCAGAGCTGAGCTTGAGGCCAGAGTGTGAGTGGGGTATGAGAGGGCGCCCACATGATCTGTGGCCTGAGGGTCATGCTGGTACAGCCTCCAGCTCTTTAGAAGTTGGACAGGCCTGCTTTATAGAAACTTCTGATAGAATTGAATAGGAAAAATAATAATATGCAGTCGAGTCTTTAAACTATTCTACAGCAGTTAAAAAAAATTCTCATTTCTGGAAATTTTTCAATAATAATTTATAATATTGTGCAGTACATATATTTTCAAAATCTCTTGCCATGGGGCAGGCTGCTATTTATGTTATATGCCTTGTACTTGATTATTATTAGACTATCTGGCTTGCCCTCAACCAAGTTTTATTTGATCAACACTTACAGAAACTAAAGACTCAAAGATGTAATTCATACCCTCATATCCATCATTAACTTTTCTATACTTGAAAGAAAAAAGCTAAGGAAGGTTCAGATGCACCACACTGTGCTGGCTTACATCTTACTGAATAAGAGTGGCCTACAACTCTAGCACTGATTAGGAAGAAAAAGGGAAAAAAGCAAAACAGAATCTACCACTTCTTTCAATTGTGCATGTTTCAGCTTTGCTCAGAACAGTTTATAAGGTATCAGTACCAGTTTGGCCCATGGGAAGAGATTCTATTACCAAATAGGAGGGCAGACTTGGTTTCACCAGAGGAAGCCATACCAGAGAAAGAATCTATTACTGTATATTGCAGGGAGTGGGGGTGGGAGGAGTTTGTCTCATGGCGGACGGCAGCAGGCTTTTTCGGCTCTCTTTGGCAGTTGGAGATTTTGATGTGTTTCACGCACCATCTGATGGACTCAAGAACCAGTCCTGCTGCTGGTATGATATCTACCAGATGCACAGACGGTACATCATCTGTTATTCAACCTCGCATCTGGCCAACACGATCATTTAAGTTTGAAAGTCTGCACAAGTAATACAGCCTGTTCTGTAGAGCAGGGGTTCCTCATTAGCTGGATACAGCCCAGGGCATGCAGGTGGTCACCATGGCCTCAGCAGTGGTGTTGGTGGTGGTGGCAGTAAGGAGTCTGGGCACTACCAGATGTGGGTCTAGATGTGGTGAGGGGTCTGGGGGTGGCCACTACTGATGCTGATGGCCATTGCCACTGGGGCCAAAGAGTTCCAAATTCCAGGACAGGCCATGCTGCACAACTTCCAGTCACTCCCCAGTAGCCCAGGAGGCTGAATAGAGAGGCACCATGAGCAGCATTCCCTCTGTGTGGGATGCACGGTGAACGCTGACCATGAGCCAGATCTGTCCCATGGGCCCTATGTATGAATCCTTGCTGTAGAGAACTGAATTTCTTTCTTTGTTTGGCTCTTAGCCACCGGGTCTGGGTGCAGCCAGTCCAGACACGTATTCAATCAGTGGTTCATTAACAGTTTTTCTATGCAGTAAAAATTTAGCTTTGTACACCCCAAGCCCTCCTAAAAAAATGATAAATTCCTCCAGGGCATCTTGAATGATGTCTCCTGCAATGCTATGCATTACTGTTAACTGGATGCCCAGTGGATTGAACCATTCTACATCTAGCAAGCTTACTCAATGTCCTTTGGCAATTCTGAGGCAGAGGACTCCTTCCCACAGTGCACACTGATGTAAAATTTTCCTTTCAAAAGAAACTGCTCATTTATTGTAGACAATATTTGCTTCTCGTGGGACAACAGGTGGACAGTTTTGAGATTACACCAATTTCTATGTCTCTTCTGAAAGTATGGCAAGCATAGATCCTGAGTCTGCCTCCATGGTACATGAAACACTTTGGAGAGCCAAAGTAGTGTAGGTCTTCTTCTGTAGGGGTGGAGTTTCTACACTATTGACAAACTTATTAGTATAGACACCTATGAAAGTTCCAGAGGCTGAAATGTGATTTGGATGTGCAATAACATTTGTGGCAGTTGGTGATATACCCTGCTTTCTGGATGACTTGAATTATTGATGCCACACGTTAGTGTGACCCTTGCCAAATGTCATCACAGCAAACACATCACAGAAATGGCACATGTCACATCTGTGACTCCCACTACAGCTATAACAGCTTCCCAAGGATGGATACTTTGTTTTTTAGAGCTAAAGGTGACTTTGGAGAATTCCCTTTGGATTGTGTAGCAAGACACCAATGGTGCCTGCTACTTTAAGGGCTGAGCCAAACAGCCAGCAGGTGCTTGATTGCAGAGCCATTTTGAGACACTGGTTGCCTATATAAACAGAGCAGATCACCCCTGGTAGGGCAGGCAGAAATGTTGCCTGGCTGATCTGTTGTATGAGAACATCTGCAGGTAGGAGCAGGAAGTTCTTGGTCCTGGGCATGACCTAAAACTGCACCATGCTGAGAGTGGGTGGCCTGGTGGGGCTCCCAGTGGTGTAGGAGCCTCCAGGAAAATACCAGACTAGTTACCACCCTGGAGAAAGGTGGATCAGGGTGCCTCAGTAACCCCTACCCCCACATCACTGTGGGTAGCAGTTGGGGCCAGGCATGGCTACAGCCATGTGAGCCCCCACTGGGGAGGGAAGACCCATAGCCCCAGTGTGGGGGGAGAAGATGTGGAGCCTCAATAAAGGTAGGCCCCAGTGAAGGGGTAGAGATGTAAAGCCCCAGTGAGGGAGGAACCAGAGGACTAGGAGCTTGCTGTATGTGAGTTTGTATAGAGTTGCCCCAGGAGAGGCCAGGGCAAGCTTGACCCTGGTTGGGTATTTGGCTGGCCACTACCCTGGTGAGGACTATGGGAGAAGCCCAAAAGACAGAATGTCTGCCACCCAAGGTGTGCACTAGATAGAACCTAGGGCCAAAGGGGCACACTCCGAGAGGAAGCAAGGCAGTATAAGCTGTTGATGCATGAAAAACACCTTGTGAGAGGGAGTGGAGTGTGATATGAATGTGTGCATCTGAGGCCTGACTGTGAGGGTTAAGCTTGGCCTGGCTGTAGGCTGGGAACACTGTGTCACCTGGATCCCATCTGGGAGGCTTGGGCTATGGTGTAAGAGAGGAACAGGGACACAGGTAGTACCCCCTGGCATCGGGGCAAGAATAGGCAGCCTCCTGCCTAATTAGAGCCAACTAAATAACAACAAAGCATGGCAGGTGAGTGAGGTGGGCGGTTGACCCAGAAACAGTTGGGTGGGCTGATGGTGGACTGGCCCTAGGAAGGCCCCCTGTTACAGATTGCACTCAAGTCTCGGGTGCGGTAAATTTTCACCAATAACACCTGGATCTTCTTTCAATGGCAAGATGCAGCCTCATGAGCAAATGCAATGACAAACATAAAGTTTTGCTTTGTGAGGAGCTTGTGTTGATTTAAACTAATCAATCCCCGAGTAGAGACTCAAGACGGTACAATTCTTGGATAGATAATGCAACTCGGCTATCTATGCCGTAACCCCTTTGCGTGGAAGCTGATCCTATTGATTGAAGTGGAACCGTGTTACTGTTTGAAAAATCACTTCATACCGACGCCATCTCAGTAATGTAAGGATTTCACAGGGTTTGGCCAGTGATGTGAGTAAGCAAACAAGGTCAAAAATCTGTGAGCCAATAATAGTTAGTAGTAGTGTACATTTCTGGTTAGCCTCAGTGATCTGATTGGCTTCTAGATAGAAGAAGAGCCAGCTGGTATAGGAGTCCTAGGAAAATGGTCTGGCCATATTGAATTAAGCCAGGATCTGGGACATGAGTGCAAGGATTCCCAACCTCCTCCGGCCCTCTGATTACTATCCGATGGTCCTTGTCCATGTGGGCACAAATGATGTGGCCAGGAGTACTCCAGACCACATAATAAGTTACTACAGGGCTCTGGGAGCAAGGCTTAGGAAGTTGGGGGCACAGGTAGTCTTCTTGTCCATCATTCTGGTCAGCGGTCACAATCATCATCAAGATGCCTGCATCAGGGAAGTCAACCTGCGACTCTGGAGCTGGTGCCATCATGCAGGTTTGCACTTCCATGAGAGGCATCCTGGGATGAGATGGCCTTCATCTCTCTTCTAAAGGTGAGAATCTGTTCTCTTACAGGTTAGCTGATCTCCTCCAAAGGGCTTTAAAACTAGGTTTGTCAAGGGATAGGGAAGTGGAGGGTAAGGAGAACTTAGGATCAGCAAGCCACGAGCAATGTACTGGATCAGCCCAGGTAAGCACTAAGGGGCCCGGTAGACATCAGGACTGTGGGGTAACAAGGACACTCATCAGGGGCCTTAAATGTCTCTACACCAATACTAGGAGCATGGGGAACAAGCAGGAGGAATTTGAATTCCTGCTTGCAAGCAAAAACTTTGACCTGATTGGACTAACTGAAACCTGGTGGGACCCTACTCACAATTGGGCAGTAGGCATTGAGGGTTACGGGTTTCACAGATGGGACGGGGGGGGAAAAAAGAAGGGGGTGCTGCGCTCTCTGTTAAGGAACTAGGGGGTCAGGGGTGGAGGAAGGGACTTGGTAGTGGGGGGGTCTACCATATCCTGCCACACCAGGAGGATAAGCTAGATTTGGAATCCTCCAGACAGTTCTCAGAGGCTGCACGGTTAAGAGATGGTTGTCATGGGTGACCTAAACTACCCTGACATCTGCTGGGAGGAACAGTCATCCAAGTCTAACTGCTCACATAGGTGGAGGTTCTTAACCTGCATCCAGAACCTAACACAGGAGGTATACCATCCCACTAAGAGAAAAACCTTGCTGGACTTGGTGTTAGCTACAGGGGATGACTTGGTGGGAAATCTGCAGGTACAAGGTAACCTAGGGGATAGTGACTATCGATTGATTGACTTCACTATTCAGCGAAGGGAAGGGAAAGTAACTAGCAGGGCTGAAGTGCTAGACTTCAGAAAGGCTAACTTCAGTGTGCTCAGGAGATAAGTTAGTGAGGCGTTAAAGCTCAAGAGCACTGGCAAAATGGAGTGGGGCGGTCATTCCTCAAGGGAGTGATCCTACAAGTGCAAAAGGAGATAATCCCATTGCACATAAAAAGGGGGCAAGGAGGCCAAGAAGCCCTCTTGGCTGAACAGGGAAGTCCAAAAAATCCTAAGGGCAAAGAAAGAGCTTTACAGGCTGTGAAAACAGGGGGTAGCTACCAAGGAGAAATATACCTCCCTGGCTCTCACTTGCAGGGAATTAGTTAGGAAGGCCAAAGAAGGATTAGAATTTATGCTGGTGACAAAAATTAAGGAAACAAAAAAGTCCTACTTAAGGTATATAGTGAGCAAAAGACCACTACAGGACAAACTAGGGCAGTTGGTGACAGAGGGGGGACAAAACTGAGCTCCTCAATGAGTTGTATTCCTAGACACAGACCAAGACAAATCTTCCAGTCGGATCATAGATAGACACAGGAGGGACACCTATAAATTTATCAGGGGAGAGCAGCAGGGAATAGGAGATGCTCTATTTTCTAGGGCACCCCCTGGAGTAACTAGGAACAATGGCCACAAATTGACAGACAGGAGATTTCGGTTGGACATTAGAAAGAACTTCTTCACAGTAAGGCTTGCCAGAATCTGGAATGGGCTTCTAAGGGAGGTGGTGCTCTCCCCTACCCCAGGGGTCTTCAAGAGGAGACTGGACAAGCACCTAGCTGGGGTCATCTAACCCCAGCCCTCTTTCCTGCCCAGGGCAGGGGTCAGACTCGATGACCTACTGAGGTCCTTTCTGACCCTAACATCTAGGAATTCTTCATTGTGGCCCAAGGTTGTCATGGTTGAGAGCACCTTCACAGAATACCATGGGCAGGAAACATTGGCCTGAGTTCCAGAAGTAGTGTAGTTTCCCCTTTGCCCTGGTAATGGCACTTCCATCTACTGTAATTAAAACAGTTTAAAGTATCTTCTATCTTTGTGACTTTTAATTGCGGTTTGGGCTGTGAATGTCCTGACCAAATTACTGCCTTGACTATGGCAAACAACCTTCAAACTTCTTCATCTTCTTGTTTTATCTACCAGTTCAAGAATCCACAAGTGGATATTTTCCTTTCCCTATGCTAGGCTCAGCACGTTCTCTGGATTAGAATAGGCTTTCTGTCTTGGTTCCATTTAAATAAAGTTCTCTCTCCTCCTATGGCTAGAAGTGGGGTATATACATCCCACCACAATGTACTTTATCTATCTACTATTTTAAAAAAATGTTGTTTTAAACCGTGATAAGATTTCACTTAATAGAACAATGAACTTAATCAGAAGTTCTCTGTCTTCCATGATCTACCCAGAAGAACTGGGTGGTTTAGTGACTCACAAGTTCTAGTGTAATATTTATTAATGAGATGCATCATAGAGTACATCTTCATTCACACTTCAAAGGCATTCCCACATATCCCTTCCATTGCTGATACAATGAGGTTTTTCAAGACTCTAAATGGTCATCAAAGGAGTTCCCTTCTTTTCAGGGTAATAATTGCTGAATTTTGGGGGGTTACTCCGTAGGGGTCTGAAATGCTGCCAATGTGTGGAGATATTAAAGTCTTTCTCTGCTTGTCAGCGCATGTTTTGGAGATTTAAATTACCCTAGCAAAGGAAGAGTAATCCTGAGGCAAAGCCTACATTTTTAGGAGGCAAAAGTATTCCTCATTTGTTTGTTGTCAACTCATGGACCTGCATAGTGCTGAGGATGGTGAGTTTTGAGGATGAAATCACATCCTGTCGATGGGTTGCCAGGGACATTTTTTATAAATAGAATACTGCCCTATCATGTCCAAATTTCAGTCCTGCTTGTTATATATTTTCCTACCAAAATTCATGCTATAATTTCAACAGGGTACGATAATGTCTTTTTTCCTACCCTCTATGACTGTGTTCTGTTTCAGTAGTTTCCAATAAACAGAAGGCCAGACAGTAACAACTGTAGAGAAAAGTCATCCTTCTCTTTCTTTGAAAGACTTTCCGTACAACAGAGGCAGTGGATATAAAAGTTTAGAAAAGAATAAGCTGGATTCAGGCTCAAGAGTTCTTGTACAGACCACATATTCATAGAAGAATACAACAAATAGTAGGTTCCCTTCATCATCAGCTTAACTGACTTTCAAAAAGTATTTGACACCCTGAACAAATATGTTATGGAACACAAGACTAGAAAGGATTCCCTGGGCCCCTAAATTTGATTCTCCATGTTGGTAGGCAACCATTCCTCCTAAAGGGACAGCAAGAACAGCTACTCTGTTTCCCCCTTCACACGTCATAGCCATAATGCACCCTATTAAAAAATAATAAAATATAATAAGTAATGAGCAAAAGAGACAAAGGCATTGCCAATGCCTTGCCAATGGCACAGCCCAGTTAGATGGCAAATTCCTGTTTCATAGATAGATACTGAAAGTCTGTTGCAAAGCCAGAAATTGAGCCCACCTCTCCTGAATCCTTTTTGAGTACCTTAATCACAAAGCTAATCTTCCTTTGTTTAACATTCCATAGCACTGCACTACATCTAGTTCATTGCACAGTAAATTACATTTCCCTACCCAGCCAAGAACCTCAGAAAGATTCAATAAGTGAGCATGGCAGTGCCATGGAGAGTCATCATGTACTTGTAACAGAGGGAAGCACTTTATTAGCAATAACCCATAAGAAAGATAGGAGAATCAGAACTACTTCCTGATGCATGAAGTCCTACAATATAGACTTTAAATGCCTCACTCCCATCTTAATTTCAGAGATTACAGACAGTAAGTGAAGGAGAGAGTAAGCTACCCTGACATCCAAGGTGGCTGTTCTTCCTAGTTCTTTTGGAAATGCATGCCTCTTCTTCTCCTGATCATGGACTAGTAGTTTTCCTCATTTTGTTATTAAGAATTTGTAGAGAGTAAAAAGAGGTTGGAGGCCTGTGAAACTAGATTGTTTCCTTCACTTTCTTCTATTTGGTTTGCCCTTTCTTACTCCTTTTCAAATTCTTAGCTTGTCCCCTTTCTTCCTCAGCTTCAAGCCCTTTGTGTCTCTGCACTGACCTCTTTCCTGCTCTTTGACTATAGGCCACACCCATTACTTCTCTCCCTCTAGCTTCAAAAACTTGGATTTTCTGAACAGCAACTGGTTTCCAAAGCACATATTTATTTTACTGCTACAAATATGATCACAAATGTAAGTTCATACCACTTGGTTTACACTTGCATAGTACTACATCCACATAGGGTGGCACCGACATAAACGTCCTGCCTAACCTCCAAGTGGATAGCCTTTAACTACGGTCACTAGGGGACAGTACACATCTTGACTGCTATAGGTTATGAAATATTTACCAGCATCAGGTGGACTTGTAAGTTTGACCCCCAAACATTCATTTCTAAGCACTGAGAAGAAGATTAGGAACAGTCACCAAGAGCAAGTCATGCCTGACCAACCTGATTGCCATGTACGATGAGATGACTGGCTCTGTGGATGCAGGGAGAGCAGTAGATGTGATATACCTTGACTTTAGCAAGGCTTTTGATAAAGTCTCCCACAACATTCTCAAAAATAAGCTAAGGAAGTACAGACTGGATTAACAGACTGTACAGTGGACAGAAAGCTCACTGGATTGTCAGACTTAGATAGTAGTAATCAACAGCTCAATGTCTAGCTGTTAGCCAGTATCAAGTGGAGTGGCCCAGGGGTTGGTCCTGGGCCCTGTCTTGTTAAACATCTTCAACAATCTGGAAGATGGGATGGAGCACACTCTCAGCAAGTTTGTGAATGACACCAAGCTAGGGGGAGTAGTAGATACCCTGGATGGCGGGGCTAGGATTCAGAGAGATCTCGACAAAGTGGAGGATTGGACCCATAGAAATATCATGAAGTTCAATAAGGACAAGTGCAAAGTCTTGCACTTAGGACTGAATAATCCCATATACTGGTACAGACTGTGAACTAACTGGCTCAGCAGCAGCTCTGCAGAAAAACACCTGGGGGTTACAGTGATCACTAAGCTGAATATGAGCCAAAAGTATGTCCTTGTTGCAAAGAAGGCTAATGACATACTGGGCTGCATTGGTAGGAGCATTGCCAGTAGATTCAGGGAAGCAATTTTTCCCCTCTATTCAGCACTGGTGAGGACCATCTGGAGTATTGTATCCAGTTTTGCCCCCCCTACTCCCCTACATAAAGGATGTGGACTAATTAGAGAGAGTCCAGTGCAGGGTAACAAAAATGGTTAGGGGGCTGGGGCACATAACTTCTGAGACGAGGATGAGGTCACTATGCTTATTTAAGCTGGAGAAGAGAAGTCTGAGGTGGAATTTAATATCAACCTTCAAACTACCTGAAGGGTGATTCTAAAGAGGATGGAGCTAAACAGTTCTCAGTGGTGGCAGATGAGAGAACAAGAAGCAATGGTCTCAAGTTACAGAATTCAGGTTAGATCTTAGGAAAAAGTTTCTCACTGGGAGGGCAGTAAAGCATGGAACAGATTACCCAGATCAGTTGTAGAATCTCCATTCTTGGAGGTTTTTAAGACCGGGCTAGACATAGTTGATAGATGATTTAGTTGGGGATATCCTGGTTTGAGCAGGGGGTTGGACTAGATGACCTCCTGAGGTCCCTTCCAATCCTAATTGTCTATTTAAAAAAACCTGACTTCTTGGTTTTAGAACCAAGTGAATCACTTTGAATACATTTCTAAGTACCCTTACATATGGAGATATTTTAGTTGCTAACACAATGATGTACAAACAAAGCTTTGAAAGTGCATGCTGATTAAAAAAAATAGACCCCAGACAACCTCAGTTTATTAGTCTTGGAAGACAGCTCCACAAATTTCAAGAACAACAGTGAAAATCCACAAATTTCATAGATTTCTTAGACATTAAGGCTGGAAGGGACCTCAGAAGATCATCCAGTCCAGCCCCCCACCCAAAGGGCAGGAAGTCAGCGGGGGTCATAGGATCCCAGCAAGATAAGCATCCAATTTACTCTTGAAGGTGTTCAATGTAGGTGCTTGAACCACCTCTAATGACAGGCTGTTCCAGACCTTGGGGGCTCAGACAGTAAAGAAATTCTTCCTTATGTCCAGCCTGAAACAGTCTCGCAGTAGTTTATGACTGTTAGACCTTGTCATCCCTTGGGGCGCGCTGGTGAACAAACTTTCCCTCAGATCCTGGTGGTCACCCCTGATAAACTTATAGGTGGCCATCAGGTCACCCCTCAGCCTGCGCTTTTCCAGGCTAAAGAGTCCCATGGCTCTCAGCCTATCATCGTAAGATCTGTTTTCCTGACCTCTGATCATGCGCGTGGCTCTCCTCTGGACTCTCTCAAGCATCTCCACATTCTTTTTGAATTGTGGAGCCCAAAACTGGACGCACTACTCCAGCTGCGGCCTCACCAAGGCCGAGTACAAGGGGAGAATGACATCCCAGGATTCGCTTGAGAAGCATCTATGGATGCAAGCCAGCATTTAGTCGCTTTACTAGCCGCAGCATCGTATTGCAGGCTTATGTTCATCTTGTGGTCAATGATGACCCCCAAGTCTCTTTCTTCCATAGTTCTAGCCAGCGTAGCACTGCCAAGCCTATAAGGATGCTGCAGGTTTTTCCTCCCAAGGTGGAGAACCTTGCATTTTTCGGTGTTAAACACCGTCAGGTTCTCGTCCGCCCATTTGCTGAGTCCGTCCAGGATCATCCACCTATCTTCTGGCGTGGATGCTTTGCCCCAAAGTTTGGTGTCATCGGCAAACTTGGCCAGTCCACTCCTGACTCCAATGTCCACATCATTAATGAAGATGTTGAACAATATGGGTCCAAGGACAGAGCCTTGAGGGACCCCACTGACTGCCATCAATTACAACCCTCTGGGTCTGACCACGGAGCCAGTTTCCCAGCCAGCGGATTGTGGTGGATCTAAGGCCACAACTGGCCAGTTTTGCCAAGAGGTGATCATGGGATACCAGATTGAAGGCTTTTTTGAAGTCAAGATATATGACATCAATCTCATCTCCCTTGTCCAGGTGATAGGTCACCTGGCCATAGAAGGAAATGAGATTGGTCAAGCAAGACCTACCCACAACAAACCCACGCTGGCTATCCCTTAGGATGTTGGTGTCGGCCAGTCCATTAAGGATGGCCTCTTTAATAAACTTTTCTAAGATCTTCCCCAGGAAAGAAGTCAGGCTAATGCATCACTTCAGGATGGCTTGCAAGAGATAACGAAAATATATGATAATACAAGATAAAAATGAGAAGCAGAACACAGATCAAAACATAGGAGAGCACTGGACATCAGCTAGAGAGCTTGAATGTAAAGACAAGACAATAGAGACTTGTTTTTTTCTGCCTTTTACTCTTAATATTAACCTTTCATATATGCATGTGTGTATAATATATAGATATATATTACACAGAAACACAAGATAAGAAATATATCTTGTATATCACATGCACTTCTTATCGCGTGTGTCAAAAAAAACCCTCACATATTATATAAAATGTTAACTACTTGGAAAATATTAATTATTGTCATATTTTCATGGAAAAGACAAGAGAAGGAGGGGAGAAGCATTCAAATCTGGGGATTTCTCCCATGTTCATTTCTAATAAAAACACTATAACCATTATACTTTTGTATAAACCATTTATGAACAATGCCACATATCCTTTCTGTGAATGCTGGGTTTTTCCGCAGAATATTATACCATCAAATACTTATTTACTATCCAAGTATTTTCATAGAATCATTGAAAATTAGGATTGGGAAGGACCTCAGAAAGTCATCTAGTCCAACCCCCGGTTCAAAGCAGGACCATCCCCAAACAGATCATTACAGCCAAGGCTTTGTCTAGCTAGGTTTTAAAAACCTCCAAGGATGGAGAGTCCACAACCTCTCTGGGTAACCTATTCTAGTGTTTTACTACCCTCCTAGTGAGAAGATTCTTCCTAATATCTAACCTAAACGTCCCTTAACTGCAACTTGAGACCACTGCTCCTTGTTCTGTCATCTGTCACCATTTTGTGTCATTACTTGCTTACAAATTTCATAGCTAAACTCCATAGTTGCATCCAGATTAGCATGCACGTGCAGTTTATATTGCTTCAAAGTTGTTTGAGGCATCACAAACTGCATGTGGCACATGTGTACCTATTCACCACACTGCTAATTTGCAGCAAGGTACCAAAATTTGACACCAGGAGAATCCTGGTGTCAAAAAACAAACAAACAAACAAAAATTCGCCACTAAAAATAAGTGATGTGGTGTGGTGCACACAGCAGCAGCATATGTCACCAGAAACAGAGCCTAGCCATCCAGAGCCATGATCTGGCTGTCAGCCAGGCTCTGTGAGGCAGGACTGGCACCACTGCTGCCCCAGGAGGCCCCCATGATCCCAGGTAAAGCTGCTGGAACCTTCGCAGGTACTGGCTCTAGGTTCCCCTCAGCACACACTTCCCCCCAACCCTGCCCCTGGGACACTTTGGCACATGCTGGAGCATGCCCAGGGGCACAAAGCAGAAGCACAAAAAGGTGTCACTGTTATTTGTGTGGGGGCAACTCATGCCCCTGCATGTAGAGACATGCCCCATATGTCTGCCACCAAATAATGATTTTCCATGGCTAAGACAGTTATATGTAAAAATCCCAGAAATATACAATAAGGAAAGAAATTAGGACTTTTTCAGTAATCTCAAGTTCTCATATTTATGTGAAGGAAACAACAAACCATTTAAGACAGTGGGTTTTGAAATAAAATTCTGCCTTAAGAAAAGCTGATTTAAACATGAGTAAACTCTACAGCTGCATTTTTAATACCTATTAAAATATGGTGACTGATTTGTGATATCTCTACATGTGTCTGATATTTATAATCCTATTCAACAAGCTAATTTATTAAGATATAGAGCAAATGTGAATTCACTGTTCTTCCTCAAATGATTTGGAAATCTTATTATTACCCTTAGGCTTTTTTAGATGAGGGAGAGATTAATTGATCTGTCTCAATTTATAAAATTTGGAATTATTTAATCTTATCCATATAAACTACTTATTAGGAAGGTACTGGTGACAGGATATTAAGGTTAGAGATGCATGAAATTCCAGATTTTTGGTATGCCTGGTTATGACTGGTGGGATACAGTTCACAGTGCTTTTACTATCTCAGATCCACTTGGAATTTCATATTTTCAGGAAAACACCAAATGTACTTCAAGCAAATGAGCCACACCACTCTGGAAACACTTGACCTGCTTTTGCTATGATAAAAGGTCTAGAAAGCCAGGTTGAAATGCGCCTATGCCCTTCAAGCTATTCCTTTTTGAGATTGTTCCAGCATCCTATCCATCACTCTAGCGAATGGTAAGCAATGGGCAGGCCACAATGGGCTCCTGCTAATTCTCCACCCTTACATTTAGCTCATGGCCACAATCCTGATACCAGAAACAAGAACCTTCTTCTGTTATCCAGCTGATAGAGCTTGCCCTGTAGCTCAAACAACAGAATGTTGGGTTGTTGTGCTGCAGCTTCAAGGTGCAAGCCATGCTAGTGATGCATGATGGGATGGTTGTCATAAGACAAATAGCAGGACATATTTAATAATACATAAGAAATTTCATACAAAAAATAAAACTTAGCAGGTGAGGCTGTATAGTTAAGCATTCAGAAGTTAGCCAATGCCACCTGTCCAGTTGCCTGTATTAGTTTTTCCATAACATAGTCTGTAATTATGTGCTTATATAGGTCTTACAGGGCCTCTGTCTCATTCAATCCACAGGACAGTTAAGACAGGAGAGAGGAAGAAGATGGAAATAAGGTTGGGCAAACTATCAAACTTGAGTGCTAGACTCTGGGCACATCTACATGTCACCATATGGCAACATTGCTGTGCTTTAGTGCTTCCTTTCAAAAAGTACTAAAGCGTGGCACAATACGGGCAGATACTGTGACATATGGGTGGCACATGCTTCAATTTTCCCACTACATGGCCATAGCAGCACGCTGTAAATGGGGAGTGCACTGCTATGGTGACATAGCAGGTGATCACGTGTAGACCCATGTGATTGCTATGTTGCCATAGTGCATTGTATACTGAAATAGCATGGTGCTATGTTACCATAGGGTGACATGTAGACACGCCCTTTGAAACTGAAATTTTTTTTTTAATAAAGTTTGGGGTTTTTTACATGCTATATGTATGAAAACTGTAACCCCCTTTGCCTCTTCTTTTGACAGCTGAGAAAGGAAAGAGGGAATCCCAAGGTACATCTATACAGGAATCAGAGGCACATTTGCCTGATGTAGAAATGCCAGGGCTAGTTTATATTTTATGTAGCTTGGGTACCAATAGCCACAAAACCAGAGCAGCATGGGCTGTACAAAAACTATGGGCACTTGTTCAGCAGCTGAAGCCCATGCTGCCATGGTGTCACATCTGTCATGAGGTACAGTAGCTAAATGAAAGTCTACATGAGCTTCAACCATGCCTCTTACTGAGGCATAGACATACCATGGTCCTGACCCAACACCTCACCATAGCTTATGAACCTTTCCAATGTTTGTTTATGGGCTGAGCAACTGTCTCAAATTGCAGCAAGGGAAGTTTAAGTTAGATATTAGGAAGAATTTTCTCACTAGGAGGGTAGTAAAATACTGGAACAGGTTACCCAGAGAGTGGTGGAAGCTCAATCCTTAGAGGTTTTCAAAACCCGACTACACAAAGCTTTGGCTGGGATGATCTAGTTGGGGATGGTCCTGCTTTGAGCAGGTGGTTAGACTAAATGACCTCCTGGGGTCCCTTCCAACACTAACTTTGTATTATTCCAAATTCCAAACTAAGTGGATTCCACATTGTTTTGAATGTAGACCTGAACATTTAAATCCAGCAATTATCCTAAATTAATGATGCTGCCAAACCTGTTCCAAACACTAGCAGTAAGGGTGTGTGAAACAGGCCATATTCAATTTGGATTCAGCCCAAAATGGGGGACAGTAATTCAATTTGTTGATTCAGATCACTGTCCTCATTCAATTCGGCTGAACCTGAATCTGAACATTTAGATGCCAATTCAGAGAATCAGCGATTCAGCCATAGACGCAGCTTTAGACATTTTTTCTACATACCTCGAGGTACCAGGTGCGGCTTGTGAATGCTGCAATGCTGAGGCAGATGAAGTGCCCCACAGAAGCGGGGGCAGGGGCTCTCTATGTGCTCGGCGGCAAACCTGGAAGTGGACCAGAAGTACTTCCAGGTCCCCTGGGGAGCATGCTGTGGGGTCCCCCCGTGCCTTCCTGGCTCTGCAATTGGCTGCGAGGGGACCCCAGGTGCCCCCCCAGACCCAGGAGGCACCAGTCACTGAGCTGGGGAAGGTGTGGGGGAACCCCAGTACACTCCCTGGTGGCCCTGAAGTCCTTCTGGTCCACTTCTGGGTCTGCTGCCAAGTGCACTGGACACTCCATCTACCCCAGCATTCACAAGCCACCTGGTACCCTGCAATAACTGGAAAAAAGACATTTAAACCTGTGTCTATGTCCAAATTGCTGAATCTTTCCGTATTGATTTGGAGGGTTCCAATTCAATTCGGAGAGATTAAAAGGGTCTCCTGATTCAATTCATACTCAGAGATTCGGCCACCAAATCAGGCCAAATCAAATCAGGGAAAGCTTTACACAGCCCTAACTAGCAGTATCTACCATACTGGGAGATAATATATTATTATGCTTTTAGATTTATAGAATACAATATTATTTCCTAAAGCTGAGACTCTAAAGTCCTTTTGGTAAGGACTGTCATCAGATAAGTCAGTAATAGCTAACAATGTTTATAAATGCACTGAGGAATGTTTTCAGTCTTACTAATTCCCTGCATTTAAAAGTCATGAGCAAGGCCTCCAAATATCATGATATTGAGTTAAAAACAAGAAATTTTAAAAAATAGTAGTAATGTATTGGTGGGGTTTTTTAACTGTGCTCTTATGTACGAGGCTTTAGGTTACAGTTGCTTCATGTTTTCAAGCTTTTCTCCACGATCTTGAAGGAGGACAACTAGAGCTTCCTCTCCTCATCTTTTTTTTTTTAAATAAAAACAGATTTTCATGCAGGAGCTAGAGTTGTTGATTCTCATGTCTGGAGTTTTCAGAAAAACACCAAATACTATGAAGCTTATATAAGCATAATGAGGAATGGCAGTGCTGTTCTTCCATGTTTAAAGGTGCCGATACTTTGCTTAACTAAAATCAGGGCAAGTATATATGCAGACAACCATATGGGAAAGGATAGTCCATATTTATTTATTTGTTTCTTCATTCTTCATTTATATGCTTCTCTTCCCAACAAAGGCTCAAGGCAGCTACAATAAGAGGAAAAAATAACTTATAAAAACAGGAGAATGAAAGAAAGAGAAAACAGGAAAATGTAAAAAAGGAACTAGACCACCAGTGTTCTAGATATGGATGTTCTGACACTTAATTTGCTTCCACAGTAAAACACATTTGATATTTTAAACTAGTACCATTATTGAATCCACAACATTTTTCCTGTGGGCTTTGTTCTGCTGTTTTCACTTAATGCTGAACAGTACTTGTTCTGCAAGGACCTAAACTGACTTAACTGAACCAATGGAACCAACCTTTTTTGGCAGTAGTGCCACGAATCTGCCTTGCAGCCTCCCTGAGTGCCACTGTGATCCCCTTTGCCTGCCTGAGCTGGTGCTGTGCTTTCTGTTCCCTGCCATAAATGCCATTGTGCTGAACGTCCTTTTCCCAGTCTTCCACATGCCACACACAAAAAAAAGTTGCCCGTACCACTTGGGACACATGTGCTGCTAGTTGGCTACCCCTGAACTAGACTATTAGCAGAATTCAGCTCAGCTTAAGAAATGCAGAATGCAGCTCAGCTTAAGCCAAGTCCTGCATTAGAGCTAAATAAATAAAACCACAAGTAAATGGTATGAGTAATGCATTACTTTAATAATTACGTCACTTTTCCTTTTATCAACACAATGCACCTGGTTCCCTGTATGATGGAAAGTTGCTAGCATTCATTTACACAAATAGTCAGCAATATATGCCAAAGTGACATGATAAAGTATGAAAGTTGTTGATCAATGTGCATCGCATTAGTGACTTTCATGCATGCTACATAAATTCTGTTAAAAAATTTCAGCAAGCAATACCAGGAGAGAACTTAGTTTCAAAATCACTAGCAGTTGACAGACATGTTGAAATGCTCCCTCTCTTCAAGACTCAGGCCTTTAATTTTCCAAGTGGCATTTACTTTCCTATGTCAGTAGTTATGAAGACCTGCTTTTAGGGGTTTTTTTCCTAATTTCTCACTGTGTGATTAATGTTTTTTCTTCCAGGAGGATTCGTTATTCCTTTGCTGCTGTGGTATGCTTTTCATGGTGGCAGCCTTAATTATTTACTCCATATTTCCTGCTGCCATGCAGGTTAGAACATATTTCTTCAGGTGGATGGTTATATATGTTTCCTGTGTGCTTACATAGAAAAGGAGAGGAGTGAGCGTTCATTTAAAAATATCTCTCTCTCTCAAAGACATCCTTGTGATTTTTATTTCCTTGCTTTTCTCCAGAAAGGAAAGCGCCTTACTACACAAATGTGCGGCTGTTTGTTTCCTTTTCCCTCCATATATCCTTCATAGCAATGCATAAGTTCCAAATCACAGGAAAATGTAATGTGTCGGGGGGGGGGACAGCTGTTTATAAAAAGAATTTAAAACCCAATTCTGTGAAGTACTGAATGTCCTCAGCTCTCACTATCTCCTATCAGAGTGGAGAGGACCTGGGACCTCACTGAACTACACCATTAGAAGACCCAGAGGAGAGAGTTCAGAAATGATGCAACAGTGGAGCCGAAAAAGAGCTTTTCTTCTCAGCATGGCTCTGTTCTGAAGAAAGTGGGGTTTGTCTGGAGAGACACTGGGTGCATCTACACAAGACACTTACTGTGCAGTAGCCTAATAACACTGCATGTAGCATGCCAGTCAAAAACCATGCTAATGCACTACTGCATAGTGTTATTAGGCTACTGCACAGTAAGTGTCACAAAAAAAAAAAAACTGCACCAGTGCTACTGTGCAGCAGCACAAGTTACTGCTCATTTAGTTAATACTTCATTAAGCAAGTGCTAAACTAAATGCACAGTAACTACTGCACATTAATGAACATGTAGACACCCACTGAGTACCTGTGAGAGTACTCAGTGCATTCAGTACCTAAGATACTGGGGGCATGCACACAGCAAGGACAAACAACGTATCTTTAGCTCCAGTCCATGCCTCAGGGTCTTCTAAGACAGACAGTCCCTGCGTGTTGTGTATGGAATATAGGAGATGCAGCTTGTTGCTCCCTCCAGCACAGGACTATGGCTTTTTTACTGTCTGCATTCATAGGTCATGTTCCCAATAGGTCCCCTTTCCTTATCTTCCATAGGAGTGAAGACAGAAACCAAAAGAAGCTTTTCCATAGCACAGAGTGAGATGCAGAGTCCCTTCAAGTGGATGGCCTAGCCTACCTGTGCAACCCAAATACAACAGCTCCAGTGTATCTGGGCTTTACATAGACACACCACCTATTCAGAATGTGATCCACCATTAATAGGGAGATTGGAGAACAGGAGGTAGCAAATGAAATAAGTTATTTCTGTTAAATTAGGGCATTTATACACATGCTTGGGGGAGGGGGAACACTTTAATTAGAAAGGCTGAGAGCCACTCTAATTAAAGCACCCAGATTGTCACATGTATCCATATCCCCATGCTGAAAAATGGCAGTGGGGGCACTTTAACTAAAGTTCATCAAATGACTTTTAAAGTGTACCCACTGCCATTTTTCAGTGCAGGGATGCACATAGTGCTGGAGTCTGCTAAAGCACAGTAATTCCATGCTCCAGCAGACTCAATTAAATCGAGTCTGCTCTGATACGTTGCAATTACAGAACATCAGAGCAGCCTTCCTGAATGTGTATATGCACCCTTAAACTACCAAGCCCCTTCCTGGTTTCCCAGTGGCCCATATCTATTCCTCTATAAAGTAGTACCATCTGCTTCTCAATGTTCTTTATTAAGACTTTTGCAGTGGTCTTATTAAGAATTATACTCATTTTGGCTGCTTGCAGACATGGGGGGGAGGTAGGGGGGAGAGGAAACAAAATACAGTGCTTTACTTTAAAACCAACACATACCCAGAAGAGGCAGTGCATTAGTTATACCCCATTTTCCCCAAATCTGTAGAGATAGAACACTTTAGTGGGGCTTTCATCTAATAGCTGATTGAATCAGCTTTAGCTAAAAGCACCAAAAAAGCCCTGCTGAAGCACCCAATCTATACAGACGTTGC
Organism: Crocodylus siamensis; assembly: GCF_052110815.1. Taxonomy (NCBI): domain Eukaryota; kingdom Metazoa; phylum Chordata; order Crocodylia; family Crocodylidae; genus Crocodylus; species Crocodylus siamensis. The sequence continues at coordinate 144,289,370 of NC_143396.1, forward strand.
AGACCCAGGTCAAACTAATGGGCATATGCTTCCAATACAATGTATTTTTCCCCCCACATCTGTCAGCACCCAAAACTGTTATTAAACTGCAAATATTAAAATGTTCTCTGACACCTGTTTTGATACTATGGTCCAGTAATCTGAGAAAGAATCTAGGAATTACGCTTGCAGGTTCCTAGCCTTGCCATCAACTCAGCATATCCACCTGGGAGCAAATTACTTCCCCATCTGTAAAATGGAGATATTAATACTTGCCTCTCTCAGAGAAAATGATACGAGACTTATTAATGCTTTGTCAAGTGCTTTGTGATGCTTGGATGAGAATTATAGTATTAATAATTTTAAGTGGAGCTTAATTGAAAAAGTATTAACACAGCATATTAGGAAAGTGAACTCTGAATTGTGAGCTACTAGCATACATCACTCTAACAATGAAACAGAATTATTATACATAGCCAATTTTTTACTCATCCCACCTTGCTGCACCCTCTATTTCTCCACCACATTTAAAGCTAAAAGAGGTCAGAAGCAAATCAAATTTGTGGTCATAACTAAGGTAAGGAAGAATCCAATGCCTGGTAGGTTGTGTTTGATATTTATCTACCTTGCAAAAGACATGATGACTTTTGTGCAGAACTATTTTTTGCCTCATGTTATGTCTAACTGTAAAAAAACCTGCCTACTCTTGCACCGCATGCATACTTCCTAAACTAAATCCTCTGCTGAGTATCTTATTATATGGTACATACAAATCTCATTGCTGCTGTTGCAATGACACACAAACTGAAACATCAACTTATCCCTCATTACATTACAAAATAAAATCACTTGTTTTAATACATCTTAGGGGAAAAAAAGACTTAAGACTAGCAAAAGAATATTATCATTAAGTAAAATAACCTACAGACATCCTAAGAGAACAAATGTGCCATCTCTCTTCAAATACCAGTTTCCTAAGTTTTCTGAAAATGGGGTTACATGATAAGTTCTGCCCCTTCTATACACAAGCACATAACAAAACATGAGGCTCATCTTCAAACAATAATGGAAAACAATATTTTTCCTCTTAGACCTGTTTATATGCTATAAGCTCCTCCAAAGAGGTAAACTGCCATAAAATCTTCTTAAATGAGACCCTGTTTATAAAGTCTTCTGAAATAGGATAAATATCTGACACCGAAAAAATGTTTTCTTGGAAAATGCCTCCACAGGTCAGTGCATGTCCCATTCCCTCTCCAAAATTACCTTCACAATGATGAAGCACTATGGCTCTTAGCTATAGAATAAGTCACTTCAAAAGAAATGCTTCATGTTTTGAAAAACAACCAAAATGGAAAAAAAAAGAAAAGAAAATACACAACAGCCACCTTCTCCCAAATCTGTATAAACAGGCATATAAATGGATGCTCCCCACTACAAGACAAAAACAAACATCTGCATCTGAAATTTGGATTCTAGCACAGCTGAGGGAAGATCCATTCTGTGCTGAGTTTCGTCAGGACATTCACATGTGTTATAATTTCATGGGCTTAAAATGGAAAAACGTTCCTGGATTCATAACAGAAAATGATCACAGACTGCCCTTTTTTCAATATCTTGCAGGTTTCTGACATGACTCAGTAGTACATGGGGATCAAAATGGGCAATGGAGGGTTCAGCTATGATTATAATTATTATATTGGATTATAATTATTAGATTGGACCTTTTCTAGATGGGAAGGTACAAGACATCTGGCCATTCTCCCCTTCCCATCACTGCTTGCCCCAAGTACTAACTTATCACTAATTTCCTCCCCTGCCCCCAGGTGGGGGAAAACAAGAATTCCATTTTTGAATGTGAATCACTTGGGTGCCTAAGACCCACAAATCAAGTGGACAGTAAAACCAATGATCCCGCCTCCTTCCATAATGCCTCATGGAAAAGATCTATAGAAGCAAACTTTGGAACTTCAGCAGTTCCTCAATGAAGCCACAATTAGTACCTGCCTACATGATGGAGTTTGTGGCTTCAGGCCTGACATGTACTAGTGAATGTAAAAAAACAACAAGTATATAAGGGGAGAGCCACTCTAATTAAAGCATCCAGAGCATCATGTGTATTAGCATCCCTGTGCTGGAACATGGCAGCAGGGGTCCTTTAACTAAAGCTTGTTGAATGTTTTAGTTAAAGCACCCCTATCACCATTTTTTTGTGGGGGGATGCCAATACACATGATGCTGGAGTCTGCGGGAGCATGACAATTACTCAGTTAATCAAGTCTGCTCCAACATGCTGTAATTGCAGCACTTCAGAGCAGCCTCAGTACATGTGTGCCCCACACGGTAAATACTGATCTCAAGAATCTCAGCCAAGTGTATGGAGGTTGCCTGCAGAAACTGCAAGAAGGCACAACTACCCACAACATCTTATTATTTTGCCGTGGCCTGAATCATGAGACAAATATGGTCAGTGTCATCCATGGTTGTCAGTCCTTATCTTTACATTCACCTCTTTCCTTATTCTGTCCATGCCATATCCCTCCTCCTATATTCCTACTTTGTGGAAAAGTCACTTTGGGTAGGTAACCTTAGAGGCTCCTTCCCTCCTCTTCTGCCCCCACCTGTTAGCCCTTCTTTTTCTCTTTTACCTTTACTGTCCTCCTCTCTGCCACCTTCATTCTTTCCTCCATCTCAGAGCCTTGTTACATACTAATTTTAGGCAGCTCCTGGAGCTTCAAACCCCTGGGTCATCATTAACACCTGAAACTAGTTTTATAGGGGTAACTTAAACTTATACCAGTCCAGGGCAGATTTCTTTCTCATCCATGTTACCCAGCTCATGTTCCCTTAACAGGACCACTCCCCACACATAAGTTCCCCAAGTTGCAGTCCTCTAGCATCCTAGGATGCAGTGTCCCTTCCCTCAGCCCTCTGCTCTGTGTGGACAAACTTTAGTGCCCAGAGGGTGGTTCTGGCAACCAAGCCCACTCACCCTCCTGCCTCCAGAACTGTGAGATTCCCATCCCCTGGGTACAACCCCACGCAAAAAGCCACATGCCAGCTATCCAGGTCACAGGGCACAGACAGGTCCAGGAATGGGTTCTAGGGGGTGGGGGACAGAAAACAAGGTAGGGGGCTGGCTCAGGCTGGAGCTTCCTTGATCTTGGAATTCCATGAACTGGGCTTCCTTCCAGGGGCAGGGGCAGTAGCTCCCCCCAAAATGACTTCCCTTACCACTCCCCCCCACCCCAGGACTGAAGAGCAGTGGACTGAACCCCACACCTCAATCCCAAATCCCAATTTATTAAAGCATGCGGCCTTTAATTTACTAAATCTTCATTTCTTTAAATGCTTTTCTTTTTCAATTATCTTTTTTTATTTTATCCTTCAGCAGCTGACTTACTTCATTTCACCACCCTTCCCCACCACCATTTCCTTTTTGCCTCCAATTTCATTACTGAACCCCATCCCATTAACTCTCTACCTCCCAGTTTCATGTGTTCCAGCTGCCTGCAGAAGGTTTGGGATTGATTGAGAGTGTAGTCGGGGGTAGAAAGGTAAAAAAGGTTTATTGACTTAATAAAAACACAATTACACTAAGACAGATGATAACAGACAATAATAATTTGCGTCAGCAACTTACTGGCAGTCCCTTTTGATGCCTGATGTACAGCAAGTTATTTTTTTTGCAAAGCTCAGCGAAGTCAGGTGTTCCCGATTAGCGCTGTCCAAGAGGTAGCAGGAAGTACCCTGGGTCTTTGGGCTTTTTTGCTCTACGGGTCCACTGATTTTTTATAGAGCTGTATTTTTCTATTGAGTGATTTTTGTGTGTGCCAGCCAATTTATAATTTCTGTTACAGCCACTTAGATTATTTTTTATTTTAACTGTCCTTAGACTGACTAATAGCAGTATGAGCCTTGCATTTCTTTGATAAGGTTAATTTTAATTACGCCACAGGGCCTTATTACTTTAAGGCTTTGCTAAATTTATTATGCCTTACTTTATATAAGGCCTCATTACATTTTAAACTTTAATTAGGCTTTTAGCAATAACATATAGCTTAATATTTGAACAAACGACAGAAAAATACTTGGTTTAATTTTCATAGAGCCTTTAGCAAGCACCTTATCACATAGACATAATTTTTAGCTGTTACACTCTACTTTTTGCTTGCTGAAGCACTATGATAGCTACAGTTGAGATGCTAAAGCTACATGCGCAACATTAGGGAGTGGGGAGGGATTTTTAAATTTAACTTGCATAGCATGAACAGATTTATGACAACAATGGTTAAAACACTATTTAGCTGTTGCCACTAGGGCAATGCAGAATACTGTGATGTTTAAGATGTTAGTCACGTAGCTGAGGTGACACCTGGTGACACATGAACAGTGCAGATTACATTATACTATTTACATGGCTCGGGTACATTGACAGGTAAACTGGTGATTTGCCTACCTTTTTGAGCAAGGAGAGCCAACTGAGTGCCTTGCCGAGCTTTTGCCTTAAGGCTTTGTAGCTTATTTTTTATTTTATTCCAGTTTTTTAACCGTGGCATGTTTATATCTGATACCCATGAAGTGGGTATCATAAAGTTGAGAGGTATAGTTTCAGAGAAAATTTTTGGCTATTTTAGGGCAATAATATGGTTACTTAATTGCAGCAGAGCAACGGCTCTACTTTTAGCTCTTAAGCAACATGAATTGCACAAAGTTTAGGTGGTACGATTTTTATACAGCAAACAACCTGGGTTTTTTTAACAAACACTTTGCCCTATTGTTACATGACACAATAGGTAACTTGTATATGCAGGTCATGTTAAGTGGGCTGAGAGGCCAGCCTTTCCGTTGGGTCTTTAATTTAATTAAGGCGCAACTGATTTGATCTAAGAGGGATTGTGCCTTATACCAAGGGCCATCGGGAGTAACTATTTCCCATATGGGACGATGCAGATTTTAGTCCTAAAGGCATCTTCTTTTTAGTCCCATGCTTAGCAAATAAGCAGTGGTTTAGTTTTCATTTTTTACCCCCTGCACCAGAAATGAACACTTTCCTTTATTACAGTTTTTTTAAGTGGTAATCCAGGTACTTTGATAGGGGTATCTTTTTTTAAATGTTGCAGGCATTCCATGATGCTTTAAGCCAGGGGGCTATTTTTTATTTTTAATTGTTGTTTATTACCTGGTAAAAATGCATATATAATGCTAACTCAACTTGCGCACAAGCAGTACTCTAAGTTTGATTTTTGTCTGCTTTAAAAGCAGTATCTATCATGGCCTGGGTAAGAAAATAATCTTATATTAGTTAGCAATTTGTTAGTATGCTCTAAAGTTTTTCTTTCGAGCATGCTTTCCCTAGTGAGCAGCCCTACTGCCTATCAGAGATTGGCTACTCCTTTAGTGTTTTGGAGGGATTTATTTAAATTTTATACATTTATAGCTGAGTTAAGTCCATTCCAAAGATAACCTGGAGTATCTCTTTGTTTGAGGGACTTAACTGTATTCATGGAATGGAAAACGATTGGCTATTCCTATCTAAGTAACTCTTTAGCTACACAGGTTCCTGCTGAACAATGAAGCATTTAGGAGAGTTGGGATTCTAACCTGTGACCTCCACCAGGGTGTGGAGTCATACACGGGCGGTGTCAGGGCCTGCCATGGGGGAATGGCTAGAGATAGTAGTGAACACCTTGTTTTCTTATAGATTACATTTATTTTTTTCTCCTTGGGAGGCTGTAACTATGCTTTATTTCCCAGAAAGCAAAAGTTTTTACTGTCGCTCATGGGTACGATGCTGTATTGGGTTGATGAAATGGCACTGCCCTGGCAGAATTATAGCACTAATTTGCTTTAGGAACTCTACTGGTATAAAAGGATGGGGATAAGTAGTGGAGACTTGTGGATACAGCTTTTTTTTTAGTTGTATTAAAGTGGGTATTATTTTACTATGTCTCTGTATAGGTATGATTTATAAACTATGTAATAACTTTGTTTTAACCTGCTGTGCACCCTTGTACCTGGTGCGCTTTATACCATTGTTGGAAAGTGTTGTTAGCCATAGGAATGGGAGGGGGCAGATTTTTTCATAAACACAGTGGCTCGAGAGGCTGAACAGATTCAGAATACACAATCAGGGGCACAGACTTAGGGGCATTGAGCTTAATGGGGCTTTCCTTAGGAAGTATGTAACAGGAAACTTCTAAACAAGCAGAGCTACAACAATTACCTCCTCTCCCACAGTTAGCCATTTTAGCCTTTAGGTAGGGAACATACCCAAGATAATAATTGGTGCCACAGGTGCACTGTCAGTTACTACATTGCCAGTTAACTATTTTGTTTCTTTTATTTAGAGCCTAGGACTTTATTTGCTTCAGGGTGACACTTTTTTTTTAGTATGAACACTGCGGCTGGACCACATTAAGGTCATCTGGGGGATGCTCTTCAGGGTCAGGCTACCTCTTGAGGTCTTCAGGAGCAAGTTTATTAATATTTGAGTAATAAGAAGGATAGTAGACACATCCTACCTAGGGAACACGATAAGGCATTAATAAAAAGAGTACAGTTATAACAGTCCACCACTTTATGGTGCTAGTCAGTTCAGACCAGTGACAGCGCAGGACTTGTCTTTAGTGGCAGGCTTAATCAGGAATGGTTATAGCTGTATTTGTAGACAGATTTAATCTGTAGGAACAAGACAACAAGGAGCTTGGCTCCTGTTAGATGAATTTGACTTAAATACTTACTATGTATTATGCCTACCTTTTGCTAATAGTGTTCCCTTTTATTTATTTTTCTGAGGAAGCTTTATTACTACCCGATTTTCTGCCTGAAGCTTTTCTGGGTTACCACCCCTAGCTCGCTTTACTGCTTACTCACAGGGACCACCCAATCTAAAGGCCTGTTGCATAGGGCTATCTCCCGGATGGGGTCAGTTATTGGTCTAATTGATAGCTTGATCTAGGTGCAAGTCCTAGTCCTTAAGACCTGGGCCAGGGCCCAACCGCAAATTGCATTTGAGGATGCCATTGATTTGCTTTACCTATCTGTTAGACTGCAGATGGTATGGGATGCAATATGTCTATAACATGCGATGTTTTGTGGTCCAGTTATATGCAAGATGACTGCAGAAGTGAGGGCCGTTATTGCTTTGTAGTTTTACAGGTGGTGGATATACAGATAACAGAGTTTCCAGTGCTGCACACGTGTCTTGGGCTGTAGCTCTTGCTGAGGCATGAGCGAACGTTATTCCTGTGGCAACTTTTACAGTACAAACACATACTGTTACAGCTTTTACAGCTACAAACACATACTGTTGCTTCCAGGAAGTCTGAGGGAGGGGGCCTATGAAATTACATTTCCATACTTGCTACACTATCTGTTCTTTATGTAATGACGGGACACTTGGGCAAGGTTTTAGTCACATTTTGACCTCGTGGCAGGTGACACATGCATTAACTATTTTTTTGTGCTTCCTTTTTAGTTACATGAATGCCCCAAGACGTGGCAAGGCGGGCAGTTCCATCATGCCCAGGGTGCCTGTGTTGTTCATGTAGCCATTCTGCGGCTCATTTTTTAAGTGTAGTGGGAGGAGAAATTGGACAATGATGAACTAGTTGTTTTATTTTCTTCTTTAACATACAAGGTTTTAGCACCCTCTTTTTCTGTTAGCTGATTAATTTGCATATTTTATTTTGCCTCCAGGCCTTCTTCTGCCTTATTTTCATGTGCTGCACTCATATGTTGGATGTGTAGAGGAAGCTTATTTTGGGCTAACTTTTATAAGGTTTTCCACTTCTTGTGGCTCTAAATGTTTTGTCTTTGTTTTTTAGGGTTTTTTTGTTTTATAGGGGTAGCCTTTTAGTACATTTTTTTACTACTATCTAGGAGTTGCTATAACTATAAATGGGTTTTATAGGATGTGGACCTTTTACTAATTTTTACACAGCCACGCCAAGCACTGCTTTGAGCTTGGCATACTGCACACTTTTTCTGAGGCCTTGTAATACTGCTTGCTTACCATCTTGAATTTTTAAGGCGGCTGCTTTTTAGGCACGACCTCGAGCAGACCCATCTGTAAACCAGACTTTAACGCTGGCTGAGGTCTTAATTTTAGGCGAGAAAGGAGGTGCTTCTTTGGTAGGTGATGGTTTATTGCAGCTTGTTTGATTAGGATAAACATTAATTGTACTTTTTGTGACTTTTTTAATTAATGCAGGGCATCCCTTTGGGGTTACTTGTGGATTTATTACATCTTGAGCCAGGTCCAACCTTTGGACTATGGCGTCCTGGGTTTCCCCCACAGGTGGTAGCTGGTGGTTTGACAGAGCCATTCTGAGAATAGGTATCAGAGTAGTGATAACTGTGGGTAATTTTCCTCTTAGTGCTTTTGTGGCTTTTAGGGCCACTGTTGCTGCACACAATATTTGTTTTAAGAGAGTATAGCTTGCTTCTGCCCCTCTCCAGCTTTGGCTTCAAAATCTAAGGCGTTTTCCTTTTGCTTCTGAGGACTCCTTCTGCCACAGGCTCCAGTGTGGTTTTCCTTTTGAGACATTTATATGGAGCCAAAGCCTTTTTTTTGGGACATTGTGCTGTTAGGGAGGCATGAACAGTTACTGCTTTTTTAAGGGCTTGTAAGGCATATATAAATCAGAACTTTATTTTTATTTAGTTTTCTTTTTACATAGGTTATACAAGGGATGAGCTAATACACTAAACTTAGGAACATGCATATGCCAAAAATTGAGTACTTCTAATTGGGCTCACAGTTCTTTTATATTAGTGGGAGTCGGGGTTTCTACTGTACCTTGCAGCCTTTCAGTTAGTATTGTGGGCCCCCTATTTTGCCATTTTATTCCTAGAAATTTACACTGGGGCCCTACTTGGATTTTCCGTTCAGACAGTGTGAATCTGAAGGTACGCACTTTTTTTAAAAATGATTTAAAGGCCTTTGTGGCAGCCTTTCTGTCTTGACTGCCTACTATGATGTTATTTATATACTGCCACATGCGTACATTGGGGTATTTTTCTTGCACTTTATGAACTATTGTAGCTAAAACCTTGTGAGCCAGGGTGGGGCTGTGGATTCACCCCTGGGGCAACATGGTGTAGGTATACTGCTGCCCTATCCACGTGAGAGTAAATACTGGCCAGTGACTTTCATGGATGGAAACAGCAAAAAACATGTTTTTGATATTAATGGATCCTATCTATGCAGGCCTATAACACTGGATGCTTTTTGTTAAGGCTGGTAGTGATGGAACAGCAGCCATCAAGGAGTTAATATCAGCATTTAAAGCTTCAAAGTTAATATTCAGTTGCCACTTTCCATTTGGCTTGCACACTGGCTACACTGGATTGTTATACGGAGAGTGCGTTTAGATAACTGTCCCATCTTCTAACTTCTGGCTTATAATACACTGAATAGGTTGAGTGGCCTCAGGGGGAGTTTGATACTGGGGTCTGTGTACTTTTTTAATGGGAGACAGGGTTAGTGGGCTTATGCTACCTTGAGTTACAGCTGTTATAGCTGTTTTTTCTGGTTCTCGGTGAGGCACTGCACACTTAAACTGCCAATTCTTTTGCTTACGGGTAAACCATTGTCCTCTTAGTACATTAAGTCACAGTAAGCTTGGTTCCCCTTTAAGTATTACTGCTGCCGCTGTCACCTTAGAGCTGTTAGGGAACGCAAAGGTTGCTTGGACCAGATGTTCTGGTTGCTTGGTGCCTCTAACTTTAATTACTTGATAAGGGTTTCTTTCTCCCCCTTCTAATCTGCAGGATCTAAAATGCAAATCTAGGCACCCATGTCTAATAGCATATTAACTGACTTTTCATTTTTACCTAATTGAATTTGTACAGGTATCTGAATTAAGGGGCTAATATTAACTTTAGATACCAATCCCCAGCCTGCTATTACCCACACTGTGGCCCCTTTTGTTGGGGTTTGGGTTGGCCAGGCTCCCTAGGCCACATAATCAGGGGGGGTAAAGGCTGGTGGCCCCGCATGTGCCTGGGAAAATGTCAACAGTTCTGCCCTCCGGGCAGAGAATCCCTCCAGTGACCCTGCTGGTAGTGCACACGGCCCCGCTTTGGGGCTTGCTTTTTCACTGGAGTGTTTAGCCCACAGCCCTTGCAAAACATTGATGGGCAATCCATTAATTTGCACTTTATTCAAATGGGCAGCCAACAATTTTTTTTTACATTTTTTGCTCACAGAGTCTTGGGCTGGCTTTCTCCAGCTTTTTCTAACAATTTGGGGGGGGTTAGATTGTCTTTTGCTGAGTCACAACTTCTGCATCTGATGTGCAAGTCTAAACTGCTGCATGAATGATTTCAGATAGTGCTAACTGATACAAGCAGCAGTCAGGCTTCTTTAAATTGGCCCATGCCCAAGGGGCAGGGTTAAGGTCTTCTTGCATATTACTATAACTGGCTGCAGTTGCTTAGAGCACAGCAGAAAACAAAGTAACATTTTTATTACTTCCCGCAAACTGATTTAACTGGAGCTCAGAGCACAAAACTATTTGCGTGGCTTCGGCCCTACTCACTGAAATTGCAGAAACTCCTTCACTATACATTTGAACTAGCCAGTCTATCACTGGCTCTCTTGGCTTGGACTTATGTTGTTCCTGTATATCTTGAATTTCCACATGGGTAAAGAAACGTAGCTCTGTTTGGGGATTCCCTCCTTGAGGCCATGAACAGGTCACTACCACAGGGTAAGACCTGGTTACTACCACAGGGTAAGACCTGGCTAGGTTCCTCCTTTTGGGCAGGGACATACGGGGGTAGTTCAGCACCAGGCTTTTCATCAATTTCCTCCTCTCCAGCAATCTCCTCCCTTTGATCTTCCCAGAGCTCAACTTCTACTTTCTCCCCATAAAGACACTGCCGTACCTTGTGGAAGGATGGTCACGACAGGTAACCCTTCTTGGGCTTACCCCAGGCAGCAGTAGCAAACCTAGCCCAATGATTGGGTACAGTTCCCAGGTCACTCCAGGCAGGTCTTAACCTATCTTTATCCCACCTGGGATTTGTTATCCCCGTCACTTCCTTAAGCAAAGCCACCAACGGGGCCCACGCAACTCCCTCCATTCCAACCTCTCTCTCTGAACCAGAGCCTCTTAATTCTATTCATGTCCCAGCCACCTGCAGAGGGTTTGGGATTGATTGAAAGTGTGGTCGGGGGGTAAAAAGGTAAGAAAGGTTTATTGACTTAACAAAAACACAATTATGCGTAGTATACTATGACAAATAACAACAGACAATAATAATTTGCGTCAGCAACTTATTGGCAGTCCCCTCTGATGCCTGATGTACGACAAGTTTCTCTTTTGCAAAGCTCAGCTAAGTCAGGCGTCCTCAATCACCACTGTCCAAGAGGTACTGAGAAGGACCCTGGTATTTAGTCTTTGGGTTTTTTGAGCTCTACGGGTCCACTGATTCAGGTTAACAGCTAATTAATTCCTTTCAAAGAGCTGTATTTTCCTTCTGAATGATTTCTGTTTGTGCCAACCAATTTATAATCTCTAAACTGTCCTGATAAAATAAAAAAAATCTAAATGGCTGTAACTTAACTGTCCTTAGACTGACCAATAGCAGTACAAGCCTTGCATTCCTTTGATAAGGTTAATTTTAACTATGCCACAGGGCCTTACTACTTCAAGGCTTTGCTAAATTTACTAGGCCTTACGTTATACAAGCCCTTATTACATTTTAAACTTTAATTAGGCTCTTAGCAACAACATATAGCTTAATATTTGAACAAATGAGAGAAAAACACTTGGTTTAATCTTCATAGAGCCTTCAGCAAGGACCTTATCACACAGACATAATTTTTAGCTGTTACATCATGCTCCTGCCCCACCACAACTCCTCTCTTACACCCCCCCCCACAACCTACAGCAGGGTTAAAAGCCTGCCCTAGCTCACCAGCCTTGTAGTGGCAACTTACAGCTGTAGGTCCTAGTTAGGCCCCTGACTGCCAGGCCTCTAGTGGTACATCAAAGCTGTGCTGATCAGGGACAATCAGAGAAGGTTTTTAGCTTTAAGCTGCTAGCTGCAAACATTAGTTAGCACTAACACCAATCTAAGCAGCTTTAAGTGCAACATATAACAAGGCCCTTGGCTTTCTTCATTCATTTTCATAGGGAAAAATGAAGAACGCTTTCCTTTTTAGATCAAGTGCTAGTGGCCTGAGCTTAGGAGAAGAAAGGAAAGTCTTATGGAAAAGGCACAGGATATAGATGCACTGCTTATGCAGGCATTCATCGTGTTGCTAATTCGCAGTGTGGCAGGGTTTTCTGACACCAGGAGATCTCACTGTCAAAAAAAACAAACAAAAAAAACAAAAAAAAACCATGCCAAAAAAAAGTGTGCGCCACCCAAATCTGGAGCCTGGCCACCCAGAGCCACACTCTAGCTGCTGGCTAGGCTTCACATGCCCAGATCGCCACCGCTGGCTCCCAGGAGACCGTCAGAACCCCAGGTAAGGCTGCTGGGGCAACCCAGATGTTGGCCTCAGCCTCTCCTACTCCCACCCAAGGCAGCTTGCTATGCACCAGAGCACATGTTTTAGGGCATTCCCCAGGGACAACTAGCAGCAGCACAAATATGTGCCACTGTTAGTTGTCATGGGAGAATGCATGTTCCCACTCATGGGGATGTACCCAGGGGCTATGTCCGGATGGGCAGGAACATGCACTTGCAGTGGCACAAACAGTAGCAGCACAAATCTGTGCCACTATGTGCCACAGCACATGCCTCTGCCCATGCTCTTTGCTGTGGGCTGCGCCCAGCCCCTCCCAGCTCCTGGCCAGGCTCCATGTGCACAGGGTGCCTCAGTGCAGGGCTAGCTGGCAGGCAGCCCCTGTGCTAAGGCACCCTGAACCCCCAGCCAGCCAGGGAGCAGCACACAGAAGTGGGGGAGCAGCCAACACAGACTGCCTGCTCCCCCATCTCAAGGCACACTGTGCCCCATCCAGCCACTCTGCTCCACAGCTGGCTGGGGTGCAATGTACCTCATCTCAGGGTTCTCACAGCATGTGGAGTTGGGGAAGAAGGCAGACCTGAGCTGCTTGCTTCCCTGTCTCCACCTCTGTCCTGGCACACACAGTTTTCACATGCTTTGCACTACTTTATTTTTGGAGGGAGGGGTTTGTTACAAGGAAATCCCAGTAGCAAGTTTTGTGCCCACACTGCACATTAGCAGTGCCGCACATGGTTTAACATGCAATGCATGTGGTTTGTGGTGCCACAAATTGTACATGCCTACATATGTGGACACAGTCGAGAGGTGCATATAGAACTCCTGGGGGAACCAAACCAAAAATCCCTGTCTGATTGTGAGATGTCTTGGTTCTCAGTAGTTACTAAACAACATTAGATGAGTTTCTTAATCTCTTTGCTCCTGTACTGTCTAGTGACAGAGGAATCTCATCAAAACTCTCCTGAGTTTCCTAGGTTTACAGCAACACTGAGAGGGAGACCCAACCAGTGGTATAATAGGTAGGGTTTGTACCCAAGGCAAAACCCTGATGGGGAGCCAGAGGGAGAGCAGATTCCAAAAGTGAGGAGCAGGGGGGAAGAAATGGTGCAGAAGTCTTACCCAGTCACCAGCTGCCACCACTACATGCTCTGCCCTCCCCAGTTCTTGCTCTTAAAGGAACAGCAGCAGTACCCTGTTCATGCACCAGCTGTTGCAAGAGCAATGCGGTAGGTCTGCTCTTGCTGCTGAAGCACAGACTCCATGCAGGAGAAAGATGATTCTGGTACCCCTCCCAAGTAAGCACCTGGGTCTGGTGCCCCTCTCACCTACCTCTAGTTACACTACTGAAACTAAGTCCTGCACACCTCCTGAACTTCAAGATGGAAACAAGAAGTACAGGGACAATCATGTGGATCTCATGAGGTTCCTGACTGAGATACAGGACCCTCCACTTAATTCAGGAGGTGCACAGTCCCACCAGAGGAAATGCCCTGTTGGACCTGGTCCTGGCCACAGGTGATGACCTGGTAAGGGGCCTCCAGGTTCTTCACCACCTGGGCGATAGCACTCATCGCTTGCTGCAATTCACCATCCAGCGCAGGGTATCAAGGGGCTGCAGCCAGGCAGCAGCCCTAGACTTTAGGAGGGCCAACTTCAACAAGTTGGGGAGACTAGTGGGAGAGGCACTGGAGTTCTTGAGGGCAAGGGAACTCCGCGTCCAGGACAAGTGGTCGTTCCTTAAGGAAACGATACTCAGGGCCCAAGGGGTGTCCATCCCAACAAGAAGCAAGGGGGACAAGAGTGCCTGAAATCCCCCCTGGCTCACCAAGGGCGTCCGGGAATGCCTGCTTACCAAAAAGGCAGCGTACACCCAGTGGAAGGGGGGTGCTATCTCCAAAGAGGAATATACCTCCTCTGCTAGGGCCTGTAAGGGGGGCTGTCAGGAAAGCTAAGGCAGACATAGAGCTAGGACTAGCATCCAAGATCAAGGATAATAAAAAGTCCTTTTTCAAATATATAGGGAGGATAAAGAAGGCACCGGGTAATGTGGGGCCCCTGCAAAGTATGCTGGGCAATCTGGTGGTTGCGCCAGAGGAGAAAGCGGAACTCTTTAACCAATTCTTCACCTCCGTTTTCTTGTGCAGGGACCAGGACTTCCCCAATGTGATGCCAGACAGACTCGAGGGGAATGCCTCCACACCTCAGGTTGGGGAGGACCAGGTTAGAGAGCTTCTGGAGGGGCTGGACGTGTTCAAGTCAGTGGGTTCAGATGCTCTCCACCCCAGGGTGTTGAGGGAGCTAGCAGGGGTTATTGCAGGGCCCTTAGCATGCCTTTACGAGTGCTCGTGGTGCTCGGGCCAGGTGCCAGATGATTGGAAGATAGCTAACATGGTCCCCATCTTTAAAAAAGGGAAGAGAGAGGACTCCGGCAAGTATAGGCCCATCAGTCTTGCCTCAATCCTAGGGAAACTCTTTGAGAGGATCCTCAAGGAGCACATCTGTGATGGGCCGGCTTCAGGGATGATGCTTAAGGGCAACCAGCACGGTTTCATTAGGGGCAGGTCATGTCAGACCAACCTGATTGCCTTTTATGATCAGGTCACAAAGGCAATGGATGCAGGTGTCGCCGTGGATGTAGTCTTTCTAGACTTCAGCAAGGCCTTTGACACCGTCTCCCACCCCATCCTCATTAAAAAACTAGGCGACTATGGCATTGATGCCTACACAGTCAGATGGATTGCAGATTGGCTCAAGGGTCGTACTCAGAGGGTGGTGGTGGACGGGTCATATTCAACCTGGGGGGAAGTGGGCAGCGGAGTCCCCCAGGGCTCAGTCCTTGGGCCTACGCTGTTCAATTTCTTCATCAGTGATTTGGACAACAGGGTGAAAAGCAACCTATTTAAATTCGGTGATGATACCAAAATTTGGGGTGAGGTGAGCACGCTAGTAGGGAGGGAAAGATTGCAGCAAGATCTGGATAGGTTACAGGAGTGGGCTAACATAAACAGGATGCGTTTCAATACTGACAAGTGCAGGGTGCTGCACTTAGGCAGTAGAAACCAGCAGCACACTTACAGAATGGGAAACTCCCTTCTTGAGAGCACAGATGCAGAAAGGGATCTTGGAGTCATTACTGACTCCAAGATGAACATGGGCCGACAATGTGAGGTCACAGTTGGCAGGGTTAACTGGACCTTGTCATGCATCCACAGGTGCATCTCAAGTAGAGCCAAGGAGGTGATCCTCCCCCTCTATGTGACGCTGGTCAGGCCACAGCTGGAGTACTGCGTCCAGTTCTGTGCACCCCATTTCAGGAGGGCACACAGAACTGGACAATACTGAAAGGTCCAGAGGAGGGCCACCCCCATGATCCGGGGATAACAGGGCAGACCCTACAGTGAAAGACTGTGGGACCTAAACCTGTTCAGCCTTCACAAGAGAAGGCTGGGGGTGGGACCTGGTGACTGTCTATAAACTTACTAGGGGGGACCAGAAGGGTTTGGGAGAGACACTGTTTTCCCTAGCGCCCCCTGGCATAACAAGGAATAATGGACACAAATTATTGGAGAGTAGGTTTAGATTAGACATCCGCAAGAACTACTTCACAGTTAGGGCGGCTAAGAGCTGGAACCAACTTCCAAGGGAAGTGGTGCTGGCTCCTACCCTGGGGGTCTTTAAGAAGAGACTTGATGCCTACCTGGCTGGACTCATTCAAGTCCAGTTTTTCTCCTGCCCTGGTGGGGGGTCAGACTTGAAGATCTACAAGGTCCCTTCCAAACCTACTTCTATGATTATGATTCTATGATCTCACAATGCCGCATACTAGTGGATGGACAGCTTCATGTACTCATTGCAACATAGTCCCCTGACAAGGCATTCTACTACTGGCTGTCCCTTTGGTATTGCACACAGTAGCTCTTTCTTGTGGCCAACAGGCATGAAAGAAGAATTAATAGAGCTGCTAGCACCAGTGAATGAAAAGCAGTGGAATTTACAAAGGGAGATACCACCCCCCTCTTCCCCTCCAGATTGAGGGTAGTTCCTGGCATCATTCTTTTCCCCAAAACTCCCAGAGATTTGTGGTCATGTGAAATGAATATGGAGGACCTTCTACAGTATAGAAAGAAGAAAGAAACCCTAGGAAAGCCTCAGATTTCTGCTCCCAAATGCATCCTTTTTGAGATCCTTTCCACCTCTTCATGAGAATGACCATTTTGGGGCACACATGAAGCCACTGAAGGAGAGGTATACTTTTCTCTCTAAGTATCTGCAAGAGTTCATGAAAAAAATCTTTAAAAAAGCTGTTTCTTAAGCAGGATAGATTCCATGTATGTCACTGAAAAAGTCATTATTGACATTTTGTCCTGCTGGAACAATTTTGCAGCTATAAGAAGTACATAGTAGATTCCCACACACGGAGACAGATGACTGACCCTTATTCTTCTTTCTGTCTCCTTTGAAACACTTTAACTATAGAAAGTGCGTTGTACACAATATACAGTCCTTGCCATATGATCATTCTTCATTGCAAAGCTCATTTTCCTCCCACTCCCAGATAACTGTAAATAAGGATAATGGTAAGGATAGGGAATTAATGGAAGGGAGAGATTTTGAGTTTTTACATTATTCAAATTACTGACGGTTAGCTATATTATATTGTTTTTCTACACCAATGGTGTTATTTGTGTGGCACTTTTAAAGTTATTTCAAAGATCCCTACAAAAGATAGACACTTTTGAATTGCTATATTAGAAAATGCATGTTAATACATGAGCATAAATAAATTAAATTCACTGAATTTATTTAAAATTGCATATCTTGCAAGAAGCTTGAAGGAAAGCCATGATTTACTGCACATTATTCTTATTCAGGAAACAAGCAAGACAATCCAATGCAACTAAACTGTGTTAATGCTTTATGGTAGGGCATTAAGCTATAAAATTTAACAGCATAGAAAATAATGCCAAATATCACATATGTGCAAAAGGGACAAGTTCTGTGGCCTAAGGAAACAAATTTGCCTTCTGCAAATTTAGCACATTTAGCAAGAAGAATGCTGCAATAAACCTAGTACTTGTACAACAAATGCATTTTTATGTTAAATAATAATATTCTCCCTTGTCCATAGAATAGAGGAATCACCATTACCACTAAATAGTCATTAACTATAAGAACTACTAATGCAAAGAATAGCTATAATTCTGAAGTAATGCAAATAGCTTTCTGGTTGTAAATATTAGCAATTTAATGCTGCTCTTTTACTAATAGGCAGGTTGACTTTGGGGCTCACACAAACTCAACAGAATATACATGCATCATATATTACCATGTAATATTTAATAGAAAATTAACATTTACATATTAAGGAATAAAACAGTGAAAAGAAAATAGAGAAACCAATGAACAAAGTGACATGGATTTTGATTAAAACTAACAGAACTTCTATCCCAAATTATTTTAAATATAATAACAGCAGATCTAAATATAAATGGTAAGAAATACCTCTAAAGTCATGCCTGTCACTGAAGATGGGTAACAACCTGGGTCTGTGTTCACACCATTCTTTATTATTCATATATGATAATAGAGGGAAGAAAATTATATTAATGCACATGCAGGAAATACAGGTATACTATTCACCATGAATACAGATTAAATTGTCATTTTATATGTGGTGGTAATATATTCATTATGCCTATTGTAAACAATGAGATTTAGGTGTATTCAGTTCAACCTCTCCACATGCCAATAAGGCCAATATTATTCATATAACATGCATGTATAAAACGCACATAAGAGTGCAGTAAAATTAATTGTATACTTTACTGGAGAGAAGCAAAGTTTTGGAGATGAGGTAATATCTTTTAATGGGCCAACTTCTGTTGTTGAAGCAATAAGAGATATGCTTTTGGAATTCAAGTGCTCTTCATCAAGTTTGAGCAGTAGGTAACCACAGCTTCAGCTAAGTACACGTTAGGACAATTGCTCTTATTTAACCTCGTTACATTAATCAATTGAACCTCTTGAAAAAGAGAAATGGACAAGAAGGGAGAGGTTAGTTAAGTTCATAGCCTGTGCTTTCCAGTAAACCTATGGATTTCTGGTCCCAGATCCTTTTTCTGAAGGTATTGTCCATGTTTCTTTTGAGGACAAGCATTGTCAGGTCAGAAATGGGGCTTCTCTTGTGACAAAAGTTATTAAATATTTATTATTCCCCTACCTCTGCAACACAGCGTGCCAGTCTCTTAGTTACTGACCAGTATCTTAGCCCCTTAAAGCTGCATTCTCAGCCCTTCCTTTACCATAGCTCTATGTGTTTGTACAGAAAAGCTCTGGCATCTTCTTCAATAAGGGAATGGAATCGTCTCATAACCCTCCTGCTGGACCTCTACCCAATTCCCAGGCTACAAATGCATGCAGTGGTGCTATAAATGGGGACAGCAGATAACAGGGTAATTTGAAACGTGGAATACATCTCCTTTGGAACACTATCTATTTAAAGGAACACATATAAGCAGCAATAAGAGAGACAGAACAGGATTATTGTCTCCTTTGCTTTTTTTGTCCTGTCCCCGCCCGACATTATCTTTCCTAGAATATTACCCAATGACGGAAGTGCAACAAGGCTGACCTTAGATATGGGTATTTGAAGCCTGATTTTACAAGAATCCCTAGAGGAAGCTCAATAGAGTATCCCTTAAATATTTGCATGTAAGAATATTATTGGGTGAAGAACATAGGATGTAGTAAGCAGCCTGCTCCCCAGCCCCATCCCCCCACACCAACTGGTGGCTGTCAGCAGTGGGTGGGGTGGACAAAGCCCCCCCCCCCACACAGTGCAAGCCCCCACCAGCTTGCCAATTCAGGTCTGGGGGGCGGGGCACGGGCAGGTCCCCCTACTGGGGGGCACCATTCCCCCAGCTGCAACCAAGAGCTGCAGCTTGAGGCTGTGCCACTTTTCAACATACTGGTAAATTAAGGTAGGCCCCCCCTGCCACATAAAGCCATCCTCCCCTGCACCCCAAGACCCAAGTCAGTAAACTGTGGGGGCAGGGGAGCCTGCAGGGATCTCCATTCCCTCTCTCAGTTCCCAGCATGGCAAAAAGTTGGGCCACACAGGCCTGTGCTGCAGCTCCTGGCTGTGGTTGTCAGGAGGCTCGGGCGCAGGGGGTAGCAGAATGGAGCCCCCTCACCCACTATGAGGACCAACTCACTCCCTATTAAGACCCAAGCCAGCAAGCTTTGGGGGAGCGGGAGGGGACATGACAGAAGAACTTTGTTCCCCAACCTCCCTACTCACCCAGCCACACAGGGAGAAGCTGTTTCTGTCTCCTTTTTGTGACAGCCTGGGAGCAGGGTTGGACTGGTGCTCACCCAGAGCAGATGAAGGCCCCCTGAGATGCCAGTGGAATGCAACCTACCTTCATACACAATGGGATGTGGTACAGACATTTGATAAAGTGATCCAACCTAAAATACTTCAGTCTGATATTACATCCATCCAAGGTTGACATACAGAGGGATCCGTCATTTTTTAAGCAGTCTGTGTGCCATGAACATCTGTTTGGTTACAGCTGTAGAGCAGTTTCTGCATGCTTATTGCACAATAAGTGTAATAGTTTCAAAGGTGTTAGGGTCCTACTAGATCATCAAGTCCAACCCCCTGCCCTGGGCAGAAATGAGTGCTGGGGTCAGATGACCCCAGGCAGGTGTCTGTCCAATCTCCTTTTAAAAACCTCCAAGAAAGAGGACAGCACAACTTCCCTTGGAAGCTTATTCCACATTTCAGCAACCCTCACTGTAAAGAATTTTTCCCTAATGTCCAATCTGGATTTGCTCTCTTCCAGTTTGTGGTCATTATTTCTAGTTACCCTGACAGGCACACTGGTAGAGAATGTATCCTAGACCCATTTCACATGTTTTGCCTGTCAGCAGCCAGAAGTGCAGGGCCCCAGAATCCCTGAACCTATCTCCTTGACATCTAACAGGCTTTGTGACCTCAGCAGGGGCTAGCAGGCCTGCAGCTTTCACACCGCTGCGCCTTAACACACACAGGGTCATCTATGTCATGAGTTTTGCCTGTCCGCAGCTTGAGGTGCAATTTCCCCCAAACCCCTGCACCTATCTCCTTGAAACTTGACAGGCTTTGTGGCCTCACCAGGGGCTACCATCCCTGCAGCTGTGACCCCACTGTGGCTTAACACACACACGGCATGAGTTTTGCTTTCAGAACTTTGGGGTCCCGTTTCCCAGAAACCTATGCACCTATCACCTTGAAGCTTGGCATGCATCATGCCCTCAGCAAAGGCTACCATTGCTGCAAGTTTCATCTGAATGAGCCAACTGATAAAGTTACAGATATTTCATTGATTCCCCATTATACCTTTTGGCCGAACCTCCAAATCTTTTTTGAATAGATTCAGAGATTCCGAATCGATTTGGAAAGCCTAAAGATTCCTGCAATTCCATTCAGATTTGTAGATTTGGCCTCCAAATCATTTCCGAATCTGAATCATGATCCGAAGCTTTGCACAGCCCTATTGCATCCCCTATTTGTTGCTGCCCCCTCCCCCCCCGATGAGTTTGTAGACAACCATGAGATCACCTCTCAGCCTCCTCTTGTGGAGGCTAAAGTGGTTCAGGTCTCCCAATCAGTCCACATAGGGTTTTTTCTGTAAGTCTTTAACCAGACAAGTGGCCCTCCTCTGAACCCTCTCCAGGCCATCCACATCCCTCCTGAATTGCAGCGCCCAAAACTCGACACAGTACTCCAGCTGTGACCTAACCAATGCCACAGAGGGGAAGTATCACCTCCCTAGACCGGTTTGTGATGCACCTACTTATGCAAGAAAGGGTCTGGTTAACTTTACTTATTACCTCATCACACTGGTGACATGTTCATTTTGGAGTTGACTCCGACTCCGAGATCCCTTTCCACAGTTGTGCTACTTAGAATGGTACCTCCCAGGCTGTAGGAGTGTTGATGATTCTTCCTCACCAGGTGTAACACATGACACTTATCCTTGTTAAACTGCACCTTATTCTGTTTGGCCCATTTCCCCAGCCTGTCCAAATCAGCCTGGATTCACTCCCTGATGTCTAGTTTGTGTACCTCCCACCATAGTTTGGTGTGATCAGCAAACTTGGACAGGGTGCTTTCTACTCCCTCATCCAAGTCACTAATGAAAATATTGAATAGTACCAGTCCCAGGACAGAGCCTTGGGGGACTCCACTGCCCACATTCCTCCAGGTAGAAACCAACCTGTCCATCACCACTCTCTGGGTGCATCCCATAAGCCAATAATGTCTATACCTAGCCTCAGTCTAGAGAATTTCCAGAATATATAATCATAGCTTCACTGAAAAGCGGCTTTGGAGTTATTCTGATTGCTCTCCACATTAATATATAGCAGTCCTAATAGTACAAAGTAATTAGTAAGATAGCAATCTTAAAGGCATAAGCACCTATAATATTCACAAGGGTAACAGTATTCAATCACATTTAGTACACAGGTATTCTATAGTCTTACACACTATGAATCACCTGCTAAAGTGTGCAATGATGTAGAACAAAAATAAAAGTTAAAAATTCTGTCTCTCATTCTTCACTTCACTGTTTTCCCATGCCATTGAATCCTGGAAGCTACAGACTAAGAACTCAGTAGAGTTTTGTCACTAATCTTAATTACAGCAAAATCAGGCCTTTATAGTGAACCACAGTGAAACAACCTGCAATGAGGCCACTACCTGCATTTGCAGGATAGCTGGGTAGCATCTGAAGATGGGGAGAAACCAGTGGAGGGAAGGGGAGGAAGAGTAAGACAAATATGCCCTTTTTTTGTATTATTATTAAGACTTAGCAGCTTTTGAAAGGAAAAAAAAAAGAACTGCATTTCTGCCACTAGTTGAAACTGCAGTTCTGTGAATAGGTTCAGGTTATTTATTAAGTCCTGTTTTCCTTAGTTCAAAATAAGTAGGAAGGAGGAGTTTTCCAGCACATGGACCATAAAGCTGTGCCCAAGACTTCAATATCAGTAGGTTATTTATATAATACATCTATCAAAAAACAAAGTGCAAGAGACAATTTGGAAGTTGTTACTCCATCAGTTAGGTTCAATTAGAGTTATATGAAAATTTCCTTAATTTTCAAATATTTCATCTCAAAACATGACTGTAATGTCTTCTCTGAGATCTGGGCCAGGACTTTGAAACAATCCCAGAGGATAATTTCTAAGGTCAGAGCCTGCCCAGTGAGGGTTTTAGGAGTTTTAGCAGTGCTGTGTGCTGGAGAATTCCTATGTGATCAATAAAGCTTAGCCTACTGTTGCTCTCTTGTAATTTCACTGCAGTTCTCATGCTATTCAGTGTTTTTCCTGGAGTCATTTTATTATAGAGAGAGACAGAGAATCACACAGGTCACATGAATTTGTACTTTCTACAGAAACCTCCACTATCTTAGTTATAGAAGGCCAGGTAAGAACATATGCCCCTATTGTTTCCAAGTAGAAATAAGGAAAGCACTGAATTGTGCTATCCGGTTCTTAGATAAACAAGAATTTGTTGCTTTTACATTGTTAATCTAATGAATGGATTTATAGGTTGTTGCCACTTGTACAGAGACCAATTTCTTTTTTCCTCTTTTTTTTGTTTTGTCATAATCTTATAGAATGAAAGATGACCATGAGACACTTTGCTTAACACATCTTGGAAAAGGATAATCAAATTAATTTTAAATACAACTGCAAATCAAGCATTTCACAATACCATAAAAATATCTATCCGTGCACTGATTAAAATCAACCCCAAATTAATGAAGACATTTAAATAGCATAATAATTTGCAATTAAGCTATGTAGATCTATTTCAGGAACATCTCAAAAATGAATACATTTGTTTACTACTTTCAAGA
Organism: Crocodylus siamensis; assembly: GCF_052110815.1. Taxonomy (NCBI): domain Eukaryota; kingdom Metazoa; phylum Chordata; order Crocodylia; family Crocodylidae; genus Crocodylus; species Crocodylus siamensis. Next base: position 144,312,746 of record NC_143396.1, read on the forward strand.
ACCGAAGCAGAGCTAAATGCGTGTATTCTTTTCCTTTGTTGTTTTAGCTTCCTGTGTTTGTGGAACAAAATATATTAGTGTATTCCAGAAGATAAACTATTCATTGTATGTTAACTCTTCTCTGCATTAAATTAAATGTAAGTTATGCAGGACAGGAGTCTATGAAGTAGGGGAAAATAAAGACTGGTATCAGTAAATGTTTTGTGTTAAGCTTATACCAGAACCTAATCATGACAGTTTCTTTCCAGGGAATCTTATTCATTCAGTTACATTTTCAGAAACCTATTGTTTGTGTATTTATCTCACAAAACAGAACAGTTATAAGTACATGTAAATTAATGTCAGGACAAGTTAAGTGCACAGAGATAGAGAAATTTGCAAATAAACATAGGTTATTATTGTTTCATCTCCTTTATATGAGCAAATCAAGAGCCACTTTTCAGGTGCAGACAAAAATTATATTTGGCCTGCAATCGGCTCCTTGAAATGACTCTAAACCTGTGCCCGAACAGAAGAGTATGGCTGCAGAGTGGTCTGATCAAGCAACAAATTAACCTTCATTGTATGAGGGTTCAAATGAAGCCATTCCTAAGTGGAGTGACGTAATTTTTGTCTGCTCTGGCTGCAGCACAGCAGGTTTTAGCTCCCGTCTCTGGATGGGAGGGAGGAAAAGGCAAAGGAGGGAGATCCTTTCTGGGGTGTTCTTAGCCCTGCTGGAATGGGGAGGGCAGTGGATTGAAGTCCCTCACCTTATGAGGGCTCCAATCTAGCCCTACACACACACTCCAGCTGGACTGAGGACACCACAGAAGAGGCCTCCCTCCTATCCATAGACAGCAAGGAGCTGGGAGAGGGGAAGGAGCCAGCCTCTCTCCCCAAATTGGCTTCAAATTTGTGAAATCACCCTGAATTAGACCTCGGAGCTGCACTTCTATCTGTACCCACTGTTACTAGAGGGGACTCCCACTAATTCTGTTGCATGGACTACTTACATAGAAGCATAGAGGAAAAGCAACCACCATGGAGCCACCACTTCCCTCCAATGTAAGCAGGCCAGGGCTTAGCAAGAATGGGGAGGTATCACACAACCCTTGTTAATTACACAGGCATTGCATGCACCAGACAGAATCCATGACATGTAGTTGTGCCAGATATATGGATAGGAGATTAAAACTCTCCTTGAGCAAATGGAAATCAAGAACCAGGTGAGGTTAATGCTTATTGCTCTGCATCTCTGCAGTAAATTTATTTTTTCCTTCCCATGTTTCTGGACACATCTTCACGTCTTTTAATCTTCCTACCACTATCTAGAGCCCAGGTTCTTAGGAGACAGGGCAGTAAGCAAGAAAATGTGCCCCAGTTGGCCCAAGTTACCAAGTGGGTGTGGCTAATAGTGGTGTATAACCACCCTCATCTGGCCACAATTAAGTGTACAGGTGTGGCTGCCTGCTTATTTGGCTCAGTCCAGGGTGACTGCAAGTACCCTGGTTCCTCATAGACCTGGACTTCTTGACCTCCTGAACTGAACTGGGATCCTTGCTTCCCTGACTTTGTCTGTTCCTGAGTCCCTCTTGGGTCAAGCCTCTACTATCTACATCCAGGTCATACCCTGTCACCCAAATGAGTTCAGAATTTTAGAGCACAGCAAGAGATTTAAAATCTAGCTCTTAGTAAGCTGACACCAAGATCCTTGCTAAACTTCGTAAGTGTTGACTATTAGGGCTGTGCAAAATTTCACAGGCAGTTTTGTTTCAACACTGTTTCAACTCGTTTTGAGCTTGAAACAGCAAAATTGAAATTAAACAGAGCTTCAAAACAGCCTTGAAACCAAACGAGGCAAGTCAAAACGTTTTGAAATTTTTGAAACGTTTTGAGTTTCAAAGCTCAAGCTGGGCTTTCCTGCAGGAAAACAGAAAACTAAAGTAAGGAGAGGGAGGGGGAAGAGGAGGGAAGGAGTGCTCTCATTATTGACTGTGTAGCTGGCCAGTGACTGTCATCCTTTCCTGAGGTCCCTTCCAATCCCAGTGCTCGGGGGGGAGAAGGGGACAGGGGATGGAAAAATTGCATAAAAAGACAACATTGTTTGAACTGCCCTGCTTTTTGTCTTGGTGTCAGGTGACTGAGCACTCACCTTAACACACACACACACACACACACACACACACACACTCTCAGTGTCACGCACCCATGTCACCAGTTTTTCCTGCCAGTAGCTAGAGGTGCAGGGCCTCAGAACCCAGACTCCCCCTGAACCTGTCTCCTTGACAGCTGCCAGGCTTTGTGGCTGCAGCAGGGGCTAGTAGGCCTGCAGTTTTCACCCTGCTGCACCTTAACACACACAGTGTTACCCATGGCATGATTTTGCTTTTCTGCAGCTTGAGGTGCAGTTTCCCTGAAATGCCTGCACCTATCTCCTTGAAACTTAGCAAGCTACATGCTCTCAGAAGGGGCTACCATTTCTGCGAGTTTCATCCAAATCAGGTAAGAAATTACAAAATTATAAGCTGTTTTGAACTTCCCCATTGTAGCCTATGGGTGAAATGTTGAAAAAAGCAAAGCTGTTTCAGCGAAACAAAATGGAACAGCAGTTTCGAATCAAAACAAAATTCAAAACAAAGTGCTGTTCTGTCAAAACACAAGTTAAACCAGAACAGTGCCATTTCGCACAGCCCTTTTGACTATGGCTTTATTCCCCTGGCCTGGGACTCATTATGGGTGGCACTAAAACAGTGCTGGTAGAATGAAGGAGACCTACCTCAAAGGTTCAAGCCCTTAAAGAAGAAGTTTTAAATTATTTCCCCTTTGTCATACTGTTCTGTTGAGTCCAGTAAATCAGGGAGGAAAGTTCTGAGCATCTTGAAATTTTTACAAGGCATACCATACGTATGAGCACATCTTTTTCACACAACCGGACATAAATGAAGAACTGCCAGACATCAACATAAACTGATGCACAAGTATCTAGCACCAGCAGAAGTCAACACAAAACTTCACAATCTTATCTTATGGCTTTCACAGTAATTTGAAATACATGGAAGCAACAGATATCTGTTTTGTAATGTCTTCAAGTCACAAATGGCAAATGAAATTACTAGGGTTATTCAGGGAGTCTGGAAATGGATAAAGGAAATTTGACTCTCTCCATTATTCATTAGCTGGCTTCAAGTAATTCAGTAGATTGATTCAAGGAACAAAAAAAAAAAATACTCTACCCATTTTGAGGTCTTCCTCTACTTTGAACTCATGGTCACTTTCAGTTCTTAGGTATTTGTTGTATGCAATTTTATTGACTCGAGCTCTGGGGAAAAGTGTGGCCTTGGAATTTTATCACTAGCATTACAATTTTCCCCAAAATTTTGCTCATTAGAAAACATGCCTCTTCTTTGGCACCCTTAAAAGGAGATGTATTCCATAGGTAAAATGACCATGTACTTTAATTTCCCTCTATTTAAACCTTTATAGTGTTATTTACAGGCAGTTCTTTGAACAAGTTATTTATGTAACAAATCTAAAGGAGAACAACTGTGATCTTCTAAATGTTGTTTCTCCTTTTGCTGATGCCATATTGCTGTCAGAGAACAGGATACATTGCTGATTGGGTAAAAATGCATTATAAAACGTGTGACTCAATTTGCACACCCACACTGAACCCAAAAACCTTAAGAAAAAAAATCAGTTTGCCACCCAGCCACTTTGCCACTTTTTTTTCATTCTGAGGATTTCTGAAAGGATACCATTTACCATTATTTCTGGTTTTGGCAGAGGGGAATGCAGGTATCTTTAATCACAGGCAACACCCTCTCCTCCCCCAACTTAATTTCATGTCTTATTGCTTACTTACATACAGATACAAGTACCACTACTGGTGATAAGGGTAAGGATATATAAATCCTGTTCAGAAAAAGATTCTACTCCTAATCATTCTACTCCTAATCATCCACATGGGAACAAATGACGTGACAGGGAGCAGTCCAGACCACATCATGAAGGACTACAAGGCTCTGGGGGCCAAGCTCAAGGAGATGGGGGCACAGGTGGTATTTCTCCTCTATTCTCCCAGTAAGTCGATGCAGACGGCACCATGAGGCCTGCATCACAGCGGTCAACTGACAGCTTCAGAGTTGGTGCTACTAGGGAGGCCTCGGGTTCCTTGACAATAACCCACATTTTCACACAGGGGGCATGCTCAGGCAGGACAGGCTTCACCTCTCCCCTATGTTACCTCTCAGCTCCATGTTCTTGGGGAACCCCGACACAGGACACAGACTGTCTGCCTCACAAAGAATCCTGCCCCCCTCCTCTACCTAAACAGAAACTGATTAAAATGCAGTGAGAGACGCACCTAAAATCCTCCAGATAAGGGTGACAAGAGTGAAACAACTGCCCTAGTTCTCATTTGCATCCAAGATGAAACAAGATGATCATTCATTTACATGAGAGGTGGAGAATAGAAACCCTGAAGCAGAGACTGCAGTGAATTCTGGGATCAGCAAAGCAGGGGAGCACTGCATGATGGGGAATCTGTGCTCCAAATGCTAATCAACCCACACACCCAGCTCAGCATTTATCAGACCAGTTCTAATCTGGATTTACAAAGGACTTTTCCTCCTCCCCACTGCACCCACACACACCTCTAAGCAGAAGTAAGTTTAATAGGCATCTCAGGCCGTACATTCCCCGGTCCCCCTATGGGAGGCCTATGTAAACTTGGCTATAACTCGGTTGCAGGTTATAACCTGCCAGGTTAGGGAATGCTGAGGTAATAGACCAATTCAATGGGGTATGGACAACATTTGAACAATGGTACAGGGCTCATCACAGCATCCAGCCTGTTGGAACCCTGACCACAAGTGTTATCATACTTTTCCTGGGACAACTGGTAGAAGTCCTCTCCACAACAGGTTATGAACACTCCAATAATTGCCTGAAGTCTGTTAAAAGACTATAGTAATATCTGGAAAAGTCACGCTAAGCTGAGGCTTATTCACAGCAAGTAAAAATCCAAAACCCTGATGCTGCAAGCTATCTATTGTTTCTGAAGACACCAGGCGATGTCCCATCAAGTATATCTGCTATCCATAGGAATGTCAAGTCCTAAGTATGTGTTTCCTGAGTATCAATCAGTTTCCTGAGATGTTCCAACCAGATGACAACCCCTTGTCAATAGAAAAGACAATTTGGTTTACACTATTGAGAATGCCTGAAAGAAGCTGAATTGAGGGTATAAAAATCTGTAAAAGCAGCAGCAGTGTGTCTGCTGACACCACCCACTTTCTTCTCAAGAGGCTGAAGGAGGCAGATCATCTCCCTTCAAGGATCCTGCTGAGAACTTTAACCTGTCAGCTTTGCAACCCGAGTGCTTTGGACTGGTGAGATCCCAGCTCTCTCTCTTTTCTCTTCTCTCTAAGCACAGATTTCTGAACCTGAACTGTATTAGTTAAGCTTGAGCTAAGTTTCCCCAAATATTTAGTGAAACAAGGGTATACTGTGACTCTTTGTGTTTGTTTTTCCTTTGCATGTCTATTACTGCTAGTGCCATTGTATATTTCTTATAGTTAGCAATAAATAACTTTTATAGTCAAACTGGTGGTAACTGGGTATGTTTTTCCTTCTTTACTTCTCCCTCCCCACTTGCTCTGCAGCAACCCTTCTTCTACCTAAGCTAAAGATCCTTGTGTAGCCCACAAATACTGTGGGGTCTGCTCATCAAGAGGCTAAAAGATTGGGACGTGCTGAGTTTGAAACACATAAGGGGATCAGCTTGTACAGGCTGATTGACCCAGTTTGACTCAGATGTGCCCTAATGAACTGAATGCTGGCCCATGAGGGTGTCATCTGGACACCCAGCTGGATTCAGAGGTATTATGTTTAACTGTGTGCTTGTGTCTGACTGTGGTTATTGTTGCTCTGATGAACTGATTCTTGGCATATGAGGGTGTCAGCCTGTCCATGCTGATCAACCCAGCCAGGTCAGGTATGTCATGTCATGTTAAACTGTGTTTGTGTGTATGACTGATTTGGGGACTGGAGGAACCCAGCCCCACTGAACTGAGCTCCACTGGGGGGTGAGGGCTTGCAGAAGGGAGAGATACAGCTACATGTAGAAACACAAGTAACACAAGCAGCACATTAATAGAATTATCAAGACCCTAGCCCTAATAAATGAGCACACCCCAAAGTAGTGGGCAAATCTGGTAACACCTAAAGGCAAGCATGTCTTCTCTTCCAGGTTGACTGATCTCATAAGAAGTGCTTTAAAACAAGTTTCACGGGGTATGGGGTCACAAGGAGACACAAGGACACTTCCCAGCCAAGACAGGTGACGAGCACAAGTACCCAGGTAAATGTCAGGGGTCCAGACAGTCCTGGGATCAGGGGGGTGGTGCATGAACACATAGGAGGCCTTAAATGCCTCTACACTAATGTTCGTGGTATGGGGAACAAACAGGAGGAACTTGTCCTCCTGCTAGCTAGGACAAACCTGGACATAGTAGGGCTCACTGAAACCGATGGGATTCAACCCACAATTAGATAGTAAACATCAAGGGCTACAGACCGTACAGGCAGGATAGAACATGGAGGAAAGGTGGGGGTGTGGTGCTCTATGTCAAAGAGCAATACACGTCCTCAACAAAACAGCACTGGGACAGAGGAGGGGCAGACTGAAGTGCTCTGGGTCAGAATACAAGGGAATCAGTGGGGAAAAGGGACTTAACAGAGGTTATCTACCATCAACCACCCAACTAGGGGGAAGATCTGGACTGGGAATTTTCAGGTCAGCTTGTGGAGGCAGTTAAGTCAAGGGACATGGATATCATGGGTGACCTAAACTACCATCTGCTGGGAGGAGCAGTCAGCCAGGTCTGGCCGCTCACACAGGTTCCTAGCCAAGATACAGGACCTCCACCTAACCCAGGAGGTGCATAGTGCCACCAGGGGAAATGTCTTGCTGGACCTGGTCCTGGCCATAGGCAACGACCTGGTGAGGGGACTGTGGGTTCTTGACCACCTGGGCAATAGTGATCATCGCCCACTGGAATTCACCATCCAGCACAGGGTGTCAAAGGCCTGCAGCAAGGCAGCAGCCCTTGACTTCAGGAGGGCCAATTTCAATGAGTTAAGGAGATTAGTAGGAGAGGCACTGAGGTCCCAGAGGATAGGGGAGTTGGGAGTCCAAGACGAGTAGGACACAATCCTCAGAGCCAAAAGTGTGACTGTCCCAATGCAAATCAAAGGGGACAAGAGTGCTCAAAGCCCCCATGGCTCAAAGGCATTCAGGAACATCTGAAAGCCAAAAAGGAGGCATACACCCAATGGAAGGGAGGGGCCATCACCAAGGAGGATTATACCTCAATTGCTCGAGACTGTAGGGGAGCTGTTAGAAAGGCTAAGGCAGAGATAGAACTAGGACTAATGACTGAGATCAAAGATAACAAGAAATCCTTTTTTAAAATACATAGGGAATAAAAAGAAGGCATCAGGTAATGAGGGGCCCATGCAGGATATGCTTGGCAATCTGGTGGTTGCACCATATGATAAAGCTGACCTTTTTAACAAATTCTTGGCCTCCATTTTTCTGAGCAGGGACCACGACATCCCCCCCCCCCCGCCACTGGGATTCTGGATGGACTCAGGAGAGGCAGAGCCAGGCCTAGGATCAGAGAAGACCTAGTTAGGGAGCTTCTGTAGGGCTAGATGTTTTCAAAATCAGCAAGTCCTGACAATCTCCATCCCAGGCTGCTGACGGAATTGGTAGAGGTCATTGCAGGACCCCTGGCACAGCTTTAGGAGCACTTATGGTGCTCTGGCCAGGTGCCAGAGGACTGGAAAAGGGCCAATTTCAAAAAGGGGGGGGGGAGGATGACCCAGCAAACTATAGGCCTGTTACTCTTACCTCAGTTCCTTGCAGAAGTGCTCCTGGATAAATTGCTCAAAGACCTTCCCCAGGACCAGCAGGGGAGATTATGCTTAGGGGCAATCAACATGGGTTCATCAAGGGCAGGTTCTGTCAAACCAATCTGGTTGCCTCCTACGATCAAATCACAAAATCCTTGGACACAGGTGTCGTGGTGGACGTAGTCTTTCTGGACTTCAGGAAGGTCTTTGACACTGTCTCTCCCTCTATTCTCATTAAAAAGTTAGGCAACTGTGGTGTCAACACCTACACAGTCAGACAGGTCATAAATTGGCTGGAGAGCCACACCCAGAGAGTGGTGGTGGACGGGTCATTTTTGACCTGGGAGGATGTGGGCAGTGAGGTCCCCCAAGTCTCAGTCCTCGGGCCCGCACTGTTCAACATCTTCATCAGTGACTTGGACGCAGGGGTGAAAAGCACCTTGTTCAAATTTGCAGATGACACCAAGATGTGGGGAGAAGTGAGCACAATAGAAAGGAGGGACAGGCTACAACTAAACATGGACAGGTTACAGGGGCAGGCAGAAAAGAACAGGATGGGATTCAATACTGATAAGTGCAAGGTACTGCACCTAGGGAGACGGAACCAGCAGCATAAAAGGATCTTGGAGTCATTATTGATTCCAAGATGAATATGGGCTGCCAATGTGAGGACACAGTCAGTAAGGCCAACCGCACTCTGTCATGCATCCACAGATGCATCACAAGCAGGTCCAAGGAGGTGATCTTCCCCCTCTATGCAACATTGGTCAGGCTGAAGTTGGAGTACTGTGTCCAGTTCTGGGCACCACACTTCAGGAGGGATGTGGACATCATTAAGAGGGTCCAAAGGAGGGCCACTTGCATGGTAAGGGGCAGCAGGGCAGGCTCTATGAGGAAAGACTATGGGACCTGAACCTGTTCAGCCTCCACAAGAGAAAGCTGAGGGGGGGATCTGGTGGCCATCTAAAAACTTACCGGGGGGGGACCTTCAGGGAATGGCAGAGTCCCTGTTCCCCCATGCACTACCAGGACTAACTAGGAATAACAGCTACAAATTGACTGAGAGTAGGTTCAGGCTAGATGTCAGGAAGCACTATTTCAGTCAGGGCAGCTAGGATCTGGAACCAACTTCAAGGGAAGTGGTGCTTCTACCCTGGAGGTCTTCAAAAAAGGAGGCTAGATGATCACCTAGCCAGGGTCATTTGACCCCAGCATTCTTTCCTGGCCAAGGCAGGGGTCCAGACGTGATGATCTGCTCAGGTCCCTTTCAACCCTACCAACTATGAATTTTTAAAACAAAAATTTTAGAAATGGTAATGGCTATAATCATCAATAATGTACCATAGTATTTTAAAGGGCTGTGGGAAGGATTAACAAATATTTAGACATACAAACAACTCTTGGGAACAAATATTTATGCATACAATGCCTTCTACATTTTCAGTAATATTTTTACTTCCCCAAACAAATGTCATAGATTTCATAGACATTAGGGCTGAAAGGGACCTCAAAGAAAGTCCAGCCCCATGCCCCAGGGGCAGGAAGTCAGCCAGGGTCAAAGGATCCCAGTAAGATAAGCATGTAAGTGTTTCTTGAATGAGTCCAGAGTAGGACTCATTCAAGGCCTGCACCACTTCATGAGGGTATTTATTCCAGGTCTTGGGGGCTCAGACAGTAAAGAGATTTTTTTCTCTTATGCCCAACCTAAAATGGTCTTGTAGGAGTTTATGACCATTGGTCCTTGTTTTCCCTTGGGGTACTCTAGTAAACACACATTCTCTCAGATCCTGATGTACACCAGGTCCCCCCTGAGCCTGCACTTTTCCAGACTGAAGAGTCCCATGACTCTCAGCCTCTCTTCATAAGGCCTGTTCTCTTGCACACAGCTCTCCTCTGGACTCTCTCAAACTTCGACATCCTTCTTGAACTGTAGAGCCCAGAACTGGATGCAGTACTCCAGCTGTGGCCTCACCAAGGCTGAGTACAGTGGGAGAATGTCATCCCAAGATTTATATGAGGAGTACCAATAGATGCTAGCCAGGGTTTTATTTGCTTTACCAGCTGTGACATTGCATTGGTGGCTCGTGTTCATCTTGTGGTCAATCACCATCCCAAGTCTCTTTCAGCAGTGGTGCTAGCACACATAGCACTCCCAAGCCTATAAGTATGCTGCAGGATTCCATTCCCCACCTTCCCTAGAGGTGGAGTACCTTACATTTATTGTTACTGAACATCATTAGGTTTGTGTCCGTCCACTTACTAAGTTTATACAAGTCAGCCTGGATCACTAGCCTGTCCTCAGGTGTGGATGCTATGCCCCAAAAGTTAGTGTCATCGGCAAACTTGGCCAGTGCACTTCTGACACCAATGTCTACATTGTTGATAAATACATTGAAGAGAACCTGTCCAGGGACAGAGCCTTGGGGGAATACCACTGGTCATGAAGTGCGGTAATGATTTGCTGCCATCAACCACTACTCTCTGGGTCCAACCTCGGAGCCAATTTCCCAGCCATCAGACTGCGGTGTAGCCAAGGCCACAACTGGCCAATTTTTCCATGAGGTGGTCATGGGATACCAGATCAAAGGCTTTTTTTAAGTCCAGCTATACGATGTCAATCTCTTCTCCCTTGTCCAGGTGATATGTCATAAGGATAGATGGTCATAGAAGGAGATGAGATTGGTCAGGCAAAACCTACCTGTGACAAACCTGTGCTGGCTATCCCTCAGGATGTTGCCCTCAGCCAGCTTATCCAGAAGCTTGATAATTTTCTTCAGAATCTTACCAGGGATTGAGGTCAAGCTGATTGACCTGTAATTCCCAGGATCTACTTTCCACCCTTTCTTGAAGATGGGTACCACATTGGCCTTCTTCCAGTCTTCAGGTACTTCACCTGAGCACCACGAGTTTTTGAATATTTTTGCCAATGGTTGGGCTATGATACCTGCCAGTTGCTTGAGTACCCTAGGTGTAATCTGCCAGGACCAGCTGACTTGAAGGTGTCCAGCCTCTCAAGGTGATCACAAGATCAACACTGATGCTAGGTAGAAATATGCCCTCACCCTGGCCATCCCATGCCTTGCCAGGCAGGGCAGTCCCATTGGACAGAGTTAACAGTGCTCAAGAACTATCAACAGTTCCAAGTTCAAAAACCTTCCCAACATTATGAGCAATAGTGTCATTCTCACTTCTGACAATTACTATTAGATAGTTCAGTCACAGTTGAACAATTTTTTATGGTCTGAAAATATTACACAGCTGTGAAGCATTCCTGAATGCTTGTTTATTTGGATAACCAGACATCTAGTTATTGGTGGTTTTATCCTATACCACCATGTTGAAAACTTAAGTCATCTTACTTGTGGTATTGATACCTTATGCTCCATATTTCTTCTGCAAACCTGACAATATTGTATTTTATGCTATTTTTGATCAGCCTATGCTGCTTCTGGAAGTTCCAGCAACCTAAATGTAGACGAGAAATGGATCTCTCCTTTTCTGAAGTGCAGAAGACGACTAGCTGATCCCCCATTTGAGGTGGTAGCAGTGGCCAGGTTCTTATGCACAGAAAAGAAGACAGTACTTCATTACAAAGATCTGATGGTAAATAGAATACACTTCTCTACAGAGCACACTATGTTATCCTGTTTAAAGGAAATGACTACTAAGTATTTACAACATAATGACTCAATAGCTGCAAATAAGTGGTGAAATGTCATTCGAAAAAAAAGGCAATTTTCTTGCCATTTCCCAGTTCGTCTAATAAAAGGTATCATTTTGGAACCAAGAGTTCTAGTTTTTTGTATGTATTTGAAAAATGATACATCTTTCTTCTCAAAGTGAGACCTATTACAAATTCACATCATGAACCAACTTCACTGATGTTGAAAGATATTGAGCAAATATAACTATTTGGGGTGTTCTTCACTGCCACCAAACACTAACCTAATAGAACTGAGGCTAAAACAAAATGCACAGACTACTCAACTTTGAAGCAGTACTCATGGTGTAATTGTATTGAAATTGCATAAAATGAATGAGGCAACTCTCAGTAGGTCTTTACTAATGTAACAACTATTTTGGGAGAACTTGCCACCTGTCCACCCTAGACACCTCTGTAATTCACATTGGCCTGTAATCCCTATATAAATTACATCAGTTTTAACATACTGCCTCTCCAAGTTCTAAGAGTTAATGAAAGTAAAAGTTTCAAGCTGGGACCATAAAACTTTACTCATGCTTTGAGAGCTCTTAACCATGACCTCAGAATATTGCTGCTACTGAGCGCTGAATGTTCTCCAGCAAATCAGTTCTTTTCTAACTAGGTGAAGGATTTTAGCTCTAGCCTCCATACCCATTTGGATATAAGATTATTGATGATTCTGCACAATAAAATAATTCCTTATAGTATGGAATATAATGTACTGGTAAGTCGTACATGACAGTGCAATAAATACTATAATTGTGAAAACAAGGATTTATGTTGCAAAACTTAAGAATGTAACTGTTTTTGTCTGGAAAGTGTTTGAACCAAAAGCAAATTATTGTGTTGATTTTGGTGACATTTTCAAGGCAAGAAAGTCCAGGCTATTTTAGAAATGTTCAATTCTGACTTTGTCATTTGCTTTGTTTCATTTCAGTTGTGGGATTATGTTTTGAGTCTTACAATATTGTTTCATGCTGTTGCTTCATTTTTATTTTACCACATTACATATAACACATAGATATTTTGAAAGTGGAACACCTCAATGGGTCCAAATCAAAATAGTCTTCAGAAATTTTGTTCCATGAGAATTTTTTACATTTTCAAGATTGCTTTTTTTTCCCTAAATTGGAATAAAAACAAAAACAAAAAACAAATTTGAAGCATCAAAAATCCTTCTGGAACAAAAACAAAAAAACCCCAAGCCAAATTCCCAAGTCACTCCAACATTTCCAGTATTATCACAACTATGCACATCCAAAAATCATGAGTGATGCCAAAAAATAATCATGATATTTTACAAGATACTCTGACAGGGAGTTTACTGGTTAGGGTTCAAATTTTCCATAACTATATTGACTAGAAAATATTTTATTTAAAGGTGAAATTCTCCCATTTTAACATGGCCCTAGTAGAAGGGTCATTAAAAAAAAAAAACTCTATAGGGTGCAGAAGTAGACAAATTGAATTTCAATGTCACTAAATTAGAATAGTGATCTATAATGGAAGCCAAGCTACAGGGTTCAGCCATACAGAAAGTCAAATGGGGAAAATAAGATAAATCAGGATGCGAGATTCCAGCATAACAGAAAAAATGCATAGGTCAGAAGAAGACAGCAATCTTTAAACAAATCAACAACCTCCCACACCTTCCTGGAAACTAGGTTCATTCTGTTTTATGAACACTTATGATGGTTTTGGGTGTTCATTTTTTTAAAGCTTCTAGTGCTTTCTGAAAAATCAGGCGATCATAAAGGGTACCAACCTGGAAGGACAGTGAAGGTTGGAATTCCAGCACTCAGAATTACTAGTCACTTTAGAAAATCCTGGCAAAAACATCTCAGATCAAGCCTAACATATTCCAGAAGTGAAATGAGCTAAGAAATCATTACTACAAAACGATACTTTTTCTTATATGGGGGAGGGGGGGAAGGGGTTGCAGTAATATATATATGAAAGTGTTTTAAATGTATAATGCTGGCAAAAAACATCTCCCTAACCTAAAGCAATAGCATAAATAGCAAAATCAAGCTAAGCACATAAATAATTTAAGGTCTGGGGACAAAACAAAAATTGCTGTCCACCAAATTCTGCTCTGGGTCGCTCTGGAATAAAGGGTGAAGTTACACTTAGACCATACTAAATCTGTGGGATGTTAAGCAGTAGGAAAGTTAAAACACACCATTAGCACTTTCATGTTAAGGGTTTTTACCATTTCTTGCCTGCACCACTGACTCACCAGGGCTGGCAAACAGGGGTGTGCCTAGGAGCCAGAATACATGGGCTTTATTCCTGCTCTGGGTAGGGAAAAGGATATAGAAGCAATGTATCCTGGGATGCTGGAGGCCTACAAATTGCTCATTTTATCTCTGTAGATCAGACTGAAGTTACCCTAACACAAGCTAAGTAGCACAGCCCAAAGTTAACCCTTATCTGAAGTGGCATAACTTTGAGATGCTCAGAGAACACAAGTTAACGAGCTTTAACATGTGGACAGTCCTTTTTTAAGTGCCTTTTGTATGGTCTAAGTGTAACCTGTAATGTCACCCTAAGTCTGGCTTAACACTGTTAAAAGTAAATGGAGCTTATGAATACACCAGTGAAATAAAATTCAAAACCTGGCTTCTTGTATTTAAAGCTTATGGGTGCATCCACACATGCAAGCACTTAACAGCAGCTCAAATAGAAGTGGTACAAATTTGAGCAGGGGTTTTTTGCCTCAGTGCACGTGCTTGGACATGCACTTTGTTGGGGAGCAAATTGTGCCACTTGGAGCAAAATAACTTTGCCTGGCTCCTCCCAGATCTGCAGCCAGGGGGAGCTAGAACCCAGGGCCAGCACCTGTGCTGTCCCCAGCAGTATAAAAAGTCACCCTGGCAAGTAGCTCAGGGCTACTTACTCTCAGGAGCTTCTGGGGCCCAGCCAATTGGTACCTGTGGACACTACCCCTTGTGCCAGCTACCCTCCTGAAGCAGCCCTGAGAGTTCTTTGCACCCTCTACCCACTGCAGCAGTCTGGCAGTGGGGGATGCTGCCTAGCTGTGACCTGCTGTGCACCTGCCAGACCCAGATTGGGACTGCACAGCCAGTAGAGGCATCTGCCCCTCTGGGCCAGCTGCCAGTGGACTGCGGTTGCAGCATTGGCTTCTGTGCAGCACTACCATGTGTTCCCCCTGCCCAGCCATCTGGGCAGCTATCACCTGGAAGATGTTCCAGGTGTGGTGGCCTGCTTTGAACTGTCAAAGCATGTCCTCCTGGCCCCATTTGGCCAGGAGGTCAGCCACAGCCAGATGGGTCCAAGGTGCCAGCTCTGAGCAGGCAGGGTCCTGCCACTGGCCTCCCCAGCAGGAATTCTAGTGTTCCCTACTGGAAAACTGAAAAATCCCTGATAAAAAAAAAATCCTACAGTCACTCTGTAAAATACCCCCAAATCCATGTTCCTCCACAAGTAACCCAAAATACCATTATAAAGAGAGACAGAGACAGTGGTCAATGTCCAGAGACAGGACAATGTTTTATTGATAGATCTGCAGTGTTAAAGCAAGTCTCTTATAATAATAAAGTGAACTCTAAATACATGTTTCATGAGCTCATGAATTATATTTTGCTGGCCTCGCACAGGGGAAATGGTGAAATGGCCCCCACATAGGGGATTCGCCCCCCCCCCAACAGCGAGCCAAATGGTCCCTGCAAGGGCTACCACCTCCCTGCAAGGCCCAAATGCCCCAACCCAGCCTCCCTGATTGCTGCCCCACCTCGCCCTATCCTCCACCAGCTGCTGCATCCCCCCCATGGCTGCCCCACCCAACCTCACCCCTGTTCCCCCAGGTCCCCCCAGTGGCTGCCTCACCCAGCATCACCCCCCAAATTGCACCTCCAGGCCCCCCATGGCTATCCCCACAACCCCATGTGCTGTCACTTAAAAAGAAGAAAAACACGGAAAAAAACAGAAGAAAAAACAGAAAAAAAGTGGAAAAAAAAAAAGTATCTGCTTATCTTAGAAGTGGGGCGGGGGCAGGAAGGGCCAGGCTGGGGCCGCTGAGGCTGTCCCTCTGCCCAGCAGTGTGCGGGTGGGGCCCCAGTCAGCCAGACAGCAGCTCCAACTGCCAGGAAGTACCAGGGTTGTTTTCTTTAAACTACTGGATGGGGGGCAGGTGGGGGAGAGGCCATTGGGGGTCCCTGACCTCTTACTCACCAGCACTGGAGCCCTGGTGCTGAACATGTGGCCTGGCCAGCTGCACGTTTCAGCAGCAGGGCAAGGGGCCAACCACGGAGACGCTCTGGCAGCCAGAGTGTCTCCATGGAGGACCCAGCCTCTGGTTGCCTGCTCTGCTTTCTTAAACTTTGATTTTTTTAGACCCCTGGATATTCAGGGGTCTAATTTTCTCCCCGTGCTGCAATTTTTTCATTCCCACACGTGCCTATAGCCCTGCCTTAAATGGGTTTGAGATGGGGCAAGAGGCACATGCACATTCATCTGGACGCTCCCTAGGAGGCCAGTGGAAAAGGTACTTCCAGAAGTAAAATTTCATACTATTATAAAATGTTACAAGATAACAAATCAAGGATTCTGAAAGAGTGAGAGTGAGAGACCCCCTCAAAGTTTTAAGTGTTTACATAGTTTCTCTCTTTTTATAATTTTATTTGAAAGGCCTGGATAGTTTAGATATATTGATAATCTCAAAATTAGCCTATCACTTCACTGGATTTGTACCAGATATTATTTCCCCATTCATCCAGGGCAAACAATAGGGCTGTGCAAAGCTTCAAGTGCTGATTTGATTCAGAGGAGATTCGGTGGCCAAATCTCCAAATCCAAATCTAATCAGGAGACCAATTAAAAGGTCTGAATCAATTTGGAAAAGATTTGGACAGTCCTCGCTTGCTCTCCTAGCCCCGCCCCCCTCCTGCCCCCATGGCTGCCCTGCCTGGCCCCAGCTCCTGGCTTTTCTTTGAAAAAAAAGAAGCCCTGAACTCACAGGATGCTGCAGCAGCCTTGGAACTCCTGGGGGCTCATGGCAGACCCCCCCATGCAGTGTGGGGGGCAGCAGGGATCACCCCCTGGCAGGTAGCAGCCAGTGAGTTGGGCCTTTGTTTCTTCCCCCATCAAAAAGCCAGGAGCTGGGGCTGGGAGGGACAGACATGAGTGGGGTGGGGCTGGGAGAGTGGGCAGGGGTCAGATGCTCATGGCAGAGCCCCCCCATGCAGTGTGGGGCAGTAGGTTAAATCACCCCCACCACCTGGCAGCAGCCGGTGAGTGGAGGCTTTTTTTTTCCTTTCTTCCAAAGAGCCAGGAGCTGGGGCCAGGAGGAGCAGCGATTGCTGGGCCTGAAAGAGCAGGCAGGGGATGGGGCCGAATCGCCAAATCAGATTTGGGACAGTGATCCAAATCACCAAACAGAATCACTGTCCCCTGAATCCAAATACAAAGCAAATACTAGCTGCTTCACTCATCGATTCTCACAATATGCCCTGCCCGTTACATTCTCTCTGCTCTTATCTTGCTCAAAACATCAGTTCTTTTGTAAAGGTCCACAAGCTCTTGATTTTTGCCTTCTCCTTCATACCGTTTTCCTGTACTGCACCAAATATTTTCCTTAGCACCTTGTTTTCAAACAGTTGGACACTAAAAAAGACAAGTGGAAAGAGGCTGCAAGATTCACATCTGTATAGAAGGACAGGTTGAACAACTGTCCTGTGAAGCAGGATTTTAAGGTTTCTTAAGATTTTCCCTAATGCCATTATTTTATGCAGGTTCAACGGGCATATATTAGCATGGTAAATTTTTGCCTTGATTTCTTCAGTTGTTTGATTATTCTCAATGATTATTGTTACTAAATGTTTAAGTTTCACTACCTTTTCCACATTCTACACAAATACTACATGCAGAAAATCTGCATTTTCACAGGCAAATAATCAGATTTTTTATAGAAAAAAAGTGCAGCTACAGTACCAGTTACTTGATTTGCATGTGTAAGTGCCAGATTGTACCACAAGCGTGTGGCTTGCAAGAACAAGTTGCAAACCAAGATCCTGTACTCAAGAAAAATCGCTTACCTGGGTAAAGTACACGCATATTTGAGATGCCAGAGCTTTAACCTATATACATACAACATTGCAATACATTTCCAAAAGGCTGCATTAAATATCTAAAGACATGTACAAATTTAAAATTATACTGCAAAGCAAGAGCTCATCTATCATAGCTCTAGAATGTCTGCCGTATTTAGGCAATTTATAAAATAATGCTAAATGAAATAGAGCTCTCCCAATAAGCAACTCTGTGATTAGGTAAAGCATTTAGTAAAGCATCTCAGCTCTTTTGATTGGTGCCCTGCATTCTTGACCCAGACAGTGACCACAACTTTTAACACCTCTTCTGAATCCAAGATGCCAGACTTATAGAAAATATATGCTTTATAACTTTATGCAAGATGTAAGGAATGGGAGCTAGAGGTCAAAGACTCATTTGAATATCTAACTTCACATAAGTGTAGGGCTGAATAGAAACCTTGGTGGGCACTTTTAATACCAGGCCATGATGTCAAATAGATGCTGCATTGAGACAAATCTTGGTGACCTGAGTCACCAATAAAATCAGTAACATCACAGAGGGAGAGGGGAATCATTGTACTCCAAAACTAATTCTTAATATTATCTGTATCATAGGATAGAAAAAACAAAGAGGATCCTTACCCAGCAACTTTTGTGCATTAAACAATTCCATTGTATAAAGTACCACTACTACAGGTAATGAGCCTATAAAACTTGACCCGACTTGAGAGTGGCCCCATTTTATAGTACCTTAAGGATTCCATGCAAGTTGTACTTAATCATGCACTTGCTGAATCTCAAAGTACATTAAAAACATCTCAACCTTCTTAGGGAACTGCAAAACACATGTACAAGCCAGTGAAAATGTCTTCCTGTTATCAGAATATGGGTGCACCAGTTTATGGCAAACATCATCTTATCTGGAGGCTACAAACTCTAGGACTGTATGAAGCTTTCACAACAAAAATCTGAAATCATGCAAACTTTTCTGATTTGGATTTTTATTATAAACATGAACATCAGCCAAGTCAATCAAAAAGTATGTTAATACTCCAAAACCTTTTTACTGAATCAAGGCTTTGATCTCAACAAGTTTGGATCAACTGAAGTGGAAACCTTGCTCCTTGAACAATTTCAGAGTTTCTCCCTGGTTTTGGAGGTTTATTAGAAAGCTAAAAGCAAGACCCATAGTTTACAACCTCTATGGATATAAAACAGTCACAAAAAAGTTTGTAGGTGGAAATCTCTGGAACTCATACAGATACAACTGCCCACTCAGAGTTTAAGAACCCTTGACTGTACTGAAAGAATTCAGATTAATTGCCGGGAAGTATTAATATATAAGCAGGCTTACCATCAAAATGAGATGAAAGGGTTGTCTTGTTAACAAGACACAGAATAGATGAAAAAACATGAACCCTCTTCTCTCTCTCTCAAACCTATAAATGATATGGAAACCATAACACCTTACTCATTCCTGCCCAACCCCAACATTGTCATATTACTATTGGAATGTGGGGAATGCAATTCTGAACCAACAAAGTTTAGGTCCACAAATAGAATCCTATTCTCATTCAGGTCTGCCAAACCAGGATTTTTTTTACTGACAATCTGCAAAGTTTTTACTAACAACAAACTTTTTTTACTGACATATGTTTTTATTGACATACATTGGTGATACGCAAGGTGCACACAGGTACACATGCACCTCTGGAGCATGGCGGTACACTCCCTGTGAGCAGTCGCCACTCACCACCCTTCCCTTCACCAGCGACACCACCGGTGGTGTCTATGGGTGGTCCACAATCATCACTGGCTGCTGCCAGCATCTGTAGGTGGTCGCCTACCACTGGTCAACACTCAACACCCCTCCTCCTTCCACTGCCAACAGTGCTGCAGCTGCCTGCAGCAGCTCCCCACTTGTCTCCACCATGCTCCTGCCGCTGACAGTGCTGCCGCCACCTGCGGGAGCTTGTCACGCCCCCCAGCCTCTGGGGGCACATGGTATTCATGTTGACATGCATTTTATATAATGTAAATGCAACGCCAGGCCCTGGGTGAGGGGCAGATTCAAACTTAGGATTTAACACCAACCATAGGGAAAAAAAGTTTAGTTGACAGTAAAAGGTTTGCAGATTATCAGTAATAAAGAAAAAAAGAAAGAAAAAAGAAAAACCAGCTTGGGTCAGCAATCCTGCTTCACTGTAGCAATGGTTTTACACCTTGCTGTCTCCATCCCAGAGGTCCCTTGCTCACTGCTATACACTGATATCCCTGACTACACTCCACACTGTGCTGCCCCTTGCTCCTGGCCAACCCCTCTAGCCTTATCCGTACAAGCCTCACTCCTACTATCATGGCATGGATGCCCAAAGAAGGATTAGTACCTGCCTACCTGCAACCCAAGAGTGTTACAAGCAGCCAGTAGGACATAGCAGCAGCAAATGTCTAAGAGGGAGGGGGTTATGGATGCTTTGGTGGGCTACAAAGTCTTAAGAGAATGCTCCCTGCAAAAAGTGAGGCACTCCCACATAGCTGAGCAATGCCAGCTGGTCTCTCTCCAGGCTCCAGCCTCTTTCCAATGATGGAGTTTCAATCAAGCTCAGCATTGCTTTTCTTTTTTTTTTTTGGAAGACATTTGGCAACCCTACTTTCATTGAATATCAATCTGTCATCTTGAATATTTGGATTGCTACACCCCTTGTCCTAAATTTTTTTCATACTCTCTCATTTCTCTCCTAAATGAAAATGAATTTCCCAAGCTGTGTGACATTAAGCCCAGAACATATTCCTTTACAGGATGCAGGAGCCAAAAATGTCAATCAAGTTTGCAGATAACACAAAACTGGAAGGAGTTGCAAACACTTTATAGAATATAATCCAAATTCAAGGGGAAACTAGCTTAGAGAAAACATCTACTCTAACAAAGAGAACCAGAAGGTTTGAACACAGAGAAGACATACCAATTTTATAACTATAGAACAGATAACTTGTTCGGCAGCAGCATTGCCAAGAAGAATCTAGGCATTCTGGCAGATCACAAAGCCAATGCAAGTCAGCAGTATAAAAAAAAGCAATGTTAGGTTGTATAGATACTTGCAAGATATAGGAGGTGATAATCCTAGCCTCTTTGCTGCTGCTTAAGGCTCAGCTGCAATACTGGAATGCAAGCAATGAGGAAAGATATGTTTTGCTTAAAGAAAAACGGATGGGATGGGGGAGGGGGCAGGAAATAATACCAATTTTCAAATATATTTGAGAGGCTGCCATAAAGAAATGGAAATTGAAATTATATATATACACACATACATACACACATACACACATACTTCTCATTCATTCCTTCAGGGAGGACAGAGCAAGAAGCAATGGGTTTAAACTGCAGCAAAATCAGATTCAGATAAATCACGGAAACTTTCCTAATCATAAGAATAGTAAGCTGATAGGACAAGCTACTTACTGAGGCTGTGGGATCTTCATTGTGGTTTTTCAGAAGAAACTAGCTAGTTAGAAACATGCTCGAGATGACTTAGACAAAGCAAACCTTGCATCTGTGAAAGGCGTTAGATTAAATGGCCCAGAAGGGCCTCTAATTGTATCTTCTAACTATATAGCTTGTCTCCTTAGCTCAGACTAAGCTATCCCCAACTCACATGTATGATAGATGATAGTACAACATAGAATAGCTTACTTACGAGAAAGGCATTTGAGGCCATGCCAGAAGCTGTATTAAAGTCCAGGTATACCATGTCCACCAAATTTTCACTGCTTTCTCACTTAGCACCAAACTAGTTATATGCTGACAAGTGGTTTACAACAATGCTTTTAAGAGTTAAAGAATTCACACTTTTTCAGAGTAGGCATCATTCACAAAGCAAATCTGAGACAACCACCAAAATCTGACCCTCCTGAGCCTTTGCAGTTTGTACTTGTGGTACCTTTTCAGCCAGCTGCCATTCACTTCATGTGCCATTTCAGTCTGCTCAGGTGATGCTAGTCCTACAAGCTACCAAACTGATGTCTGGTAGAAGTATTCACTTGTTTCTGTTGCACACTGACTCATTTGAGGAGAAAAATAGGTTACCTAAAAAAATTTAAAATGTTTGGAGTCAGCAAAAAAAATTATATCGGACATCTCAAAAACATTAACATTTCCCTCTCCCACCACATAGCTACAATAAAACCTCGGTGGATGAATTTAGAGACACTATCAAGATAAAAAAATTGAATATTCAAAATCTTCCGTACCTACATTTTTAATGATATTAGAGATTAGTAAAGGTACACAGTCTCATTTGCTTTTCCTCACCATCGCAGCTGCTCATTTACTGGCACATCCCTCAGTCCAGATGGTGAACCTGGATGGGTCGATTTAGTACCAGTTTCACTTTCTGTTTCTAGTCACACCTGACAAAATCTGACTGCTGCTATAATCAAGAGAAAAAATAGGAATTGATGTCAAGAAAGAAGACTCATTCGCTGACTCGCACAGGCAGCTCAGAGAGACATGGAAGCAATTATTGTGAACCATGGCATAGGCTTGTGGATACCACCAAGTCCATAACACTGTATGCATATATTTTGTAGTGCTTCACAACCTTTCCAAAATTATGTTGCGTTGCCATGCCATTTGTTGCTTGTACAATCCAGCAGTCATAAGAGACAGATTTGGGAATAGGCAGCATTGAGCTATTTTGACTAAAAGTAACCATTGAAAAAGGACACATCTCTAACAGTGCCCCACACCACACTGGCATGGGGCACTGTTTTACCAAAAGAGAGCACTATTTTTAAAAAATTCCATTGCGACTCACCACAGCTTCTACTATGCTTCATCTATAGGAAATGTTTCAAAGGGGCCAACTTCACGCATGGATTGCCATGGCTGGTATCTGAGTCTGACCTGCTGTTGGTACAAATTTCTAATACTAGCCCTATACACAAAACACAGAGAGAAACAAACATGGTGTTTTATCTTTTAAAAAAGTCAGTGCACCAAAAATGGAAAGCTAAAATAGAAGAACAAGGAAAATCCTAGCCAACCTGAAACACTGACAGCAGCTCATTGTTTTGTGTGTATGGTCATAATCAGTCATGATCAGTAAACTTGGAATGTTAATTAAAAATGCTAGAAGAGTGACTTAAAAGTCATGAGATTCTTCTTTTTTTTTTTTTTAAACAATTAGAATTTGTCATTTCACTTTTGAAATTTTAGGATACACACAGGTTTGATTTGCAGGCTTTTCTCTGAAATCATGAGGACTAGGAGCTTTCATTAAAAAGTTAAAAGATTCTCACATAAACATCTGTCTCCATGACCTGGGGTTTTAAGTTAAACTTCTGATTATCACAGGTTTGGATTAAATTAAAAATATTGACAATACTAAGAACATACTTTAAGAAAGTATTTGAAGTGTTGTATACATGTGATATGAGCTGTGGAACTTTTTACCACTACTATAAAAAAAGCATCAAAATGCTTTGTTATAATTGACAAAAAGTACCCCTCCCCCCCCCCCCCCCCAAAAATGTCAAAGTCCCTTCAGTTAGGAGTTAACAAATTAACACGGGCAATTTCAAAAAAAGAACAATTCAAATGCAGAGAAGGTGGGGAGATACAGTCTGTGATAAAAAGGAGAGGGGCTCATCAGTATGTAGCCATTTATCATGTCCATATCTACTTTAGGGATTTAATACATCTGTCAGTTTGGTGTCATTGCTTATCAAAGTTTTCACTTTCATGCCTAAAAACTGGAAAGACTTCCAAATACCAAAACAGGTACCTCATGTCAAGCAGAAAGCTAATCTAGGACAGTATCAATGAGCCCACTAAGGCTGAGGCAAAGTTTTCTTTTCATTCATTCAGAACTACACACAGTTCCAAAGAGGATTTCACTCTGACTGCCCAGTGAAACAAGAATAGCCCATCAGGGTTCCTCATGAGAAGATATTTTTTCTTAACTACAGGGGAGCCCCCTTTTTTTAAACTTCAGTGCATTAGGGCAAAAATCTACCCCAACTCGCACTCCATGAGATCAACAGTGTCAACGCACAAAAATATTTGGTTCCTTAGGATGAAATCATGCCCTCTTTGATGCCAATGGTTAAGCTTCCCTTGATTTCAGTGGATACTGGATTTCAAATGAAAATCGTTTTCACTATTTATTTTCTGTGCTCTAGTGATGCCAGTGGTACCTTTGCACTATTGTTGGAGTAACATATCCCACCAGCATAGCAGTGTCATTATTCCTGCCAGTAGGGTTTTTACCAAGCTGCACAGAATCTACTTGCTTTCGCATCCCTTCATCCATAGCTGGAGCTGAGATGAACACTTTAAAGTCACAGCTAAAGGACTTTGCCAAAAATATCGTTGCTTTTTTTTTTTTTTTAAAAGGGTGGAATTGTGGGGAACAAGAAAGATCAGGGACTAGTGAACCTATGCAATTCTCTTACCTGCTACAAATTACTAACAAATAACCAGAAAAATGTCCTTAAAGCTTGCTAACAGCAGTACTACTCTCCTCAGACTAAAATTTGGTATATACAGCTCTACCCCAAGAAAGACTGTCATGATACAGCCACCCCAGGGATGGCTGTGATGTCCCTAGGGCACCGTGAACATGCCGGCTCCACCCTGTGGGCACCTACTAGTCTTGCCTGCCACATCTCGCTGGTATAAATGTGGAATCGGTAGGTTGCCCTTGGGTTGCTGCTCAGTCACAGTCCTGACAGACTCCTCTAAAACCTGTGGGTTGTTAGACTCCTTACTGGATCCCACACTCAGGAGGTGCCTTACAGTACACCCCAAGCCTTATGGGCTAGATGCATGGCTCCAACACTGCCCCTTTACCATGCCCCATGCCTCACAGATGGTATTCAAACATTGTCCCTCTGAGGCCTTAATGTAGCTCAGCCTCCTGTTGCCACTGGGCCCTTGGCCCCTACCTGCATGCCCTCACTTGCACCAGGGCTCTACATGGTAGTGTGCCCCAATAAGGCCTCCTCCCCTATAGCCTCAGTAAGGTCCACCGGTAGGAAAACAACAACATAAATATGAGCCCCTGGGCTACAACATAATGAGTAAATAATACCAATGAATGAAGGCCAGGGCCAGTTTCCCCCTCAGTCAATGTGTTCCTCTTATCCCCAGGTACTTTAGGAGCTCCTAGAGCCCATTAGTTTTACCAGCAGCTGGACAGGCAGCCTAGCATGTCCATGGAGTTTCTTTGCACAAACTCCTTCCCCCTTAGCTGCTGCCAAAGAACTGACTGCCTCTAGCCCCAGCCCAGGGGCTTATCTGTGTCCAGGGCCCTGCCTTCTTCCAGTCAGGTGATCAGGTGCAGGTGCAAGCTAATTCCCTTATTAGCCTGCTGCCTCAGCAGCTTGCACCTGTGGGGGTTCTGTCTGGCTCCTAGGGCCCTCTCTCCAGGCAGTTTTTGCCCTTAAAGGAGCAGGCACATCTTAGAGCCCTGCAACAGACTTTTTCCCCCCCCATCTTCCAAACTTCTAAAAATATGGTATTCAGTAAAGTTAAATCCAACCTCCCCCTCCCTACCTGCTATCTTGCTTTGCATCGGCATATGAACTAGTGTCTCAATATACAGGATGGAAATACAATCCCCAAAATCTGATATTACACATTAATTAAAATAAAGTTGTATTTTGTTTTCAGTCACTAACAAGGTTTCTTCATGACAATAGACTTTATGTTCCTCTGAAGGACTATTGTTCCCATAATTCTCTGCCTTCATAGATGGTGCTATAGTAAGCAACAACAACAAAAAACCCAACACATGACAGTTTGCAGCCAATACAGTGCTTTTTTTGATTAATGCTACATCTAGTCCTTTCTGGGAGGCTATTTTTCTTTCAGGGTAGCCCAGTTCATAACAGCAGACTCCAAAGAACCTGCTTAGGAAAACAAAGTATGGATGTAAGCAGGAAGCCAAATCGCATTTGTTTTGTTTTCATGGTTCAGTGAAGTGTCTCTCTTTTTCATCGTTTCCATTCGCCTGATAATACAAGCAAGCAGCAAGACATGTAGCAAAGTAATCATTTGATTTCTGAGTTATCTTTTCCACTAGGGCTACTATGAATTCAGAATGTTACAAGGATAGTGGGAGGTTTAAGAGATTTGGGATCCTCTTTCCCTTAAAAAGCACATCAATGCCTTATTTTGCTTTTACTGTTCATCAGCATGATGATTACTGTTTCTATGAACCATCATAAGAATGGTATTAATTTGCACTGTATTGTAGTTTGAGAGAGAGAGATTTAATATTCTAAATCTAGAACAAATGTTCTTAATACATTTGCCCCTGTAATTAGTTACTTAAAAACAGTATCATGCAGTATGTTAGATTAATACATAAATCCTACTTTCAAGGAGTCTGTTTTGCTCCCCCTGAAGTCAAGAAGAGTTTTGAAACAGACTGCAACCCAGCACTGGGCCCCATGACAATCCATAAGAATACCACGTTATAGAAAATTTGATAGATCTTCTACTGTTTTTGAAAGACATTTTTAATATCAAGTCACCAGTCAGCAGCTTTTTGCTTCCACACACCCCCCTACACACACACACACAATTTCTGACTCAGTTTTAGTCTTTCATTTGAAGCTACAAACATGCCAATTATGGACAGCAAAAAACACACTCATCTTTGGGGTCTGTTCACAAACAGACTCTTCTAGCACATAAATACAATGAGAGATGCCATGATTTAATATCAAGCAGGTAAGCAACATCAGGTAAATGCAGCTAAATTTTTCAGGTTAAATGCTTTTCCCCCACCTTGTTCCCTTCAGAATGGTTCCTGGCATCATAAAGCTCCCCACAAAAAGCATGCCAACAACAGACCCTGACAAATTATGCAGGCTCTGAAACAGAAGGATATGGCTATGTGTTGGTGTCAGAAAGAAAATGCTGTTTAAGGGCTGAGGTCAAATCATCCGTGTCATTCACATTTGTGCCCCTAACAGAGAATGATATTGTTCCATCCAACAAAACAGGTATTTTTATGCCACTTTTAGGAGCAGAAAAACACAGCAGGCAAGGAAATAGCAGGGAAAAGATAACACTTAACTCCAGCAGAGTTGATGTCACCGGCTACATAGTAAGGTTCTAAAGCGAAGTCAGAAGCTCATTGGGTTCCTACACTTCATTGCCCCAAGGTTTATTAGACTCCAGTGTGTTTGGATAGGGCCAACCAGTATAGCATGTGTGACCGTATCAAGCTCTCTCATCCTCCTCTTTTTTATTGGCCTTGCATTACAAAGTCTATGTCCTACAGCAGACTGATTTCAACAAGGTTCCCTGATTTGGTAAGTCATGCCATGTTAATTCATATTTTTCACTAAGCACTCCTCATCTGCGTCCTCATTTCCCTTTTTAAAAACAGTGTTTGCAAAAAAATGTTTGGTTTGTCTGTAAGCAGGTCTCTGCAAAAGTCAAGGCAATCAAATCCAAGGACGGAAGCCTGCATTGAGGATACAGTGAGGCTATGCAGCAAAAAGGACCCATGTAAACAAGCTTACAATCGCTCACAATTAATGCTAAGGACCATGCCTGTTCTGATTCGCTAGGAAAACAGCTTTCTTTTTAAGCAATACTATGGCATTCACTGTTGAAGAGAAATGCATATTATTTTTAATAAGGCCTCTTTGCAGGAGGAAAAAAAAGCAACATTAACATTTTTTGTTGCATTAGCTGAGCTGCCAGAGCCATTTGAAGATTTTTCCTGTAAAGCCAGATTGATTTCACTGCAGTCCCAAAGAAATTGTTGAATTCTCTGCTGCAAAATAATTGTTCGGTTGTGTGCTAGAAACAGTTTTCCTAAGGGATCATGCTGATTCCATAAAATATAGCAGTTTTGTGTTCAGTTCCATCTGGGAGTCATGTACTAGAGAACGCCTACCTTGAGACCGCTTCTTTAAGGAGACCTCTTTAGTCTACCTATAATTTGTACTACCACCTCCCTTCCACGTACATCCCAACAACACAATATTCTAAACACTTTTTCCTTCTTCTTTCAGCCTCTTCTACATCCCATGCCTCTAGAGGCCAATGATTTTAGCTTCTGGGTTGTAAACTTGTTTATTAATATCCATTATTTAAAAAAATATATTCACTATGTATTTTATATAGCTTTATACAGGCAGACACCCAAAACAAATATATGCTTTGCCAAATTAAAAATCAAGATGCATCTCCCTTTAAAAAAAATGAAAAAAGAGCCACAGCAGTTTCAGAGGTGATGGAGCCGAGTATAGCACTACTGTTTACATGCACCAGCTGTTAAAACACTATCACTGCTGTCCGCGCTGCTTTACCTCTGCACTGCTCTTAAAAAAAAAAACACCACACACACACACACTACCAATCACCTAAAGAGCCCAAACACAAATGCTCATATGCACAAGAATACAGGAAAATAATGGTCATCCAGCCATAAACTGCCTTCTTGCCTCTGTTAGCAGTTTACTTCATTTACCTGGCTCTCTTCCCCTCTCTCAGTTTTTTAAAATAGCAATCAATATTCATCACCCCACCCTGCAAAGGCAGGTTAGTCGCAAAATATTAGCATCAACCACCTACCATTCCGTGCCTGCGAACTAGTCTCCTTGTCCAGCCACCTTTCCCCCCAAACTGCGACCTTACGTGGTATTTTGTAACCACGTTCCAAACTGCAAAGAAGAAGAGATGGGTATTAAAAGAAATAAAATTAAATTAAATGATGGGCAGGTGAATTCAAGGCAAGCCAATGTAAAAGAAAAAAATGCATGAAATAAAAGTTCATGGGGAGGGGGGGATAAACACAGAGGGGAGCAAAGCAGGCAAAATATATGATAATAATGAAATAAAAGAGAAGAAGAAAGAGTGGCTTGCTGAATCACCTTCTTTCACTGCCTGGAAACCATTGTGCAGCGTGATGCTGGCTGTACCATTGTGGAACCTACCAGAGGAGACAGGCAGAGGGCTTGGGGAATGGGGCTGCTATGGCAACTGAAAGGAACCCACATGACGTCAAAGCACATAGAGGTCCCGGGGGGGGGGGGTTGGGAGGAGTGGAGAGAAGAGAAAAGTCTAATCTGCAGCTCCAGCTATTATATCTCCTGGTGAACCAGGGAATAGATCAGACTGCAAAGGGAAACAGAATAGCCTTCTGTAGCAGTCACCCCAGCAGCAGCGCTGGTATCTGCAATAGCAGGGAGCTAATTCATACAAAGAATAGGTAACAATCAAAAGGAATCATCCGATTCCTGGTAGTTATGACAACTCGTTTGTACTGCCTGCTGAACACACACAGAGATAAAAGCCGACAGCCCTGAAAACCACAATCAGATGGGGTTCATTCAGGCTCTCGTCTCAATGAACGCAAACAACGAGGATTTACTTTCCTTCCTTATGTAATTCCTTATGCTGTTCAGGACAAGTACAGGCCAGCACAATTGCTCAGTGAACTGAGCCCCATGGAAACTCAGGGGAAGAGGACTGTGCATTTACTCTTCATTACCAGAATTCTCTGCCCTTTTTGGGATGCTGATGATCCCAGGATTGATAACCTAGCAGCTCAAGAAAGCCAGGTGGTAGAGACACGCTACTGCAATTTGACTTCATAGAGATCCTTAGGGTTTTTGGAGCTGCCTGCTTTGGGGGTTATACAGAACGAAGACCATTAACATTTAAAATCATATATAGCTCACATCTTTCAGCAAGCAATTTTTGATTCTTATAAGCAGCAAAAGAAAAGGTGATCTTATGAAAACTGCACAAGTCTTGACTTCAGGAAGCCTTACTTCCATTTAGGGACTATAGCCAGTCTGAACAATTCCAAAAATCCTTATGTCAGCACACTAAGCCTAGAATGTTTTGTTTAAAACTGCCAAACTTCTGTCAAATCCATGGCAAGGATCTGAGAAGACCTTGCCTAGATTCCTGGCAGGTCTACCCTCGGATTGGGGACACTGGAAGTTCCCTGAAGATGCTCAGTTTAATTGATGTTTGTATCAGTTTTACCTGTGGTTCTGAGGGCCTTTTGGAGCTGCAGCAGCCATGTGGGGCCTTCTAGGGCTGATTCTGCCATGTGGAGCCTGGCTGGCAACCAAAATGTGACTCTGGGCAGCCCAACTCTGCTTTTGAGCAGCTTATGCTGTGCATGCACTGCTCTGCTTTTTATTCCATGGGGTTTTTTTGACCCCTGGATATCCATGTGGAGCGGCATATGCATGGGCAGCACTCCCTTGCAGTGCACAGGACGTGCGGTATGTGGCACCACAGATGTGTTTGCAATGCCACATACTGCACAGCCATGCTCGTCTGGACATGGGCCATGAGGTCACATGATCTTCCCTGACTAAACCATCCCAGCCAAGTATCTGTCTAGATTTCATAGATTTCATAGACATTAGGGCTGGAAGGGACCTCAGAAGATCGAGTCCAGCCCCCTGCCCAAAGGGCAGGAAGTCAGCTGGGGTCATAGGATCCCAGCAAGATAAGCATCCAATTTACTCTTGAAGGTGTTCAATGTAGGTGCTTGAACCAACTCTGGCAGGCTGTTCCAGACCTTGGGGGCTCAGACAGTAAAGAAATTCTTCCTTATGTCCAGACTGAAACAGTCTTACACTAGTTTAGTCTAACCTGGTCTTAAGAATTTCCAAGGATGGAGAATCCACAACTTCTCTAAGTAGTCTGTTCCAATGCTTGACCACCCTCATAGTTCACAGTTTGTGACCATTGTTCTTATTTCTGTCCCCTGCAGCCACAGAGAAAAGCCTATCTCAATCCTTTCTATAATCGCCCTTTGGGTATTTGAAGAATATCAAATCCTCCTGTCAGTTCTTTCAGCTTTTCTTCATAAGTCATATTTCCTAGACCTCTAATCATTGACACTTGCTGCTGGACTCTTTACAATTGTCCACATCCTTCTTGAAGTATGGAGCCCAAAACTGGACACAGTATTCCAGGTAAAGCCTCCCCAGTGCTGAAATGAGGGCAGGATCACTACCTTTGATTTGCGATAGTTGCTGTTGTTAAAATAGCTCATAATGCTGTTGGCTTTTTTGCAACAAGACCCACTATTGACTTGCATTCAGCTTAAGGTCTACTGTAGCCCCCAGGTCTATCCCTGCAATACTGCAGCCTAGACCAATCTGTATTTGTTCATGCATTCATTCCATTCCAACTTTATCCACTCTATCCATTTTTCCACTCTATCCAAGTCCTGAATCCTAGCCTTGCCCTCCAGAGTGTTTGCAACTCCAACCAATTTGGTATTATTCACAGATTTGCTGAGACTGCACTCAGTCCCATCATCCAAACTGTTATTTAGGATGTTTAAAAATATTGGACCTAGGACAGACCCCTGAGGAACCCCACTTGTTACCTCCTTCTAACTATAGATTGAGCCATTGATGACTACTTATTGAAGATGGCCCAACCAGTTATGTATCCATGTTATAGTATTTTCATTTAGTTTGTATTTCCTTAGCTTGTTAAAGTATATGTAATGGTATACAACATCAAAAGCCTTGCTAAAATCAAGGTATATTGCATTCCACTCCTTCACCCCCCACCACCGCCCCATCCACAGAGCCTGTCACCTTAATGACTTTCGGTGAATCCATGCTGGCTGTTCCTGACCACCTGGTTCTCTTCTAGGTGCTTCACAATGGATTTCTTGAGGAACTGCTCCATGATCTTTCCAAGTACTGAGGTCAGGATGACTAGTTTGTAATTCCTCAGATCCTTCTTCTTCCTTTTCTTGAAGATGGGCCTATATTTGCTCATTTTCAATTATCCAGGACCTCATCTGACCTTCATGAGCTCTCAAAGAGGATAGCTAATGGCTCTGAAATTACCTTAGTCAATTTCTTCAGTATCCTAGGGTGCATCCCATCTGGCCCTGCTGATTTGAAAGCATCTAGTTTCTCTAAGTAATGCCTAACCTGTTCTTCTACTACTTTAGGCTGTTTGTCTCCTTCCCTAACTTTGCTGCCAATTGCACTCATCATCTGGTAGCTGCCCCTGTTTGTGAAACTGAAGTAAAAAAGGTGCTAAATACTTGGGCTTCCTCTGCATCATCTGTGCTCATGGAATCCCTTTTTATTGCCTTGATTTAAAGCATCTCTGCACCTATGATATCTAAAATTGTTCAAAATTTATTAATATAAAGATATATGCAGCCCAGGACAGTAGGCAGGCTGGCAAAGAGGAGAAGAATGTCTGAAAAGACTTCAGAAGGAATAAAGGGTGCAGACAGGAATGACAATTTTCTCCTGATCTGGCCTCAAAAAATGGTCTGTAGTCATGACCAAACAGAACTGCACGGCTGCAGACAGCTTAAAAAATGGCTGATTGGGTAAAAATCTGAACCCTCATTGTTACCAGATTTGCCCACTACTTTGGGGTGTGCTCATTTATTAGAGCTGGGGTCTTGGTAATTCTATTAATGTGCTGCTTGTGTTACTTGTGTTTCTATACAGAGCTGTATCTCTCCCTTCTGCAAGCCCTCACCCCCAGTGGAGCTATCTTGCAGGACTCAGTTCAGTGGGGACAGGTTCCTCCAGTCCCCAAATCAGTTATACACACAAACACACACAAATTAACATGACACGCCTGACCTGGCTAGGTTGATCAGCAAGGGCTGACACCCTTATATGCCAAGAATCAGTTCATCAGAGCAACAATAAGCTACAGTCAGACACAGGCATACAGTTAAACAGAATGCCTCTGAAACCGGTTGGGTGTCCAGATGACACCCTCACGGGCCAGCATTCAGTTCAGTAGGGCACGTCTGAGCCAAACTGGGTCAGTCAGCCTGTACAAGCTGATCCCCTTATGTGTTTCAAACTCAGCACATCCCAAACTTTTAGCTTCTTGATGAGCAGACCCCACAATACTTTTGGGCTTCACAGGGATCTTTAGCTTAGGTAAAAGAAGCATTGCTGTGGAGCAAGTGGGAAAGGAGAAGTAAAGAAGGAAAAATATACCCAGTTACCACCAGTTTGACTATAAAAGTTATTTATTGCTAAGTAGATGAAATATATAATGACACTAGTAGTAACAGACATGCAAAGGAAAAACAAAAACAGTTACGGTATTACCCTAGTTTCACTAAGTATTTGGGGAAACTTAGCTCAAGCTTAACTAATACAGTTTTGGTCCAGAAATCTATGCTTAGAAGGAGAGAAGAGAAGAGAGACAGCTGGAATCTCACCAGTCCAAGGCACTCGGGTTGCAAAGCTGACAGGTTAAAGTTCTCAGCACGATCCTTGAAGGGAGATGATCTGCCTCCTTCAGCCTCTCGAGAAGAAAGCGAGCAGTGTCAGCATACACGCTGCTGCTTCTTTTACAGATTTTTATACCCTCAGTTCAGCTTCTCAATAGTGTAAATCAAATTGTCTTTTCTATTGACAAGGGGTGGTCATCTGGTTGGAACATCTCAGGAAACTGATTGATACTCAGGAAACACATACTTAGGACTTGACATTCCTATGGATAGCAGATATACTTGATGGGACATCGCCTGGTGTCTTCAGAAACAATAGATAGCTTGCAGCATCAGGGTTTTGGATTTTTACTTGCTGTGAATAAGCCTCAGCTTAGCATGACTTTTCCAGATCTTACTATAGCCTTTTAAGGCAATTATTGGAGTGTTCATAACCTGTTGTGGAGAGGACTTCAACCAGTTGTCTCGGGAAAAGTATAACAACACTTGTGGTCAGGGTTCCAACAGGCTGGACGCTGTGATGAACCCTGTACCATTGTTCAAATGTTGCCCATACCCCCGACTCAGTGTCTTGCCTCAGCATTCCCTAACCCAGCAACCGAGTTGTAGCCAAGTAAGTTTACATAGGCCTCCCATAGGGGGACCGGGGAATGTACGGCCCAAGATGCCTATTAAACTTACTTCTGCTTAGAGGTGTGTGTGTGGGTGCAGGGGGGAGGAGGTAAAGTCCTTTGTAAATCCAGAACTGATCTGATAAATGCTGAGCTGGGTGTGTGGGTTGATTAGCATTTGGAGCACAGATTCCCCATCATGCAGTGCCCCCCTGCTTCGCTGATCTCAGAATTCACTGCAGTCTCTGCTTCAGGGTTTCTATTCTCCACCTCTCATGTAAATGAATGATCATCTTGTTTCATCTTGGATGCAAATGAGACCCAGGGCAGTTGTTTCACTCTTGTCACCCTTATCTGGAGGGTTTTAGGTGTGTCTCTCACTGCAACTTAATCAGTTTCTGTTTAGGTGGAGGGGGGTGGGGATTCTTTGCGTGTCAGACAGTCTGCATGCGTTCTGTGTCAGGGTTCCCCAAGAACATGGAGCTGAGGGGTCAGATGAAGATGTTTCAAAATACAGTCTCTTCTGTAACTTCTGTCTGTGTTGCCTACCAGCCTGTCACTGTTTTCAGACTGGTAGGGGGGGAAAGAGAGTGAAGGCAGTTTGGTCTGGGGGTTTTTTCACCCCCAATGGAGGGTGAGGCTGATGTATTGAAGCCCCACCCCAGAGGTAGGGGGGTTCCAATTCACCCACCCCACCCTTCAGTGCTGACTAGGGATCCCCTAGAATGAGCTCCCTCTGCTCCCTTTCCCCCTTCCTATTCTGAAAATGTTGCAGAAAATGTTGGAGGAGGAACCATTGTTAGGGGAAATTGGCTGTTGGCTCCCAGCCAACAGCTATGTTCCCCTCTCCCTGGAATGAACAGGGAATTTTTGTCTGGTTTAGGAGATTGTTGTAACTCAGAACTCTTCTTGCAAAACCTTCTCAGTTACAGCGGGGAGCTGCACTCCTATCTACACCCAAAGTTCAACTTATGTCTTACTAGAATTTTGTTTTGTTGCCTATTTACTTTGTGTATATGTAGCTGAGTGGCTATTATCTGTTAAATGAAAAAGTAACAACACAAGTGGTATGGCAGCAGTAAAAACGTCATGCTAACAATAAGAATTGTTGATTGTAGGCATGCTAGCCTAAGAATATAGGCAGACAAGGTTCTTTGGGTAAATCCGATATCTTTTATTAGACTAACTAAATAGTTGGAAAAATTGTTCTTTTCAAGCTTTTGGGCACAAACACCCTTCTTCTGGCATACAGAGAGTCTGCTGGTGTTTTTTGTGAGCTGCCCTTGATCCTGCCAAACCCTCCCAGACCCCAATGACTTCTCTGCAGACCCCACCTGCCTCCCTGATCTCCCCAATCCCTCCTTGGAGCCTGCTTGCCTTCTCAATCCTCCTCTAGCCCCCATCATGCTAGCCCCCTGTCATGACTTACCTTAGATGAGGTAGCCATTTTTGACTCCATCTAACCTCCCCTTAACCTCCCTGAATGTCTATGCACCGTAGGTAGCCGGGTAGCAGGTGCTGCTAGTCTTCTGCCTATTACCCAGGGATGGGAGTTGACAGTCCACCTACACTGGTATAACTTACACCCATGTAATTTTACCCTTGATTTTTTTCCACCTTTGGGTAATTTTACACAGGATATGTTATATTGTTCCATTTTCAAACTAATGGAAAGAGGTTACACTGGAGTAAACAGACTGTGTATCCAGGATCTCATTCACTGCCTTCTCAAGACTTAGGATGGGTGTAATATTATGCTGTCTCCTAGTCTTTTTTTTTAAGCTAGAATCTTTTCTGACAAACTGGCAGATAGATAGGAGCTGGTAACTGCCATATTGTGTCATCATTCTGTACACTTTTCCTGTCTTAAATGCCAATTTCAGTCATTCTGTGACAGAGATCCTGCTGTAACTATGCTGTTACACTGAGCTTATGCTTTGCAATAACTAATGTTAATCAGAGCATTAACAACATGGCAGACACATTTATTAATAATGCACTTAACACTTTAAAATGCAGATAATTCCATTATATTGTATTAACACTTATAACTTTGTTACATAGTAAATCTTCTGGTTAAAAGCATTAATGTTGTAGAAACCAAATGAAACCATCAGTGTGTTTGCAGTGTAACTACAGTGTACAGTAATTACTGTAAGTGTTTAAGTTTATCCCCCTCATTGTTCTTTTTCTCCATCTCATGTATTTTTCTCCAGACTTTTTTCCTGTTTGCTTTTATTGGCATAGACAGATATTCATTTACAGAGATTTAAAAAGAAATTGGTGGATCACACAGGGTAAGTTTTTAGCAGTTTAGCTTCACTTATTGAAGATTAGGAATGGACAGATGAAACTATGGTGCAGCTGGATCCTATATGTGATCCATGGACAGGTATGAGGTGCATATATGTGATCCATGGACAGGTATGAGGTGCATGAGGGTGCACCCCCTGACAGCAGTGTTCCTGGGTGGGGGGGTGGGTAGGCGAGAGTGCTGGTGCCCCCCTTGAGAGCGTTGGTGCCTGCACCCGGTGGGCCTCAAACATCCAGTCCCGTGCTGCTTGGCTTTGGGCATGTGAGCTTGCCAGCCACTTGTCCCTGGTGTTGTATAGCTCAGGTATATTGCCCTGGGGTAGCCCTCACCCCAATCTCTCCTGCCACGACTTTGCTCATAATTTCAGTGGTGGGGTTGACTACTAGGGTCTATCCGGAGTCCGGACTCTTGGGGCTGTGGTCTTCTGCGAGGCTCCAACCTCCCCTACACCTCGCCCTAATACTCAGCCTCGCTGAGATGCTGTCGTTTCCAGGCCCGACCCTCTTCTCCTGATGTTAGGGCACTCTGTTACAGATCTGAAGGTCTATCCTGACCCTGACCCAAGCTGACTATGAAACCCTTCTCAGGCTTCCTCCTTACCCCTCCATAAGTGGGCAACAGAACAATGAAACTAAAGGAAACCACTACCAGTAAGTCTCCCTGGTTACAAACAAAGATTGGGCTCCCTGGCCCAGAGAACTCCTCTCCCTATTAACCCTGCCTAAGGCACCCCTCAGTCCGGCTGATATACTCTTGGAGTGCCTCACGGGACTATTCCCGGTCCCTCCAACTCCACACTACTCGGTCCCTCACCGAGTGGCTCAGCCTGGTAGGCGCTTGCTTCCTGCAGCCCCTCTTGCTGCTCAAGCTCTCCACTCCCCACCGGGATGGGCTCCGGGAGCCTTCCTAAGCCTGTGCCAATCCCACCTGGATTGCAGGGTCATTTCTCATCTCCCTCTCCTTGGGACCGCCTCCTCCGTCAGTCTCTGCACTCGATGTCCCTGGATCCTCGCACCTGGCTCTGCTGTTGTGAATATGGGCATCCGCCGCCTCCACACTGGTGTTCTCCCTCCTGCAGCCTCGGGGGAGCCTCTTGCCTCATGGCCATTTGTTGGCCTCCTCCTCACCTCCAAGTGGGGCTTCAGGGGCACCACGGCTTGTGGCTCCGCTCCTGCTCTCCTTCCCCTCTTCTTCCCTCTGGTCACTCTTTATTCTCCTGCGCCAGCTCTGATCATTATTAACTGCAGCTGGCCGCAGTTTCAAAAAGACACAGCTAACCAGCTGCGTGGGTCCCGCCACCACCTCCAGTCTCGCTGCGGCGTCAGCTGCAGGTAAGGAAATCAACGTTTCTTTCTTGCTCCCCTCATCTTCCTGGTCATGTTTTGGGTCCCGAGGTTCCCCCTTGGCCCCTCAGGGTCTGTTCTGTGTAGCTCCCCTGTGACAGTGCCCCCCCCTGAGAGTGCCAGCCAGGGAGTTTGCCCAGAAAAATGGTTCCCCCCCATGGCTGATCCCATCGACCCGAAGGTGCCACTGCCAATTGTGGGTCAGCGGGATCTGGCCTGCGGGATTGGGCTCCACCTGGTCAGCAGTATTGGTCGCTCTTGAAAACTTCCAAAGATGCAGATTACACAATCTCTTTAAGTAGCCTGTTCCAATACTTGATCACACTCATGGTTAGGAAGTTCTTCCTAATCTCCAGCTGAAATTTCCTCTGCTGCAGTGTGTGGCCATTGCTTCTAGCCCTGTCTCTACAGCCACAGAGAAAAATCTATCTCCATTCTGTTTACAGTCACGTCAGATATTTGAAGACTTTCATCAAATCCCTGATCATTCTTCCTTTCTCCAGAAGAAATAACCCTATTTCTTTCAGACTTTTCTTATGAACAATGTTTCCCAGGTCTCTAATCATTGTCACTCTCTGCTGGACTCATTCAGTCTGTCCATATCCTTCTTGAAATGTGGGCCTCAAAACTAGTCTAGGTGAGGCCTCACCAGTGCTGAATGGAGTGGAAAAATCACTTCGATTTGCAAGAGGTGTTGCTGCTAATATAACTTGGTATACTGTTGGCATTTTTTGCAATACGACACATTGTTGGCGCATATTCAGTTTATGGTCTACTGTAACCCTAAGGTCCTTCTCTGCAGTACTATTAGCCTAGCATGGAAGGAAATTGTTTTGTCACCTGGTTGCTGTATTCCATACAAACAAATAAATAATTTTATCCAAAGTGCAGGACTTTGCACTTGTCCCTGTTGAATTCCATCTGATTGATTGATTGATTGATTGAGGACCGTTTCTCCAGTTTATCAAGGTCATTCTGGATTCTAGGCCTGCCCTCTGGAGTGTCTGCAACTCCATCCAATTGGTGTCTTCTATGGCTTTGCTTAAGGGTACACTCAGTCCCAACATCCAAATCATTAACGAAGAAGTTAAATAATACCAGACCTAAAGGGAAAGTAAAACTAGACCCCAGAGTCCTTGAATCCCAGGAAAGCCATTTCGGTGAGAAAGGGACCCTGAGGAAGGGGGTAGGGTGATTTCCCCGACCGGGATTTCCCCTGAAGCTGAGTGGCAGTGGTGAAAATGCTAAATCCTAACCACTAGACCACCAGGGAAAAATGCTGTGGTACTTCTTATGCAGGCCAACATTGGCCACTATTTTATGATCCAGAATGACACAAAAATGAAACAACTGCTATACCAAATTCCTGAGCTGTTATTAAAATTAGCTGATAAGGTCAATGTGCTGGAGGCTGTATGCAAGCCTCAGGAGAATCTGAATGTTAGAAGATTGATTCTTATTTCAAGACCTCAAGCCTGCAACATAATTCAGCAAAAATGCTGGTGGTTTGGTTTTCAGGAATATCAGCATCCATATACTGCAAATCAGGAATGGCTATAGTGAGTCTAGTATTTAATCCCTGCAGTGTACAGTGTCACACTTATCGGGGAAAAAAATCCCAATCTTCAGACTGCCCCGACACTGCAATATTACAGTTCTATGACACTTCTGAAGGCCTGGAAGGACCATAGGGAAATAATCTATATGAGATATGTGAATGCATTGAATGTGCACATGAGAATTTAAACTTACTTTTGGTTGAATCTGCTGATAGCAACTAATGCATAGTTTTACTTTAAGTTCACAATATATTCTGCACTGCCCAGCCTAGCAGCACTCTTACCTGCACTTACAAAAATAAAATTAGTTCAGCTGTATAACCTTGCATAATAAACAGAACAATCTAATCTACCTGTAAACTGGGACAGTGAAAGGGAGGGTGGGACTATGATATTTCTGGCTTTGGCTGAAACAGAGGTCATTGCTCCCTGAGTTAGCTTCACTGAAGCAGATAAAGAAGACCGTGAAGCATGGGGACAGTACCTAATCCTGTTTCCATTGTAGTAAATGGGAGTTTGTCATAGACTGTGGGAGCACTTTCAAGGAAAAAAGTGTGGGTTGGTGGGGGGAGATGAGTTCTGTCTTAAAGACTGGAGTACAAGACACTACCTTACCTGCTTACGGATTATGTGCTGGCAGAACTGCTGCTTCCATCACTTGAAACAGAATCTTGAACCCAACTTCATGCCGACTTGCATCCTGTGTGCTGTCTTTCTTGATATGCATGGTGCAATATTGAATCTGAGCAATTTCTGATATGCTACAGGAATACTAAGCTGAGAGAGTGGTTCACTCAAGCCTCAGGAGAGATATGGCTGGTATCTACTCTCCAACTAATTTACTGAGTTACCAATCTTATGTGGCTATGTGGGAATTTATTGTTTTTAAAACTAAACAGGAAGGTTTTGCACAAAGGTTTGTACATGTAAAAGTGAGTATTTGAGAAGCACATGTGAGTATAAAGGCTATGCTGTAAGGAGTTCAGTTCTCTTCTGAGGAGCTCTGTAGCCATGCTCACATGGTTAAGGTCTTTCTCAAGTCTTGTATATTGCATTTAGACCATTCTACATTCCTTCCATATCTCCCCTTTGCCTGCTGTTCACCAGGCCATTAAGGGTAACAAACTTAGGAAACCAGGACCTATGGAATCCAGTCAAAAAAAAAATCTGTGTAGTTAGGCTGCTTCATTGGAGTTTTCCATATTTTATCTGGCCCCTGTACTGTAACCTGGGGCCCAGTTCCATGCCAGAATGCAGTTAATGGAATGCCTTGTTGCAGTCACTAAGACATCTTAGCCAGGCATTGCAAAACGTGCACTGCAATTGCTCTAGGTGTGCATGAAGTGAAATGTTGATATGTCTGTGACTGCCTATGCTGCTTGTATTACTTTGTTTCTATATGGAGCCCTATCTCTCCCTTCTGCAAGTCCTCACCCCCAGTGGAGCTATCTTGCAGGACTCGGGTTTAATGGGGCTGGGTTCCTCCAACCACTGAATCAATCGAACACATATATGCACATACACACACACACGGGTTAACAGGACATGCTGGGTTATTAAGCATTAACATGCTGACACCCTCATGTGCCTTGAACTCAGTTCATTGGGGCAACAATAAAATGTAGTCAGACACAAGCATATGGGTTAACAGAGCCCAGCTGAGTCAGGCTGGGTTATTCAGCATTGACAGGCTGATACCCTGATGTGCCTTGAACTGGGTTCATCCCTTATTTCAGCAGGACAATAATAAATACAGTTAGACCCACATACACACATACTAACAGAGCATGTCTGAGCAGGCTGGGTCTGATTAGCACTTTCAGTGGCTACCCTCATGAGCCTCAAAACTCAGCACGTCCCAATCTCTTGTCACAATAGTCCTAGTAGTAACTCCCTTGATGAGCAGACCCCACTGTAGTATTGGGCATTACAGGGATTGTTGGCTTAGGTAAAAGAAGTGTTGCTGCAGAGCAAATGGGGAGGTCAAGGGGAAGGAAGAGTAAGTGAGGTTCAGAGAGAGAGTATAGCAACCACCTTAACTATAAAAATTATTTATTGCCAAGTATATGAACTTACGATGATATGAGTATTAATAGCTATACAAGAGAGACAAATAAAACAGTTACAGTATTACACATTTTTAGTTATTAAAAATCAGGTTTAGAAAGTTGTGCCTGAAGTAAGATAATAAAAGTCAGTTTCCGGGAATCAGAGAGAGTGAGAGAGTGATCAGCAAAAGTTCAGTTTAGAAAGCTGTGCTTGGAATAAGAAAGCAAATGTCAGGTTCCTGGAGTGAGAGAGAGAGTTGGGATCTCGCCACTCAGCGAAGCTTGAACCAGTTGAAGTTCCCAGATGTTTGCTGGAGCTTGCAGACACGCAGAGTTCTGAGCATGATCAACGGAGGGATTCCAGGCAGAAAAGGAGTGGAACTGGTGCGGCTTTTGGATCCAAGCACCAGGACAGAAACTTGAGCTTGGGTAGGGTTTTTTGTAGGGAACTAACAATGTCTCATGGGAGAACACTAGATTTTTATATGAGTAAACAATGGCTCATATGCTGGATAATAGGAACTGATTACTCCTGGCTATGGATGGCATTACTCTGAAGGAGCTCACAATACAGACAGGAAGATTCAGTTTTGGGTACCAATAAAGGACTCATTACTAGATTTGGTCTGATAAATGCTGAGCTGGGTGTGTGTAGATGTGGATTGATAGCATTTGGAGCAGGGATTCCCCATCATGCAGTGCTCCCTTGCTTCTCTGGTCCCAGAATTCAGTGTGGTCTTTGCCTTGGAATTTCTGTTTTTCATCCTGAATCCTAATGAAGGTGCATGCCTGTCCCATCTTCCATTTAAATGAGTTGTCATCTGGTTCTATCTTAGATGCATATGAGACCAGTGGAGTTGCTTCACTCTTATCACCCTTGTCTGGAGGGCTTTAAATGCATCTCCTACTGCATCTTCATCATCTTTTTGTAAGTCCTTCCTAATCAGTTCTTGTTCAGGCAGAGCTGGGGAGGGGGTATGTCTGTTGCAAGTCAGATAGGCTGTGTCCTGTGCAAGGGTTCTCTAAGAACACCGAGCTGAGAGGTAACAATAGTCATTGTACAATATTGTTTCCAAACAACCAAAGAGCTTATTGGAACTTTAAATTGTGCATGGGTTTTGTCTACACTAGTGAATTAGATTCTGGGAATTTAGTCACTAATGTATCTTTAAGTTTTATCCCAAAATCCACTGAGTCAAATGCAAAGGAAGACATTTTTGAAGGTATCCTCTTCTTTTCTTCCATAGCTGTAGCCTGTAATCTGGAAAGGAATATTATTTCTATCATCTTGTTCACAAGAGGTGTTTTAAAAATCTTTTTTAATCTCGCAGACACTCCCAGCTGGCTCATGGCAGGAACAGATGACAACAAACAAACAAACAAACAAACAAACAATTCCCAGAAGAAGGAAAATAATTTGGTGATGTTTGAATTGGTAGCAGAGGACATCACGAAAACTTTCTTAGTTTGAGGCATTTGATGCAATTCTGTATTTGTCAGTTCTCTAATTTTTTAATGTTTTTTATCACTGTCTGTGTTTTCTCTAAAACCACTCTTGCCTCTTGTTTTAGCTATTGTTTCTCCTTTTTCCAAGCCACTAGTCTTAAATATTTCCTTTCTCATTATAACATGTGATTTAGTAGGCTGTATAAGATCAATATTGCTAATATAGTATCTTGGGGTTCCAGAATATTCTGCCTTCAAAGCACTGAGACTCACTATTGGGGTCCAAAGCTACCAGCCAGTGCACTGCACAGATACTGACATGTAACTGGCTATGGTTCTTTATGGGTCAACTTTTCTATCATGGGTCAGCCATATTGACTTGGGCTCTGTTTACACATTATGTATAGTATGTTTTATGTTTAGATCACAGTAAGCATTAATATGACTTAGATTGCATTAACTTCCAACTGTCAGAAAACTTTCTATTATCTGTAATCTGTATTACAATCTGAATACAGATTATAGTACCCCACTGAAATCTTGAGCCAGCTCCAGGTCCCAGGCCTGAGACCTGAAAAAAAATCACTGGTTTTTTGGGTCTCAGCCTTGGGATCACAGGGGAGCTGGCTCAAGGCTCTGGTGCAGCGTTATGGGCTGGGAGCAACACCAGCGCAGCACAGGAGCCAGTGCCAGTCCCCATACCACACTGCCAGAGCTTGAACCAGCTCCTGTGTGGTGTGGGGGCTGGGACTGCCTGCTGTGCTGCACCTGTATCACTCCCAGCTGCCCCACTGCATCAGAACCTTGAACAAGGGGGAGCCCGACAAAAAGCTGTGTTGGGCTCCCATGCTCTACCACACTGGACCCTTGTTGGTTCAAGGCTTCAATGCAGTAAGGACGCTGGGAGCCGAACACTGCATGGGAGTCCCCTGATGGTGAAGCAGACTAACATTAGGGCAACATGAGTTGTGTAGCACCAGCTGGAGATGCTCCATGCCCAAAAAGGTATAACTTGAAGCTGATCAGAGTGCCTTGGCAGGAGTTTTCACACTCTAGCACATGGATACTTGTCTTTTAAGTGCATTTAACTCATGGCAAGGGTAAACTCTATTAGCAGTCTCTGGATTGGGTGCATGATCCATCTGAATGTATCCTTTTGCAGAGTCAAGGCCTGGAAGTTCCTTAGGCTCAATGGGAAGGCTGGGAAGGAATTTGTGGGATACTCCCTCATTATCTAAATCCCTGTAGCTGCACTTCTTCAACAGTCCTGTGCTCCCTTGTAAAAGGCCAGACCACCCTTTTGCAGACTCCTTTGTGCTAGTGACTGTAACAATTTATGACTTTCTTTATTCATGACTGTAACAACAGTATGAGTTCCTTCCTGTTGCAGGCAGCTTACAATTTAAATGGACAGGAAGTAGAAGGGGAAAGGAATACAGACAGATGAAGTGACGTGCCAGAGATCAAACAATGGTTCAGTGGCACA
This sequence comes from Crocodylus siamensis, assembly GCF_052110815.1. Lineage (NCBI taxonomy): Eukaryota > Metazoa > Chordata > Crocodylia > Crocodylidae > Crocodylus > Crocodylus siamensis. The sequence continues at coordinate 144,356,435 of NC_143396.1, forward strand.
TCCTAGCATCAGACTCTTTTAAAGTTATCTAGTAGGGCTGTGCAAAACAGCACTGTTTTGTTTCGACTTCCATTTCACTGTTTTGAGTGTCTCGTGTTGAGTTTCATTTAATTTCAGAAGCACTTCTCTGTTTTGTTTCTTTGAAACTTTCGCTGTTTCAATGCTGTTTCAATGTTTCGCCCATAGGCTATAATGGGGAAGCATGAAACTGCCTATAATGTTGTCATTTCTTGCCCAATTTGGATGAAACATGCAGGGATTGTAGCCCCTTCTGAGGCCAGAAAGCCTGCCAAGTTTCAAGGAGATAAGTACGGGGTTTCTGGGAAACTGCACCTCAGACTGTTCACAGAAAAACTTGTGTCACTTGAAAGGGTGAAAGCACAGAGAAAGCTTAGTTCAAACAATGCTTTTTATGCTGTTTTTCCATCCCTCCCCCAGAGCACTGGGATTGGAAGGGACCGCAATCACTGGCCAGCTACACATGTCAATATCAGAGGACTCATTCCCCTTTCTTTCCCTTCCCTCTTCTTAGTTTCTTTTTAGCTGCAAGCAAGCCCAGCTTCGAAATGTTTCGACTGCCCTCATTTTGTTTTAAGGCTGTTTCAAAACCTTTCATTTAATTTAGAACTTGCTGTTTTAAACTCAAAATGAACTGAGACAGCATCAAAATGAAACAGCTGGTGAAATTTCGCACAGTCCTATTATCTAGATGCCAAGTAGGATTTTCAAAAGGACCAAGCTGTTTTACTAATTTCAGTGGGAATTTGGCACCTTGGCAACATTACATCTTAGTCTGTATTTTTAGCTGCCTTATTACTGTAAAAAAGAAAGAATCTCGCCACACACCTCCAGAAAACCAATCAATTATCCAGTGTATTTGATATTCTGCTGTTGTTCTGATTTCTGATTAGTTAATGAGGTGTAATGGGTTTTTATCTTGAGAAATAAGTAAACACAGATTCAAATTACTCGTTGTGGTCCATATTTAGGCATACTATGCATATAGTTCTTATTACTTTGAACAAAAAAGAATATAAAAACAAAATCAAGAGAAGACTTTACACAAATAACCACACACGTAGGATCTGATCAAGCACTGTAGCCAAAGTGCTTGTGACACCTGCTTCATTCAGATTTTGCTTTTACAATTGCCATCTCACTTGATAAGTATGTAGCCTTCCCTAAAACTCTAGGGATCCTATATTGGATCTTCTGAATTTGAGCTGGTAAGATATCTGTAATTTTTTAGAAATGAATAAGTGTCCAGATACCCCCAACCAAAGATCCTTGCAGTAGATACCAGACAGAATAGATCTGTTTCTGAGAACTTACAATTTATGGTTATGACAAAATGGGATGCAAAGAAAAGGAGGGCAAAGAACATTTTGCACAGTGAATAGGTCCACCTATAACAGCTGTTGTCTGATAACAGTTTTTTGGCGTTATGTCAAAGGTGAGCCACAAGGGCAAACTGGGGGATATGTAGCTTTCAATAACTTTTCCATGCACAAATGGTGAAAGTATATACAACTCAATGATTTCATTCAATGAGCTGAGGGAGAAGCAGGGAAGCCCACTTGTCTCAAGAACAAAAATAGCCTCATTCCCATGATGAAGAAATGATCTATTCTTATCCTGCTCAGACATGCCCAAATTTTCCATGCGGCACTGCTGCTGTGATGAATAGCTGCCAAAGGGGACTTTTTATGTGTTGGATTTGAAAGTGTGTGTGTGTGTGTGTGTGTGTGTGTGTGTGTGTGTGTGTGTGTGTGTGTGTGTGTGTGTGTGTGTGTGTGTGTGTGTTACATTCAGCTGTAGTGGACATGTTCCTGAGAGAGCCTCTTTAAAATGTTTCAGCAGGTTACAGATCTATCTGTAGGGGAAAGTCAGTCCCTCTTGGTTGGTTCTATTTTTAAAATGGGTTTGGCTCACACTTTTGATGATAAGCTTTTTTCCTGGGGGTCTTTGTCTCAAGCTTCTTACTAATATACAGTCATACCTATCTTACCTTCTGTTGTTTGTTCTCCAGTTATTCTCCAACACTTTTCCATTTCTCCCCTTAAGCATGAAGTTTGGCTACCTCTCAGTCCTTTGCTGGTAATGGCTGATGCATGGTTTTCAGTTTAGGAGCTTTCACAAAATATTCACAGGCATGATGCTGTGGGAGTTGGCTACAACTAACTTCATGTGTGCTGCTTGGCTGTTCCACTGAATTACCCAGGCCTGTTTTTGAAACAGTTGGAGAGAAGACCATGCTTCCATCTATCCGCATGTTGGGGTTGCTCTAGATTTTCGTGTACAAGTGCTTGTGCCAGCTTTGCATTAATCCTATGTACTTTGCTCAACAGTTGCTCTTCGTTAGCATTTTAGTATCTTGGATGTAATAAAGTTCAAAGTTAGTCTGTCAAACTGAGTTATAATCACTTAGTACTGACCAGAGTCCATGACAGGAAATGGTAGCTGTGACTGTTTAAAAAGAAAAGTATTCAAATTTGATTAGGGGATGTCTGTAATAATATGTTTGTGATACTTAGTCCTGAACAGTGCTGGCCCCAGCCTTCCCTGCCCTACCTGGGGTAACTTGCCATGCGCCAAAGTGCATGTGGCACAGGCATTCCCCAGGGATAAGTAGCAGCATTGCAAGGTGCACTGCCACTACTGGTCCCCAGGGAACCAAACGTCCATGCTCATGTGGACACAGCCATGAGGTCCTTCCCAGCCCTACTTTCCTATGATCCTATGTTCTGTTATTTACTTGATAGCAGAGGTCACATAAGATATAAAATTGAAGTTGTTTTTGTAAGTACCAAAAATAAAGAAAAAAAAAACTTTTAATTTTAAATCACTATCTGAAGCTACACCAAGTAGCTACTGATGTCCCCATGTGATGCAAGACAGACTCGAGGGGAATGCCTCCAGACCTCAGGGTCTGAGCTTCGGGTTAGAGAGCTTCTGGAGGGGCTGGACGTGTTCAAATCAGCGGGTCCAGATGCTCTCCACCCCAGGGTGTTGAGGGAGCTAGCAGGGGTTATTGCAGGGCCATTGGCATGGCTTTATGAGTGCTCGTGGTGCTCGGGCCAGGTGCCAGATGATTGGAAGGTAGCCAATGTGGTCTCCATCTTTAAAAAAAGGGAGGAGGGAAGACCTGGGCAACTATAGGCCCATCAGTCTTACCTCAATCCTAGGGAAACTCTTTGAGATGATCACCATGGAGCACATCTGCGATGGGCCGGCCTCAGGGATGATACTCAAGAGCAGCCAGCAGTTTCATTAGGGTCTGGTCATGTCAGACCAACCTGATTGCCTTTTATGATCAGGTCACAAAAGCATTGGATGTAGGTGTCATCGTGGATGTAGTCTTTCTGGACTTCAGCAAGGCCTTTGACACCGTCTCCCACCCCATCCTCATTAAAAAATTGGGCGACTGTGGTATTGATGCCTACACAGTCAGATGGATTGCAGATTGGCTGAAGGGTCATACTCAGAGGGTGGTGGTGGACGGGTCATATTCAACCTGGGGAGTAGTGGGCAGTGGAGTCCCCCAGGGCTCGGTCCTTGGGCCCAGGCTGTTCAATTTCTTTACCAGCGATTTGGATGATGTGGTGAAAAGCAACCTGTTTAAATTTGCTGATGATACCAAAATTTGGGGTGAGGTGAGCACACTAGTAGAGAGAGAAAGACTGCAGCAAAACCTGGATAGGTTACAGGGGTGGACTAACAAAAACAGGATGTGTTTCAATACTGACAAGTGCAGGGTGCTGCACTTGGGGAGTAGTAACTGGCAGCACACTTATAAGATGGGAAACTCCCTTCTTCAGAGCACAGAGGCAGAAAGGGATCTTGGAGTCATTATTAACTCGAAGATAAACATGGGCCAACAATCCAAGGTCACAGTTGGCAGGGCTAACCGGACCTTGTGCATCCACAGGTGCATCTCAAGCAAAGCCAAGGAGGTGATCCTCCCCCTCTATGCAACACTGGTCAGGCCACAGCTGGAGTACTGTGTCCAGTTCTGTGCGCCCCACTTCAGGAGGGATGTGGACAACATTGAGAGGGTCCAGAGGAGGGCCACCTGCATGATCTGGGGACAACAGGGCAGATCCTGCAATGAGAGACTGCAGGACCTGAACCTGCTCAGCCTTCAGAAGCGAAGGCTGAGGGGGGACCTGGTGACTGTCTATAAACTCACTGGGGGTGGGGGGACCAGAAGGGTTTGGGAAAGACTTTTTTTCCCCCTAGAGCCCCCTGGCATAACAAGGAATAGTGGACACAAATTATTGGAGAGTAGGTTTAGATTAGACATCCGCAAGAACTACTTCACAGTTAGGGTGGCTAGGATCTGGAACCAACTTCCAAGGGAAGTGGTGCTGGCTCCTACCCTGGGGGTCTTTAAGAGGAGGCTTGATGCCTGAAATCATTTGAGCCCAGTTTTTCCTCCTGCACAAGCAGGGGGTCAGACTTGAAGATCTACAAGATCCCTTCTGACCCTACTTCTATGATTCTATAATTTTCAGTATACAATAATAATTCCATAGTAAATACTTTCATGCTAAATTTTCCCTGTACACATATGCAAGGCATATATCAGGGATTCAATTATAATTTAGTCCTGCATGGTATAGCAGTAAATAGAACAAAAAAAATAACAAATAAGTACATCACCTCAATTATAGAATATGGGAAAATGCCAAGAATTTACATTTTGAAGTTTACTTTGGAACCATAAACCCACCAACACTGGACTTTTGCACAAAACTTTTAAACTGCAAGTTTACTTCACTATAGCCAGAAACTTAAATTATATGGTGAAAGATAGTGTCCAGTCTGCCTGAAGATATTAAAATAATATTTATACAGCAAATAATAAGTCTTGCTTTCAGTGTATGTTCAAAAAGAATATATATTTTCTTATCTATGTAGCTATAGATATCTAGTTATCCATCTTAAACATGATTGTCTGCAAAAGCCTTGTCTCCACTACCATGATAGTGAAGTGCTCCGATGGGACAGGGCTGAGAACTGCTGGACCAAATAATCCTCTGGATTTAATTTCTGTATATCTCCAATACAAGTACAATGGCAATGAAAGTGTGGCATAAGCACTTTAAAAAATAATAAATTGGGCATACATCAGTAGCTAATTAATATTTATAGGAAGGTGCTCTTTAACAAGACCACTTTTGGATCTGAAATCTAGATTTGGTTCTTCAGTAGCTCCTAAAATTTTACAAAGCTTTAACCATATGGTTAAATTGGGGGAGGGAGGTTTACCTACACTTGGTCCACAACCTACACCACCTCATCCATTTTACTAAAACTTAATTCTGTTTTTTTCAATCAAATGAGCCCTACTGGTTTTGAACATGGGGAAACCTCTGACATGGAGAGCAAACAACTTCAGTTACAAAATTGGGGTTATATGATTTCAGAGCCAAGTGCATTTTTGTCCTGAGGCGCAAGTACGGCATTTCCCAAAAATATACAAGGAATTGGAAGCATCAAATATAAGGACTACTCAAACATTTCTTTCTAGGACATAGTGCAAACATTACTTATCCTGGCTTAGGAAGAAACTTGAAAACACAAAAACAAAAAAAACTCAGAAAACTGCTTTTGGTATATTCCTGAGTGTATAGAAGGTTCCAATCCTTGCCAAGAGAAATGGTCAGCTGTATCTTCTACTGAAAATAGATAGATCAAAAAGGCCATGCTGCAAGCAGATGGGACTCTCAGGTTCTAGCATGGCCATCAAGTTCTTGAAAAGTTATAAGGCTAAAACCTCATGCAGCTCTGAAAATGTGTTCACACTGAGATACATTAAGATACAGGGGTCAGATAAACAATCAATGACATACTGTTTAGGTACACTTGAGGGACAGGGTGAACATGCTCAGAGAAAACAAAAATCCATCAAACTCTTTGCCTGTATTTCTTACATCAGGACTGTCCAAGTTCTGAGTGGCTGCAGAGAAGCCTGCACTGTACCACGTGCCCCTCCCTCCTGTACCATTCTTGCATTACACATATCCCTTCCCCCTACAGCATCACATGGCTGCAACCCCCACTGTGATACACTGTGTCCCCAGGTCCCGGAGCCTTCAGCTGTGAGTGCCCTCAGCCCCTTGGGCTATGCAACCCCAGGGGCAGAAGCAAGGAATGGAAGCTGGAGGAGGCAGAGGGTGATTGAAGACCAAGGCAGCAATGTGAGGAGAGATGCAGGGACTGGTGCCCACTCTGAAAGCCTGGAGACCACAAGTTAATCCTTTTGGGGCTGGATGTGACCAGTGTGCCAGATGGACAGCCCTGCCTTACCTGAATCACAAAGGAACATTATTTAAGGTTCTGAAATGTTGCCTGTAACAGGGTGGGGTCTCTAGGGACAACCATGCTTCCCCTAGAGCTCCTTAACTGTGCCAATCTTGCCCAACAAGCACCCTGTATCTCACCCACCATATCCTGCTGGTACTATTGATATAGGAAGGCTACCCTTCTGATCTTTTAAGTTTGGACACAGTCTAGATGGATCCTACTGAACCCAGGGGGGCTGTAGACCCCTCTGCATCCCACTTCACAGTGGATGTCTCCTGAGACACTCTCAGCCATCTGGGCTGTATGTGTGGCTCCAAACCACCCCTTTACCATGCCCCAGGCTTCGCAGATGGTACTGGCATTGTCTCACCTAGGCGTTGCTATAATTTGGCCCACTTGCCTTTCCTGGGCCCTCTGCCACCCTGCCTCTGCGCCTCACTGACGTCGGGATCTAGTCTCCCCCTTGTCACTGCAGCCTCTGGTCCTGCAGCATGTGCATGTCAAATACTGCGTCCATGCTGGTGCTGGGGTCCCCACACTGTAGTGGGTTCCCAGTGAGGCTTTCTCCTTCCCCAATAGCCTGACCCAAACCACCGGTGTTATCAAACAGCAAACAACAACAAGCAAACAAACAAACAAGATCCCCTGGGCTATAACATAACACAAGTTCAGTATATGCTCTGCCCCTTTTAAAAGAGTAAAACTTCTTCTTTGGTGCTAAGTGCCTAATAGGCAAAGGTACCTTGTGGGCTCCTGGAGCCCCATTATCCCTAAGGGCAGCATACCTGATAGCTGCCACATCTCTAGGCCATTCCCCTCTGGAGGCTCCCTCCCCCTCCACTGCTGGCAGGGAACTGCCCTGCCTGGTCAAAAGCCCTGGGGTTTATATGGGCCCAGGGCCCTGCCTCTTCCAGCCAGCTGACCAGGTGCAGGTGCAGCTAATTTCCTCATTAGCCGGTTGTCATGGTGACCTGCACCTGGGCTCCTATCTGGCTCTTTGGGCTGTCTCCCCAACAATCTCTGCTCTTAGAGGAGCAGGCTCCTTAGTGCCCTGAAACATTGAGTAAGGGGAAGAGCAAGAAAAGATGTCACAGTTAGGAAAGGAGCAGTGTGGGGCTTTCCTGTCTTAGGGGACAGGTGCAGACATTATGTTTTTACCGGTGTAAATGATCAGAAACTGGTCTATGCCTGTAACAGAAGAGCTTCGTCACACAAAGCTGGCCTATACCTGTAACAAAACAGAAGTTTGGCATACACAGACTGGTTCAAAAATGGCAGAACCCAATCTAAGATTTGCTTCATCCCCTTCCCCTAGTCAAAGGGCAAATGTGTGTTCTGCTTGCTACCAATATAAACTACGCCACTTAAAGAAAACCACATAATTTCGACTGATTCTGCTTTTTGTACCTAGCCAGGAGGAAAGGAATTGTGGCTCAGGAGACTATGCTAACTCATGCCAAAGTAGGCCAACAGAATTGGGGACCTATACATCTCTGACAGCTTCCTTCTCCCCATCATCACTCCAGTGATTAGCACAACTTGGATACAGGATAATCTGAGTAATTTAACCTTACCATCACATTGTCTTGCCTTAGAATGGATATAGTTTAAACATTTGACAATTACACCCAGGAGATGCACAAAGGGAAAGATTTATACTCATCAGTTCTGTAATGACCCTGTCTACTTGTATCAGAGTTATTCATATTGGGTGTGAAGGCATTTTCCAGCCCCATCTGTTTTTATTGATTCTGGCATGAAACAATAGTTAAATGATGAATATATGAAAACTTTCTTAGCTGAAGAGGGACATAAATACTAGGGCTGTGTGAAATTTCACCACCTGTTTCAATTCAACACTGTTTTGACTCATTTCAAGCTTGAAACAGCAAAATCGAATCAAAACGAAGAGCTTCAAAACAAAGGTGCGTTCCTAGGGGATCCTCTTCCTCATGGTGGATTGCCAACTAATACAACGGTAGATAATAATTGACAGCTCCTGACTTAAAACACTGTATATTAATCAAGACATAGCATGAGAGAGTCGGTAAATACCGTTATGCAATCAGGCAGTGCAATCTGATATACGAAAGACTAGGAGAGTGCACTGGATTAGACACGACCCCCCCACAGAACCAATAACTCAGTGAGCTGTATGGTATACTGTTTGCTTAATAAAACTGTTAGTTTAAAACCCGAGTTGGGTTTTGTCTTACTGACCTCCCAGCCCTACACCAATTCCTGCTAGCTGCCCATTGTCTTCCTCCTGTATCTCTCTCTCTCTCTCTCTGCCTTTGCCTTCTCCCCAATCTCAGTCTCTTACTGCCTTCTCTCCCTGATCTTTCCTGTCTCTCTCTCCATTCCCGTTTCCCATCTCTGCCCTGCTGCCTCCACAATCTCTTTCTGTGTCTACCTCCATTCTTAGCTGTGTCTCCCTCCTTTTCTGCCCCACTGCCTTGAGCAGCTCCCCACACCTTCAGCCTTTTCCCCACAGTTTTCCCTGGCACCCAGAGCCCTTCTCTAACTCCTGCTGCCTGCCACCACTCCCTGCAGCCTCTCCAGCTGCCCCCCTCCCAAGCCCCAATCCACCTCCCAGCACCCCTGCAGCTTTTCCCCACTCCCCGGCAGCATGTTCAGCTCCCCCGATCCAGCTCCCAGCTTCCCCAGCAGCCCCTGCAGGTTTTCTGCTCCCCCACAGCCCCTCTCCAGCACCCACAGCTCCCCATCCCAGCTCCGAGTCCCCCCTAGACCCTCTGGCTCCCCCCAGTCCCAGTTTTCTTCTCCCAACATACCTTTCAGCTCCCCTGCAGCTCCAGCTCCAATCCCAGCCTCTGTGCTGGCTTCTCCCTGGGATTGCTCCTCCCCTTTGTCAATTTTCAGAATTTCCCTTTAATCAATTTACCTGAAGTAACCCCAGCTCCCCTCCAAGTCTGCTAGTTCTAATCCCAGCACCGGCAACTTTCACTCCTAGCACTTTCACTCTTATTTTCCCCTCTCTCATCTTAACCCCCATCCATCTCCCTCCTTATGGAAATCTTTGACCCTTGACTCCCCCTCCCATTGTCACCAAGCACCCTAGATATCCCAAGTACCCTAAGCACACGCATACATACCACACCACCCAAGCTAGGAACTCACCTGTGTGTACGTGTAGGTCTGTGGTGTGTGTGTGTGAACTGGCGCGCGCGTACACACGCACACACACACAATTCTGTGTGTGATATATGAATTAGTAATCCATGTATGTGTATTGGGTGTGCTGGTATTGACAACTGATTTTGGTCTAATTTTAGTTTGTATGTGTGTGCTTGAACTGGTGATAGGTGTGTATGTGCTTAGGCTGGTAACCACGGATGTGTGTGTGTGTGCGTGTACAATTGTGTCACACCTTCCCATCTAACAGGACACTTTTGAGATCTTGAGAGTTGGCCTGGCCCCACAGGGCAACAAATGATCTATTAATTCAAATGATCCTGCCTTGAGCGGTAACTGAACTAGATGATCTTTTGAGGTCCCTTCCAAACCTACTTTCCTATGTTCCAAAATCCTGCTTCCCCTCTATTACTTCTCAACCCATCTTCTTTCATCCCATCCCGTCATGTACTAAAACAGTTGGAGTCAACTTTTTTCACAGGCATGCCACAATTTATCCCTGCACCACCCCCAAGTGCCACTCTAACCCCCTTCCCCTGCCCAATCTGCTAGTCTGCTTTCTTCTACTTACTCTGTTCCCCTGCTGGATCTCTTACTCTGCTTCATGCCCTATCTTTTGTTGTACTGCATGTCCCCTCCCTGATCTGCCACATGCCCCATACAGGGGCTGCCTGTGATACTGGTGCCACAAGTTGGCCACACCTGTTGTAAAATGCTTGACAATCAGTAAGGAAAAAATTATAATTAAGGACTGGAATATCTGTGATATGACAAGCAGCAGAAGAATTATTGAAGAGAAGGTTGAGAATCTATGAGTACCTTTACAAGGCAGTTCTTAAGTACTAGAGAGCTTTTTAATATAGTTGATAAAGGCATAACAAGATCCAATGTTTGGAATTGAAACAAGATAAATTAAAACCAAAAATAGGAAACAAATCTTCAATGATGAATGTCAAGTATTCTGGCCTTGATGATTAATGACTCTTGTAAAGTATTTTTCTTCTCCGAAAGAGAAAACACTGCCTCTGTCCTTTTACTTCACATTAGCTACCATCTCTATTAATTTCTATTGAACTACCCAGAGTAAAGTATTGCTGATCACATGGGTGATAACATCTGTCTTGAAATGTTTAGATGGTGGCTAAATGTGTACACATTACTGAGCTGAAATGATTATAGCTCATTTCTCAAATTACAGAGAAACTGTAACAATATAAAAGGCACTACCATAAACACATCTCAACATTTTATACTGATGTAACTTGGCAAATATAATTAAAATTTTTCTTAGGTGCCTCATCATTTTTAATAAGGTGTCCCTAACATATTAGTAACAATAACATCCTGGCACAGTGCTTATTACAAATATACAACTCTATAAGGCATGCATTCTTTGGAACAGTTGTGGGTGCTACTTAGGGTTGCTTGGATTATTTAAAAAAGATAGGCTAACTACTGCACTGGAAAGAGACCATAGTAAAGGAAATCTCTGAAGGAAAAAAAAAAAAGAAAAAAAAAATCAGTCCTGCACTTCGTCATCTCCCTTCCCTCACTGCCCTCCTCCCAATGCACACACATACAGTGAATTACTGACTTCAAGAGAAAAGTTTATAGGCTTGCCTAAATTCAGGATTTGATACAAAGTCTAATGTGGGAAAAGGTGACTTTAAGACCTATAGTATATTACAGGGATTGGTAATCCTAATAAGAAAAGCATCTTCTGAGTGGAGCTGCTTATTTCAGCTTTTGCAGTGTAGGTACAGTGGAATACATTCTTATGTATTGCTTGGTATTTTAAAAAGCTACTCTTCTCTTTCTTCCTCCTTCTCTGCTTCCCTCTCAGAGCTTCTATCCTAATAAGGTAATGGCTCCGGAAGCAGCCTTCTCCAGTTTTTTCTTGTTGCACCTGTGCTCACTCCTCCACAAGTAACAAAAAGTCCTTCTTTAAGTACATAGGGAGCAAGAAGAAGGCACAGGGTAACATAGGGCCACTACAGGATGGACTAGGGCAACTTGTAACAAATAGGATGGACAAAGCTGAGCTCTTTAATGATTTTTTTGCATCTGTGTTCCTGGATACAAACACACCTCCCAATGAGACTTCAGTCTGGCGTGAGAAAGATTTGGATGATAGGTAATAATGGCCAGGTAATAATAGGCCAGTTAGTCTCACCTCTATTCTTAGCAAGACCTTAGAAAAAATCATTAAGGATCACATTTGTGGGGGGCCAGAGGGTAATACAATATTAAGGGGCAACCAGCATGGGTTTATAGCAGGCAGATCCTGCCTGACTAACCTGGTCTCTTTTTATGGCCAGGTCACAAAATGTTTAGATGCAGGAGTAGAGGTAGATGTTATTTACCTGGATTTTAAAAAGGCTTTCAACACAGTGTCACACCCAATTCTTACAAGTAAACTAAGTAGCTGTCCCTGGATTTTTTTCAGTCAGGTGGGTGGAACCTGGCATATGGGATGCACCCAGAGTGTGGTGATGGATGCATCAGTTTCTATCTGAAGAGGTGTGGGCAGTGGTGTCTCCCAAGACTCTGTCCTTGGACCAGTACTGTTTAATATAGTTGTAGGTGATTTGGATGAGGGTGTAGAAACCACTCTGTCCAAATTCACAAACAACACCAAACTATGGGATATAGTAAACACACTAGAGGGTAGGGGGAGAATTCAGGAGGATTTAGATAGACTGGGGAAGTGGGAGGATCAAAATAGGATGCAATTTAACAAAGATAAGTGCAAAGTGCTGCACCTGGGGAGAAAGATAGAATGCAATACAATACACCTATAGACTGGGAAGTACCATTCTAAGTAGCACAGCAGTGAAAAGGGATTTCAGAGTCATAGTCAACAAAAAAATGAACGAGTCACCAATACGACTAAGTAATAAGTAAGGCTAACCATACTCTCTCCTGCATTAGTAGGTGCATCACAAGCAGGTCTAGGGAGGTGTTACTTCCCCTCTATGTGGCATTGGTGAGGCCACTGCCAGAGTACTGCATCCAGCTTTGGGCACTGCACTTCAAGAGGGATGTGGAGAACCTGGAAAGGGTTCAGAGGAGAGCTACTCATATGGTTGAGAGCCTGCAGGTAAGATCCTATGAAAAGAGACTGAGGGACCTGGATCTCTTTAGCCTCCACAAGAGAAGGCTAAGAGGTGATCTCATGGCTGTCTACAAACTCATCAGGGGGGTCAGCAGGGAATAGGTCATACTCTGTTTACCAGGGAGCCCCTGGGGGTTACTAGAAACAATGGCCATAAATGGAAGGAAAGCAGATTTAGATTGGACATCAGGAAAAAATTCTTTATGGTGAGAGTTGCCAAAATATGGAATGGGCTTCCAAGGGAGGTGGTGCTTTCCCCTACTTTGGAGGTGTTCAAAGGGAGATTAGACAAGCACCTGGCTGAGGTTACTTGACCCCAGTGCTCTTTCCTCCCCAGAGCAGACAGTCAGACTTGATGATCTAATAGGTCCCTTCTGACTCTATAAATCTATGAAATCTATGTAAGGAATTCAAACTGTCAAATAATTTAAGATTAGTCAAAGTGCCTTTAAAAAAAAATTGCACTGAATTTATAGCAGCCATGCACAGTTTATCACACTATGCAGTGGCCACCATATTAGCCACCTCAATGAGTCCAGCCTCCAGACCATGGGCAACTAGTGAGCATGTGCCCCCCCTGCAACCAGTCCTGCCAACCACAAGGGGTCCCCTTGTGGCTGATCCTGCTGGCCAGGGTGGGAGGTCCCTTGCGGCCAATCTCGTGATGGCCAGTCACTGTGGCCAACAGCTGCAGCCACTTCTGGGAGTGGCTGCAGTGATCAGCCAGTGCTTGCAGGGAGGGCACCGGTGCTTCCACCTGCTCCCCCTGCCCACCTAATCAACAAGAGCAGGCAGTCAGGGGATGCACTGGTACTCTCAGGGGGTGCACAGGCACCCTCATGCACCCACTATGCATTGTCACTGCTACAGACTCAGAAAACACATGGCTGCATGTTTCCCATTACAAAAGGAAATCATTCTTGCATATACATGCCCAAAAACTATTAGTCACAGTTTGAGATGGAGAAATGTTTGTCAGCTGACCTAAGGGAAAAGCAATGCTGTAACTGAAGACTTTCTGTATATGTAGTGCTAGCTTCTGTCCTGAAAATTTTAATGATTCCAGTTTTAGCTTTGAAGCTCTGGTGCTTGAAATAGTTTTGGGGGTTGCCTGGCAGAACAGACACACAAGAAAATATATTTTTTCTCTAAAAAAATAATATATGAAAAGCGCACACAAGTCTGCATGATGTTCCCATAATCTTCACAGTTGTCTTATCTACTGTGGAACAACTTTCATGAACACCATGAGCTCTTGGAGATGAGATGTGAATCTCAAGGTTTTTGCACAGAGGAAATACAAAAAATGAAAGCAAACTGAAAGATTTGCCATGACCACCAGCGGCCATTTTACACATTGCTGCCACACCTAAACTAGTCTTTTTTGGTTTCACTGTTACACAAAAAGCATAATGGATGATAAAGGGGAAGGGAGAGGCTGACATAAAAAAATTCTGCAGTTATTAATTATAAAAAAACCCAACATAGTAATCCAATGACCTGGTGCTAATTATTTCAATTTTAAAAGGCAGGGGAAAAAAGGAAATACAACTCATTTTACATCAAAGAATTGGACTTCTCTCTTTCCCTTAGCTTTTCTGGGGCCTGTAGCTATAATTACAATCTTTCTAAGTGACTAGCAGCAATTTCCAAAGAAATGCCTGCTCCCTTGCTATCAGTCTCTCAGAACAACTGTGAAGTGACCTAAGGGTCACTTCAGCTAGATAAGCCACTGTCTTGAAAGCCCACTTTAAAGGATGTTCAGTTTAAGGACTATCTCTGCAGGGAAACCTCTCTTTAATAGGACAGGATCCAATAAAGGATTTAAGAACCTACAAGTTAGATGGCCAAATGTTTATGCACCTTTGCTAGTTAGGCACTTAGGCTCCTTATACCATATACTGGAAGAAAATAAGCACCCCAGAAACACAAGCCAAAGCAGCCCCAGAGGTATCCAACAGACAACAGTAAGCATGGGGATGTAGGGATAAGTTTTCTTAACCTCTGTCCCTCCTAAACTCAGGTTCCTTCATCAGCTCCAAGAACCCAGATTCATCTGCTCAGAGTAGACACCTCCCATTGGTCATTGGAAAAAAAAAAAAAAAAAAGAGCAGGGTTCCTTGTTTAATTTTAAAATGCTGATGGAAAAAGGTGGTGCCACATACCTTTTATAGAATAGCTTTGTAGTTAGGGGGGTTGTCCAAAAAGTGGAACACTTCAGTTCAAGGCCTTCCTCAGCTTAGATGTTAAAAGGCACATCCCCCACCTCCTTCAAGAATGCCCCAACCAGTAGGCTAGCAGCTAGGCTGAACTGAAATCATGCTTCACCCTTCCTAGTGAAACTTTGCTGTGGGAAGAAGGTAATCAATGCCACTTGGTGCCAGAAAGAGAACATGACTGCACTTTAGTGCTTAGGGCACAGGCCTAGGGCCTAGCAGTCTCTACTGCCAGGACTGTCAAATGTAAAATGCATAAACAGTTGTTAGCTAGAACTCATAAATAGACAGGGGCTGTTGATGACAGCTATTAAGAAACTGAAAAAATGTCTGAAAGGAGTAAGAAGATGGAACAGGCAGCATGCAATAACCCTGCACTGTCAGGAATGGGGAGGACACTGGTGGGCTTGCTTTTATTCACAAATGGATGCCCCAATTTTATTCTATTCAATAATACTTTATGACTATATTCCCTTTCTGTTCTCTTTCTTCTTCCTTATGCTTCTTCCCTGTTCTCTCCACTGGGTCTCTTACAGTAGGAATTGGTACCACGTGTTTAATGGAATAGTATTTTCTTAAAGCTATTGTCAAAAGGTGCTCAGGGCTAGAAGAAAAACCTAGAAAAATAGGGATGGAAGAGGCCTCAAGAAGTTATCTAAGCCAACCTTCTCTTCCAGGCAGGATCATCCCTTTCTAAACCATTCCAGTCAACTGTTTGCCTAACCTGCTGTTGAAAAAACTTGCAAGGATGAAGATTCCACAACCCTCCTCAGTAAATTTCCAGGTTCTGCCATGCTGTAGAAATACTAACAGAGAAATAAAATATTTGCTCTATTACATCAGGGCCAAGTCCCAGGGATTCTGCCTAAAACTAATAGTATCTAGCTAGTTAGCCAGGTCTGATGAAGCCAACAAAACCTTTGAATTCTATTTGACAGAAGAAGGACAAATCAGGCTCTCACCTAGCAAAAATACCAAGTATTATACTAATTCTTTTTTTATCCAATTAGTGTGCTTTGTGGTGGGCCAGTAGAGGGCGGTCCTGTGTTGAGCCACCCACCTTCCTGTGCCCGACCACCTTCCAGACTCTGAGGCCCTCCCTAGGGGTGCCTCACATCCGGCTGACCCCCTTCCTGGAGCACACTCACTAGCCTGGGGGTAACGTAAGCTGCCACCACCCCCAAGAAGGGACTGTCTCAGGCCTGTGTCCTCAGGGAAACACAGGGCTAATAGTCCTATGGGTACTCGACCCAGTACAGGCACTTGGGGCACTTCCCCAAAAATCGGAGGCCAAAAAGGAAAGTCTCCCTTAGTCCGCAGACATAAGGGGCCTCTTAGGCATAATTTAGACCCACCCCTCAATAAGTCTCCTACACCAGTCACAAAGGAGAACTTTATTGATTACAGGGGGTAGGGTGAAAATAGGGTACAAGATAAAGCAATATCATAGAAATCCCATAGAGTAAAACAGTCTGGCTGAGGTAGCCTTTTGATCATGCATCTGAGTTACTGCCAGCTATATCTCTACTCAGATTTTGAGTAGCTTACTCGCAAGCATCATCCCAAGGCTGTTGGGGATTCCCTCTGGAGTCAGGCCGTTCCTCGCTTGTGAGTTATGGGGGAGAGAGTCATTTTCAGATGGTAAACTCCTCTCTATGTCTGAGTCCCTCACATGGCTGCTGCCCCCTCCTCCTGGGCAGTCTGAACTTATATAGCCCCTGTGACCACATTCATCTAGTCCAATGGAGGCCAGCACCTGTTGACTATCAGCCAACCAATTTGAAATACATCTCTAGTTGCCGGGCAGACTCTAGCCCACCAGGTAGAAGCCCCTCACCCAGGTAGCTGACACCAGTCACGTAGGCAGAGGGAGCAGGTTTCCCCCCTCCCTCAGGAATGTAGCCAGCTCAGGTTACCTAAAGAGATAGGGTAAAGGTGTGTCTCCTCTTCTGGGCCCATCCTAATCAAATTGTCACAGCACAGAGATTTTTGGGAGAAACAAATGTGGCTTCCTACCACATGCTTTATTATGTAATCCTTAATGATTATTTAGCATTTTACATCCACTTTGATCCTTGTACATTTATATTGTTCAAACTGATGTTAATGGTTTGATTCATATTTCTTTAAATCACATTAAGGGTTTGCTAGAATGGGCATGTTTTGACTTGAACTACTATATGAATCATCATTTATATCTGTTGCTATGCTCTCCCAGAAGCAACAATAAACTTAATTTACTACAGCAAGAAAAACCAGCACAATGACCTCTTCCCCTAAATAAAGGGAAAACAAATACAAAACAGATTACTATATTTGTTCACATACCCCAGAATAATATACATACCTTGTTTGGGAAGGAAGAATGAAGAAAACAAAAAGCGTTTCCCAGGCTTTAAACTGCTACAACATGGGCTCAACGTGGCTGAATGCTGGCCCTAGGCAGGAGG
Organism: Crocodylus siamensis; assembly: GCF_052110815.1. Taxonomy (NCBI): domain Eukaryota; kingdom Metazoa; phylum Chordata; order Crocodylia; family Crocodylidae; genus Crocodylus; species Crocodylus siamensis. The sequence continues at coordinate 144,373,678 of NC_143396.1, forward strand.
GATGCAGCCCACACCTTAGTATCACTTAATCTCTAGCTACAGCTTCTGAACTAGCTATTACAGGAAGCCATTACATAGAAGCCATTACTTCAATTCCCATATGGAAAATAAACTTCCCCATTTATGACACACTTGCCACATCTACACATGCAATTAATGCACAGCAATAAAACCCAGCATATATTATGCCGCAGTTCACTCCTCCTGGGCACCACCTTTACATGCACCTGGGACCACAGCACACTGAGGCAGGTTGGGGCAGCCCCAGCAGGCAAGGAGTCAGGGGGGTCAGCCTGCTAGCCTGGGCTTCTTCACTCTGGATCAACATGCTGTGGAGGGGCTAACTGGACACAAAAGTGCTCTAGTGCAGAGCTAGCTGGCAGGTAGTCCTTGCACTGAAGTACCCACATGCTTCTGCCAGCCCCATCAGCATCTACACATGTACTGCTGTGGAGTAAAAAACTTCACCGCAGTATAATACTTGTATTTACAAGTACTAACCTGTGGCAGAGTTAATTAATTGACTCCATCCTAATAGCACTGAACATGTAGACTGCAGAGCTAATTAGGCAACTCTGCAATAAACTTCTTGTGTAGACACGCCCACACTCCAATTTTTAGGGCTGATTTTTGGGGAAAAGATGCATGTAGTATGTGAGTAAATATGGTACTAAGAAATCTTTAGGCCTCTGAGAAAAATAATAGGAACACAGATTCCATGAGTTAAGTTCTAACTATGACCATGCCATTTCCATTTTATAATGCTTGAGGTTCTTGCAGAAAGACATTTTTCATTTAACCATCTCCCACAGTAGCTTGTGATAATTAGTTGCTGCTATATCCTCACAAAAAACAAAACATGCTAGGAGTTGCAATAGGACCTGTAAATATCAAATTTCTTCTTGATCTGCAAAGAACAGGAGGATACCTACCTGGGGTGTTCCCCTAGCCACAAGCATAGGTCTGGCCAGAATAACAACTCCACGCTACAGCAGGAGCTCCCAGTATGCCCCAATTCTGCTTTACCAACTCGTCACTTGAGGTGGATTGGCAGGAATCTGTGGCTGAGTCAATATCCAGGGCTGAGCAGGGATCCAGTGAGGAGAGGTGAGTGAGCATGGAAGATGACGGGCAGGTAGGATGGTTGCCATACCCAGCCTGAAACTGAAGTCCCCAGGAATGGAGCAAGAGACCAATCTGGTCTTGTGGGCTCAGAGGAGTCCTCACTAAAAGGAAAAGGAGAGAGAGAGAGAGGAAAGGGACGCTCTCTCTTGGCTTTTTTTTTTTTCTTTGCTGATTAACCGCCGCGGGCAGCCAATTAAGCCAAGCGCAGCTGCAATTAGAGAGGGAAGGGAAAAAAAAAACGTTTCCCTGTGGCACTGATATTCAAGTGCTTGGGAGAAAGCAAGCAAAGCAGAAGGGGTTGTCTTGACCCTGACAACTGGGAAGGGGAATCGGCGTGGTCAAATGGCTCTCAGGAGCCAGGAGCAGCGGGGAGAGGATGAATTCAGGCACATGTGTGTCCTGCATGCACATGTGCCCCCTTACCGGACCCAGAGCAGAGGCGAACACAGCAGCAGCAGCAGAGGAGAATGCAGCAGTAGCTGAACCCCCTAAGGTAAGTCGGGCAGAGGGACCAACGCAGCTGAGCCGGATCCAGAGGGGAAGCCTCCTGGATCCCTCTAACTGAGCCAGTAGGGAGCTGCGTGAACAGAGCACGCAAACAGGCACGTTCTGTAAGAGCGCGCCGGCATTTGCGTCGGCATTCATGCTGGTGGGCAAGCAGGAAGGGCCAGGAGGTGGACTCCTGCTAGCATGGGGCTAAGGTACCACACTCAGCCAGAAACAGGCAGTAACTCCTAAGATGGTGTCGACACAGAGTGCTGCCAGGGCCCCTGCCCGGGGGGCACAGACTTCCCAGGGCTTGTCTGAGGCCTCCGCCCAGACAGAGCCCATAGAGGGGCTGGTGTCCCCCCACCCCCTGGCCCATGGGAGTTGCCCATCAAGGCCTGGGGGGGGCAGGGACTGTGGACCCCCACACCTGTCCTGCAGGCACCCGCCTTAGTGCCCTGGAGGCACAGGTGAGGGAGCTCCAGGAAGAGGTTAGCAGGCTAAGGGGAATCAGGGAGGCAGAGGAAGAAATTGACAGATATTTTCTTTCCCTGCAGGGCTATGCACCCAAGAAAGAAGCACCTCAGGAAGTGCCCTCCACTGCTGAGTGGCAGACGGTCACCTCCCAAACCAGGGCTGCTCGTAACACAGCAGTACCAGTTCCTCCAGGCCGGCTGGAGAACAGGTACGAGGCCCTGGCAACTCTGGAGGAGAAGGAAGGAGAGGAGGAAACTGGGGAGGAGGCAAATCCACACTCTCCACATCCCGAGCAGGCTGAAGGAGATAAGCAGGCCAGGAGGCGAAAGTGTCGCGTGATCGTCATAGGCAACTCCATCCTGAGAGGTACAGAGGGCCCCATCTGTCGCCAGGACCCCTCAGCACACGAGGTCTACTACCTACCTGGAGCAGAGATTCAGGACATGAAGGGGATGAACCAAACCGTGATACAGCCCACCGATTACTACCCCATGATATAGCCAGGAGAAGCCCTGATCACCTGATGGAGGGCTACCACACTTTGGGGCACATGCTAAAGGAGATAGGCGCACAGGTAGTTTTCTCAACTATCCTACCAGTGACTGGACATGGAAAATGGCATGCAACATGCATCACGGAGACCAACTGGCAGCTTCAGGAATGGTGTCTCGAGGTGGGCTTTGGCTTCCTCAACCATGACCGGCACATCACGACAACAGCCATGCTCGGATGGGATGGGTTCCACCTTTCCCCTAAGGGTAATTGTGTGTTTTCTTCTAGGTTGGCGGACCTCCTCCACTGGGCTTTAAACTAGGCTCGTTGGGGGAAGGGGAAGACGAGGGTGGAGGAATCATCGGACTGCCAGACCAAGCCTAGACCGACGAGCAAAACATATACAGGTAAGCAACAGGAGCCAAGGCAATGCTGTGATTAAGGGGCCAGTACACACATCCACAGGAGGCCTCAAATGCCTCCACACAAACGCTTGTAGTATGGGAAACAAGCAGGAGAAACTCACCCTCCTGCTAGCTGACACCAACCCGGACAAAGTGGGGATCACTGAAACGTGGTGGGACTCAATGCATGACTGGGCGGTGAATGTCAAGGGCTATAGGCTGTACAGGAGGGACAGGATAGGAAGGAAAGGTGGGGGCGTGGCACTCTATATTAAGGAGGAATACCCATCCTTGTCAATTAACAAAAAATCAGAGGAAGGGCACTCTGAAATGCTTTGGGTTAGAATACAAGACAGTCGAGGGGAAAGAGACTTAACAGTGGGGGTCTACTACAGACCACCCAACCAAGGGGAAGAGCTCAACCAGGAATTCTTAGGTCAGCTCACAGAGGTAGTGGTACCTAAGGATGTGGTAGTCATGGGGGACCTGAACTTCCCGGACATCTGCTTGGAAGAGCAGTCAGCCAGGTCTGACCGCTCACGTAAGTTCCTAGCCAGAATGAAGGACCTCCATCTAACCCAGGAGGTGCACAGCCCCACCAGGGGAGACGCCTTGTTGGACCTGGTGCTGGCCACGGGAGACGACCTGGTGAGGGGGCTGCGGGTTCTTGACCACCTGGGTGACAAAGATCATCGCCCGCTGGAATTCACCATCCAGCGCAAGGTGGCAAAGGCCTGCAGCAAGGCAGCAGCCCTAGATTTCAGGAGGGTGGACCTCAATGAGCTATAAGGAGAATATTCGGGGAAACAATGAGGTCCCAGAGGGGAGGGGAGCCAGATGTCCAAGAAGAGTAGTCACTCCTTAAGGAGATGATCCTCCAAGCCCAAAGGGAGCAGGAGGGCACACAAGCCCCCATGGCTCACCAAAAGCATCCGGGAATGTCTCTTAGCTAAAAGGGAGGCGTACACCCAATGGAAAGAAGAAGCCATCACCAGGGATGACTATACTGCAGTTGCTTGAGGATGTAGGTGGGCAGTCAGGAAGGGCAAACCAGAGATGGAACTGGGACTAGCTTCCCAGATTAAGGAAAATAAGAAGTCCTTTTTTAAATACATAGGGGGTAAAAAGAAGGTTTTGGGTAATGTGGGGCCCCTGCAGGACATGTTAGGAAATTTGGTCATCACACCAGACAACAAAGCCAACATATTTAATGATTTCTTTGCCTCCATTTTCCTAAGCAGGGACCGGAACAGTCACCCCCCTGCTGGGCCCTGCTTAGGCCCCAGGGGAGGCACATCTAGGCCAAGGGTTAGTGAGGAACTAGTTGGGGAGCTTCTGGAGGGACTAGATATATTCAAGTCAGCTGGTCCGGACGATCTCCACCCTAGAGTACTAAGGGAATTGGCTGAGGTCATGGCAGGACCCCGGCATGGCTTTACGAGCACTCATGGTGCTCTGGTGTGGTGCCAGAGGACTGGAAGAGGGCCAACGTGGTTCTCATCTTCGAAAAGGGGAAGAAGGAGGATCCAGGAAACTATAGGCCAGTTAGTCCTACCTCAATCCTGGGCAAGCTGTTTGAGAAAATTATTCTGGTGCATATCCACGAGGGGCCAGCAGGGGAGATCATGCTTAGGGGCAACCAACACGGGTTCACTGGAGGCAGGTCCTGTCAAACCAACCCAGTGGCCTTCTATGATCAGATCACCAAATCACTAGTTGCAGGGGTAGCAGCGGACATAGTCTTCCTGGACTTTTGGAAGGCCTTTGACACTGTCTCTCACCCTGTTCTCATTAAGAAACTGGGGGACTGTGGTGTCGACACCCACACAGTCAATTGGATTGCCAACTGGCTGGAGGGCCACACCCAGAGAGTGGTAGTGGATAGGTCATTTTCTACCTGGAGGGATGTGGGCAGTGGGGTTCCGCAGGGCTCGGTCCTCAGGCCCGCACTGTTCAACATCTTCATCAGTGACTTGTACGAGGGGGTAAAAAGCACCCTGTTCAAATTTACTGATGACACTAAGATGTGGGGGCGATGTAGGCATGCTAGAAGGGAGGAATAGGATGCAATCGGACCTAGACAGGATGAGAATAGGATGGGATTCAACACCAACAAGTGCAAAGTGATGCACCTGGGGAAGACCAATTGGCACCATACCTACAGGTTGGGGAACTCCATTTTTGTCAGTACAGACGTGGAAAAGGATCTTGGAGTCATCGTTGACTCCAAGATAAACATGAGCCGGCAATGTGAGGATGCAGTCAGGAAGCCCAACCGTACCTTGTCATGCATCCACAGATGCATCTCGAGCAGGTCCAAGGAGGTGTTCCTCCCCCTCTATGCGGCACTAGTCAGGCCGCAGCTGGAGTACTGCATCCAGTTCTGGGTGCCGCACTTCAAGGAGGGATGTGGACAACATTGAGAGGGTCCAGAGGAGGTCCATTCGCATGATCAGGGACAGCAGGGCAGGCCTTAGGAGGAGAGGCTATGGGACCTGAACCTGTTCAGCCTCCACAAGAGAAGGCTGAGGGGGGATCTAGTGGCCTGTTACAAACTAGTCGGGGGGGGATCAGCAGGCACTGGGGAAGTCCCCGTTCCCCCAAGCACTGCCAGGAGTGACCAGGAATAACGGTCACAAGCTTGCAGAGGATAGATTCAGACTAGACATCAGGAGGCACTACTTCACAGTCAGGGTGGATAGGATCTGGAACCAACTTCCAAGAGAAGTGGTGCTGGCTCCTACCCTGGGGGTCTTTAAGAGGAGGCTAGATGTACACCTTGCTGGGGTTGTTTGACCCCAGTACTCTTTCCTGCCATGGCAGGGGGTCAGACTTGATCTACTCAGGTCCCTTCCGACCCTCGAAATTATGAACTATGAAACCATAATTTTTTTTTTTCCGTCTTTCACCAGCAAGGAATTCAGTGGCGTGAACCAGCAGTCAATCTTTGTTGGGGCGGGAAAGTCATCACCCCTCCCTTTTCTTTTACATCCTCAAAACATCAAAGTAGTAGCAGGTGGGAATAGAGAAAGAGAGAGCCACCCCAACCAAACTGACAGAGCATCACAATGCACGGGACAGGACTGGTGAATGCCAACTGGGTACAAAGGCACACACCCATATCTGGTGACTACCCAACAAGTTGGTGCATTGGCCAGGAATATCAATGACAGCTGAGAGGAAACCAAGGGAATGAAAGTTCCCGTGGTGATAGTGGCAGCAGATGCTTTGGTGAGACAAGTTCTTCAGCAGCAGCAGCAGCAATCGGCGCAGTGGTTGGCTTTGGAGGAAAGCTGGATCCAGCAACAAGCTTGGCACCAGTGGAATGTGGTCAAATTGAGAATACTGTAAATGTCAATACATGATGACCTGGAGGTATTTCTGGAAAGTTTTGAGCGGTCTGCCTTGGTGGCCAGGCTGGAGTAGTCCTGATGGGCTGGGCAGTTCGAGGTCTTGTTAATACAGAAGGCCCAAGTAGCCTATGGATCCATGACACAGGATGAAGCCAGGGACTACAAGAAAGTTAAAAAGGAAATCTTATACCAACTGGACATCAACCCCAAAATCTACTGGCAGGCATTTACGGCAAGGAAGCAGAGGGAAGCAAAAGAGCTGCAGGCTTTGCTACAGTGGCTGGCTGACCTGGCAACCAAATGGATGAGGCCAGTAGAGCATTCTAAAAATGAGATTTGTAACAAGATCCTACTGGAATAGTTTTTGAATGATTTAGATGAAGAGACCCAGAAGTGGGTCCATTGTCATAGGCTGGGGTCCTCCGCAGAAGCCCTGCAGCTAGCTGAGAACTTTGGCAGTGCCCTAGGGGAAAAACTGCCAGACTAGAATCTGAGGGCAATGGGGTACTCAAAACCCCATGACCCTGCTAAACCAGGGAGTGGGAACTCTGAGAGATTAGGAAGCCTAACAGAAATGGGGTGATCTGCTTTCAAGAGTTGGGCAGGACATCGGGCCCTGCAGATTCAGCTGGCATAGAATCTATGGACTGTAGCATAGGGAAGGTAGTTTCAGGAGGTCCTTGGCCCACCCTGTGGTGGAAGCCTGGGTCAGGGTGAGAGGTTGGAAGCAATTGGAGACACCGGTTGCTCCCACACCTTCATACAAAGCAGGCTAGCTCCTGCCACCTATCTCCAAAAAGCCACCCCTATGAGAATGACCTGTATGCATGGACATGGTACTTATTACTCCCGGAAGATCTATCAGGTCACTGTGTTGAATACTACTTGGGAAATGCCAGTCAGGGTGGCCCATGACCTGCCATATCTTATGATTCTAGGACAAGACTGGAACAAGATTTATGAAGTCTTAAATCTAATAAGAAGTGATAGCTTGGGGGGGAGGGGTGTCAACTTGTCAAGGAACCAGGTACAAGACCTCCATGAAGATTTTGACATAGAACGACTAGCGTTCAACCAGACATTTCAAAAGGCCCAGGAAGCAGAGAAGGAGTTTCAGGCCATTCTAGAAACTGAATTGGCAAGAAGGGAAGAGCAAGTAGTGGACCCAGGGCACTATGCAAATCTGCCCCGGTTTGAGGTCAGAAAAAGGGCGTTGTATCAGGTGAAGCAGGGTCCACCGGGGGGAAGGAGGCAGCTCAGCTGTTAATACTGGCTCAGTTTAGGCTTCCCCTACTTAAGTTAGCCCATGAAAATCCATTAGGCAGACACATGGGGCACTGTAAGACAGAAGCTCAGTTGATGAAATGGTGTTTTTGGTTGGGCCTGTATCAGCAGGTGGAGAGGTTTTGCCCAGCTTGTCCAGTATGCCAGAGAGTGAGTGTGAGTAAGTCAGCATGGGCCCTTTTACAGCTTATGCCCTTGATCAAAGTCCCATTCTCACATATCGTGCTGGATGTGGTAGGGTCCCTCTCCAAAAGTTCGGCGGGGCATCAGTACTTGCTAGTTATCGTAGACTATGTGACCAGGTTCCCAGAGGCAGTCCCCATGCAAATGGCCATAGGACCCCAGGTGGTGGAAGAGCTTTTAAAATGGATCACCAGGGTGGGCATCTTGAAGGAGATTGTCACAGACCAAGGGTCTAACTTTATGTCTGGGGTCCTGAGAAGTCTATGTGGGATATTGAGGATTAGACATTTGCATACAATGGTATATCACCCCCAAACCAACGGGGTAGTGGAGAGGTTTAATCAGACCTTAAAGAATACGTTTCCCCAACCTACTCACGTTATTTAGATTGCACCAGAACTTCTTTCCCAAGAAGGAAGTATTAACACAGCAGGGTTTCCTAAACATTTAATACAGAGATTGTCAGTTGGACAAGGTAGAACAGCAATATCCAGAGCAGAGGAACAGTGTGGCAGGGTAGATATTTGGACCCACTCCATCTGTGTACTCATTAAACTTTAAATTAAACTTCATCTGTGTATTCATTAAACTTCAAATATAAAAGTTAATATTTCTATTAACTTCTGGTGGGACTGGACGTGTTCAAATCAGCAGGTCCTGACGATCTCCACCCCAGAGTGCTGAGGGAATTAGCAGAGGTCATTGCGGGACCCCTGGCACAGCTTTATAAGCACTCATGGTGCTCTGGTGAGGTGCTGGAGGATGGGAAAAAGGCCAATGTGGTCCCCATTTTCAAAAAAGGGAGGAAGGAGGACCCAGAAAACTACAGGCCTGTTAGTCTTACCTCAATCCTCCGGAAGCTCTTGAGAAAATTATCCAGGAGCACATCTGCAAGGGACCAGCAGGGGAGATCATGCTTAGGGGCAACCAACATGGGTTCATTCAAGACAGGACCTGTCAGACCAACCTGGTGGCCTTCTACGACCAGGTCACAAAATCCCTGGATGCAGGTGTTGCAGTGGACAGAGACTTTCTGGACTTTAGGAAGGCCTTCGACATGGTTTCTCATCCCATTCTCATTAAGAAAATACGTGATTGTTGCTTCGATGCCTACAAAGTCACTAATTGGCTGGAGGGCTGCACCCAGAGAGTGCGATGGGTCTTTTTTGACCTGGAGGGATGTGGGCAGTGCAGTCCCCCAGGGCTCGGTCCCCAGGCCCACACTGTTCAACATCTTCATCAGCAACTTGGACAAGGAGGTGAAAAGCACCTTGTTCAAATTCACGGATAGCACTAAAGTGTGGAGATAAGTGGGCACACTGGAGGAGAGGAACAGGCTGCAACTAGATCTAGACAGGTTACAGGGTGGGCGGATGAGAACAGGATGGGATTCAATACTGACAAGTGCAAGGTGCTGCACCTGGGGAGGAAGAACCAGCAGCACACTTACAGGCAGAAAAGGATCTTGGTGTCATTGTTGATACCAAAATGAACATGGGCCACCAATGTGGGGATGAAGTCAGGAAGGCCAACCGCACCTGGTCATGCATCCACACATGCATCACAAGCAGGTCCAGGGAGGTGATCCTCCCCCTCTGTGTGACACTGGTCAGGCCGCAGTTGGAGTACTGCATCCAGTTCTGGGCACTGCACTTCAGGAGGGAGATGGACAACATGGAGAGGGTCCAGAGGAGGGCCACTTGCATGATCACGAGGCAGCAAGGCAGGCCCTACAACCAGAGGCTACGGGACCTGAACCTGTTCAGCCTCCACAAGAGAAGGCTGAGAGGGGATCTGGTGACCATCTACAAGCTGGCCAAGGGGTACCAGCAGGCTATGGGAGAGTCCCTGTTCCCCCGAGCACTACTGGGAGTAACAAAGAATAATGGCCATAATTTGACCCAAAGTAGATTCAGGCTAGATATCAGGAGGCACTACTTCACAGTCAGGGTGGCTAGGATCTAAAACCAACTTCCAAGGGAAGTGGTACTCACTCCTACCCTGGGGGTCTTCAAAAGGAGGCTAGATAATCAACTACCTGGGGTCGTTGGCCCCAGCACTCTTTCCTGCCCATAGCAGGGGGTTGTACTTGATGATCTGCTCAGGTCCCTTCTGACCCTACCTACTGTGAAACATGAACACTTAATCAATGGGTACAGGAATGTAAAAGAACCACATCTTGAATTTAATTTTTCTATTGCAATTTTTTTGCAGGAACCTGCTTCACAGATTGAAGTCTTTTTAAAAAAAGCAAAAAACAAACAAAAAGCCTATTTTCTCTTTATTTCAGCATTTATTTCAACAAGCCTCTGTGGGTCAGACTCTAAGTTATACCATCATAAACAGACAATAACTGCTGAAGTCACTCAGGTGGACTGGAAAAGGACTTGTACCTTTTTTCCAATTTCTCTGACACACAGCAGAGTCTTCTTCACTTCTTTCTCTAATGCCTCAAATATCCTATTAATCACATTCAGAAAGAGACTACACACTTTTAAATTTGTCCTCAAAGATTAACTTCTTTCCTTTCCACCTACCTTCCCATTGTTAATCGTTATGCCCAGCTTCAAATTTAGTAAAGTTATGGCACGTGTACAAGTGGCCATTTGGAAGTACTAAAAGATGGCACAGTAACAGCCCATACTGTGCCGTGCTGGTCATGCATGGTTATTTTTCACTACTATGTTGCCATAGCAATGCACTATAACAAAGGAATATGTTGCTATGGCAATATAGCGGCAGCATCACAGTTTTTGCTAACGGTCACTACAGCACTGTAGTGTCTTCTATAGACACACCCATCAACACCTAAGTCCATCCTTAGAAAGTTGAGATGTAGGGTGTCAAACACATGGACTTTATTAGGAGCTATAGGTGTCAAGCTGTCCCACAGGGCAGACATTCATAAATCAGCCACACTGGACTCAGTGAAGTGATGCTAGTTTACATTGCAGGAAAGTCTGAACTAGTTGGTAGGGTTGGAGTGATATAGCTGTGATGGTTCAGGAAACATGCGAGAGGAAAGGACTTCATTAATGAGATCTTTTACTGGACCACTTGCATGGCTGGGAGAGACATAGGCAAGCTTTTGAATGCCATGCATTCTTCTTCAGGTCTTACGAATGAGTACCATTATAACTTTTGTCCTCCAGAACATCTTTTACCTCTATGGCTATCCCTTTGCCTTACTAAATTTATGGGCCTGATCTCACCTTCAGCTGTCACTGACAGCACCAAGACCTTAAATGCCAGTCTGACACACATTAAAAATTATTTTAGAAGTTTCCCATTTAATTCAATGGAATGGGCTTAAGCCCCTAGATTTGAAGAGTATTTGCCAACTGTAAATGCATACCGATGACAACAGAAAACAAAGACTGTCTCCAATCCTACTTTTGCCTAAAAATGTGGGTGTATGACAGGAGTATCGCTACTGGAGTCTTTCTAGTGGTGACTCTGCCCTCCTGTTATGGGCCAGCCACCTGCTTACTCGCCTGCCATGCCTGGATCTTAATTGATTGAGTGATGTAATTAGCGGGACGCTGCCCACATTATAGCGCCCCCTGGCACTGGGGCGTATCTGCAGCTCCTTTTCCTCCCCTACACAGCAGCCCAAGCCCTGCAGATGGTACGAACAGGATTTTTGACCTGGGCCCTGCTGTGATTTGGCCCTCTCCTTTACCTCCCTGGGATCCTCACTGCCCCCCTTTGCTCGGGGCTGGGGCCAACGCACCCCAAATGCTGCGCCCTCTCTGGCACCAGGACCACCATGCTACTGTGGAGTCTCTATGAGGCCTCCTCCAACCCCTAATAGCCTCACTTGGTCCTCCGGTTAAAACAGTAACCGCAAAAAACAGAAAGCCCCAGAGCTATAATGTAAAACTAAAAAATCCAGTCAAAACAACATTCGAACCCTACCAGGAAAATACTCCAACCCATGGCAGCAACCAGGGGATGCTCATGCAGTCAATCTTCTCCCCTCTCTCTGCACAGGCCGAGCTCCCCCCTCCTTGGCTGCCAGAGGGGAACTGCCCTCCTGGCCTCCTGCCTGGACTTAAGAAGAGCTAAGCCCTTCCCCTTCCTATCAGCTGGTTTCACTGGTTGCCCTAGCAACCAGTACCTGTGCTGCCCTGGTGACTGGCAGCTGCGCCTCCCCCTTCTCAACACTAGGGGTCTCTCTTGAGCCGTTTCTGTTTTCAGGCACAGGGCACCTAAGTGCTCTGCGACGGGGAGTACTTTTTCATCTTGATATCTTTTAAGAGGTATGTTCATGTGCACTGTGGTGCAGTGGGGGTGGGGGAAAGAGTACAAAGGGAGAAAAAATGCTTCCCATAAAATGTAATGAATTAATCACAGGTTGGCAGAGAGGAAAACAGTAGTTGACACTGCAGAAAAATACTGAAAAATAGAATATTTGTTATACATGATTTTAAAAATCATATTTTGCCTTCCTATTACACCCTTCTAAAATTTAATATTCACAGATTCAGGCACTACTGAAATATGAAAACAGATCAAAAATGAATGCAACAGGAAAATCTCAAAAATGCTGGGGAAGAAGACATCGGCTTTTAAGTATTTGAGTAAATGGGCCTTGTTACACATTAATTGTGGGTGGTCCTGGAGCTCTTATCCTCTAGATTGTCCACACATTAGTACCTGAAACTACTTTTACGCACACTTTAGGCAGCTTAAAGTTATGTCACTCCAGGGCAGGTTTGTCTCTGATCCAGGTTACCCAGCTCATGTTACACTAGTGTATAGCCACTCTAGACTACATGTTAGTGTAAACACTCTGCCCTTCCCTCCTCCCCACTGGACCATATCAAACCTCTCCCCTCCACACCACCCTCCCCAGCACCACAGATCCCTCCTCACTGCCCCCTGTGAGATAGTAATTATGCTAAGCAAGGCCTAGCATCAAGAGCAATGCACTAAAACTCCCAGAATGCTTCAAGGAGGTTGAGAAGTCAGCAATTGACATTCTGGTGATCACCATCTGACCCTTGAATAGAAATGCTGACAAATGATAAAAATTGCAAGCAAGAAGCTTATATTGTTAAAACAGGAAACCGCATGGCTAAACTGCAATGACAAAAGATAACCGCATATTATGCAAGCAGAGTCTGGAAAATGCTATATTTAAGGTCAAGCAGAGTCTGGAAAATGTTATATTTAAGGTCATTAAGAATTACCATAAGAAGCGTAACAATTATAATAAAGAGCATATCACCTGATATTATAATATAGATGGGTTAACTAGTAACCAATAGAAGTAAAAATTAAAAATACATATGTATATGTGTTATCGTATATAAGTAATAGTAAAGTTATGTTAGAGGCCTCACTCTTAGAGTGTGGACAGTTTTGTATCTTTTGTCTAAAAAAAGATAAGAGACTCCTTTTAAAATGAGCTGTTGACCAGTTCTGAGACTACTGAATCAGGCAGCCGCACCTAGCCTTCGGGTTAGAAAGCAAGGGCTTGATTTGGGAACCTCGTGAACCAACAGACCTCCTTAGTTTATGACTTTGTGAAACAATAAAAGTTTTAAATTGAACATCCAGGTCTGAGCCTGTGCTTAATTCAGTCCTTATATAATTCGGCACGAACTCACACACACCCTGCTTACTTGTGGCTGCCCATGCTGTCTGTCCTGGGGGAGTGGGCAGAGAAGAATTAACAGGTTTGCCCAGCCACTGCCACCCACTGCTGCTTTCAGCTTGGGGAAGGGCAGCAGCCCAGTAGCACTGGTGACAGGGACCAGGCAGGCATGTTAATCCTTCCCTACTTGCTCCCCAAGGACAGACAGTGTGGTCAGTCACAATTAATCAGTAGGCGAAGGGCAAGAGGGAGCCCCAGAGTCAGAGAGGAATGGGAGAGCCTCAGGGATGGAAGGAAGCCCAGAATGGGAGGTGGTAGAGATTCTTACCTTTCCGTCCTCCAGGCCCCTGCTGGCCTGGATATGAGACTGCTCCAAACTTGAGCCTAGCACTAGCACTGATCAACATTTGAGCAGCTCACAGTGTAATGTGCAACAAGGGCCAGTGATTTTCTTTTAATGGAGGCTTACATTGGTATTTCACTAATAAACTAGGTTGCATCTGTTCACTTCTTCATAGATTATAATCAAAAGAGATAGATATAGATTACAAAAATCATTCCATAAATATTCACTCTGTGTACACTACCTCATCTACCTACAGAAATGAATATAACATTAATTTGACACAGCACATTCCACAAGAGCTAGTTAATTTAAAAGCTTACTCTCCACTGAGAGAGTTAAAGCACTTTCAGATCCTTGGATAAATAATAGGCTATTTTCCTTATTACAATTCAGTCTAGATAAAACAAAGTCTCACCAGTGGCCTTTGGGTCCTACATGGCCAGCTGGCACTGAGCAATAAGTGAACACAGTGCTTCTTTTCTGCGTTTACAATATAGCAATTTTTATATGCAGTACGTGGAGCACTGCCATTTCCCCTTTTTTGAGTGCAAGGACCTTTTACATCACAGAACAGGGAGTACAGCCATAGGAACAGTCCTAATAAAGATGTATGAATGACAAGTAACTTGTGTGTGAAAACCCAGGGGTTTTCTTGGTTTGCCGAACACCCCCTGCTTTTTATTTCCTTAAATTAAGAGTAAAAAGCAGCACTGAGAGTGAGTAGGAGGCACCTTTCAATTAGATAAGGAACAAAGGGAGAATTCTTCAACCTCACTTAAATTCTTTGCACAAACAGGACTTAAAGTGCCTTTGTTAGGAGTGACTGAGCTAAAGGATTTCTTCATACAGCCAGCACTCTTGATAGGAATGTGGATTTAGTGCTGGATTTAGGCGTAAGCTAAATAAGGTTCATCTTAGGGCCTCACATTATGAGGGACCTCTAAACCAACCCCCAGGCCATGAAGGGTTGGCTGCCAGACCCGAAGCGACTGTGGACTCTCCACAGAGCCGAGTGGAGAGGCTGCATCTCCTCCCGTAGGGCCCGCAGCTGCTGCAGTTGAGGTTTGGGCCCTCCCACCTGCCCAGAGGGTGGACATATCTTTACCTGTGTTCTGGCTGGAAATTCCAGCTGTGGGACTCCGCATGGTGGTCCGCAGTTTGCCAGGCCATGGCTGCTTCCAGTCCACAGTTTGCCGGGCTGCAGCATAGAAAGGTTGGGAACCCCTAGCTTAGGGCCCCAGCATGTCATAATCTGGCTGTGGCCCTAATAGACTGTTCTAGAGAAAAATAGGCTAGCACAAACTAGTATAAGAGGTAGTATTTGATGGCATAGACAGATGAAACAATTGCCTGTCTTTCAAAGGTACTGATGTAAGCTGTTACAATACAACATGTATATGATTCTGTATCAATACAAATATAGCAAAATTATTGTAATGTTAATCCAGATTCATTCAGGGCCAACATTAAGAGAAATTTAGCTAACCTTCTTCACTGTAGGATCACATAGAAATAAAAGTTAGATTGTTATAGCTAATACATACTCCTCAACATCTTCTTTCCCACCTCTTTTAAAGCAGTGCATTGTAGCAGAAATGGGGGATGTAGCAGGTAAAAGTAGAGAGGTACCTGAGGAGTCAGATGTCAGGCAGGTTATAGTGCATCATAAATCCAATTTCTGTATTAAGTCCATGAGTTTTTGTACCCAGGGAGGTTAATGAAATGAAGTGCGTAGGCTCATCTGTGAAAAGTGGTTTGTAAATTCAAACAACAACTGAACCTTGCTAACCTTGTCACCAGAAACCAACTTCCTACAGCCCAAAACACACTGAATGGATCCAGACCATGCCATGCAAAGAAATGCAAAACCTGTCAACATACTAATCCAATCTCTTACAGACAAGAATACCCTACTACCTGTGGGGGCACATGTCTCAGAAGAAGGCCACACTGTCTCCAGTCTCTCAAACCTGATCCTCAAATGGAATTTACAAACCACTTTTTTGCACAGAGGCACACAAATTAATAATTTCTAATTGTAACTTGGGTAGCTGTTTTCAAGCATTTAAGACTCTCTGGGGTCCTACTCTTCCCCTTGGATATACTTGGACAACTCAGAGATGTCCAAGTTCCAATCTCATGGGCTTAACACCACTGCCATTATTCCCAGTTCTTGCTGGAGTGCATCGTGTCAAAAGAAGGACTGTTTACATTCACTGAAGTCACATCTGTATTTTAATGGGGAGAATAAAGTCCTTTTAGCCCAATTTGGGGCTGATGTAAATAGACAACTCTGCTGACTTCAGAGCTTGGACTATTTATGCCACAAGATAAGGGTGTCATACTCAAATGGAGTTGGCAGGCCAAATCTGGATCACAAGGCTGCTCAGGGGACCAATCAAGACCATGGGACTTCTCAAGGACTGGATGACTTGCTTCCAGACGTGGTTTGTGGGTTTTCCCATCATGGCTGCCAGAGCAGCTGTACTGCTGCCAGCAACAAAGGAGCTAACGCTGCTCCTGCTGAATTCCCATAGCCAACTACCACCAACTGTGGTCTCCAGCAATGATAAGAAACATTACATTTGGTGGTGGTATTTACCCATTGGATGTTAGCTTCACAGCCATGTTGACGTGGGCTGAACTGAGGTGTTGGAGGTTGAGGGTTCAGCCACAGCAGCATTATCTCCTTTACTACTAGCCACTGTGACCAGAAGCCTCACAGGCCAACTGACCCACCTTTGTGAGCTGGATCCAATCTGTGCACCAAATGTTTCACACTTGTGCCATAAGGGGGTTACGTGGTCCCTATACACCAAACTGAGCAGATGTACCTGCTCATCTAAAATCTGGTTTTTACTACATAGAGATGCTCCCCTAAAAGTAACTCACATGAAAAAGAGCAAGCAGCCAAGAAACTATAGCTAAACCCAGCACACCTAGGCCAGCCATTCAGAAGGAGAAGTAGATTTTATACCTGTATTTCCAGCTGAAAACTCTAAGAATTGTGCTGGTTTGTTTTCTCTCTTTTTTTTCTTAGCTACAAAGTGATAAATGAGCAAAAATTTGCATTCAGAGTTTCATTGTGCTTTATTCATAATTTTTTTTTTTTACAGAATTTACCTTTAGGCACATTATTTCATAGACATTAGGGCTGGAAGGGACCTTGGTAGATCATCAAGTCCAGCCCCCTGCCTGAAGGGCAGGAAGTCAGCTGGGGTCATAGGATCCAAGCAAGATAAGCATCTAATTTACTCTTGAAGGTGTTCAATGTAGGTGCTTGAACCACCTCCGTTGGCAGACTGTTCCAGATCTTGGGGGCTCGGACAGTAAAGAAATTCTTCCTTATGTCCAGCCTGAAATGGTCTTGCAGGAGTCTATAACTGTTCAACCTAGTCATCCCTTGGGGTGCTCTGGTGAACAAATGTTCCACCAGATCCTGGTGGTCACCCCTGATAAACTTACAGGTGGCCATCAGATCACCCCTGAGCCTGTGCTTTTCCAGGCTAAAGAGCCCCATTGCTCTCAGCCTGTCATCATAAGGTGTGTTTTCCTGACCTCTGATCATGCACGTGGCTCTTCTCCGCACTCTCTCAAGCTTCTCCACATCCTTTTTGAATTGTGGAGCCGAAAATTGGATGCAGTACTCCAGCTGCGGCCTCACCAAGGCCGAGTACAAGGGGAGAATGATGTCCCTGGATTTGCTTGAGAAGCATTTATGGATGCAAGCCAGCATTTTGCTCGCTTTACTAGCCATAGCATTGCATTGCAGGCTCATGTTCATCTTGTGGTCATCGATGACCCCCAAATCTCTTTCTTCCATAGTGCTAGCCAGTGTAGCACTGCTAAGCCTATAAGGATGCTGCAGGTTTTTCCTCCCAAGGTGGAGAACCTTGCATTTTTTGGTTTTGAACACCATAAGGTTCTCATCCGCCTATTTCACGAGCCTGTCCAGGTCAGAGTGGATCATCCGCCTGTCTTCTGGTGTGGATGCTTTTCCCCAAAGTTTAGTGTCATTGGCGAACTTGGCCAGTCTGCTTCTGACTGTAATGTCCACATCATTAATGAAGATGTTGAACAATATGGGTCCAAGGACAGAGCCTTGGGGGACCCCACTGGTCACAGGGCACTGTGACGATTGACTTCCATCAATTACTACCCTCTGGGTCTGACCATGGAGCCAATTTCCCAGCCAGCGGATCGTGGTGGACCCAAGGCCACACTTGGCCAGTTTCGCCAAGAGATGATCATGGGATACCAGATTGAAGGCTTTTTTGAAGTCAAGATCTATGATATCAATCTTTTCTCCCTTGTCCAGGTGATAGGTCACCTGGTCATAAAAAGAAATGAGATTGGTCAAGCAAGACCTACCCGCAACAAACCTGTGCTGGCTATCCCTCAGGATGTTGGTGTTGGCCAATCCATTAAGGATGGCCTCTTTAATAAGCTTTTCTAAGATCTTCCCCAGGATAGAAGTCAGGCTGATGGGCCTATATTTTGCCAGATCCACTTTCCTCCCTTTCTTGAAGATAGGCACCACATTGGCCTTCTTTCAGTCTTCAGGCACTACACCAGAGCGCTAGGAGTTCTCCAAGACCCGTACCAGAGGCTGGACTATGATGCTCACCAGTTCCTTGAGTACCCTGGGGTGTAGATTGTCAAGGCCAGCTGACCTGAAGATATCCAAACTCTCAAGGTGTTCCTTTACGAGGTCAGCATTGATGGGGAGCAGGGGATCTCCCTCACCCAGACCTCGTCCCGTAGTAGGCATGGGCGTCCCATGGGACTAATGAAAGACAGGGAGTCAGTTTCAGTTGTCCCATCTGGTTCACCAGGGGTCCAATGTTGCCCTTGCTTTTCCTCTGGCTCCCCACATATCTGAAAAAGGACTTTTTGTTGTCCTTGTTGCTCGAAGCTAGTTGGAGTTCAGTTGCAGCCTTGGCTGTCCTGGTTTGCTCCCTGTAGGACTGGACCAGTGCAGAATATTCCTCCTTGGAGGTGAATCCCATTCTCAATCCTTTTTAAGCCTTTCTTTTTAGCCTCGGGAGGTCAGCTAGGTCCCTGGATAGCCAAGGGGGCTGCTGTGCCCTCCTGCTGCCTTTCCTCCGAGATGGAATTGAATTAGATTGTGCATTGAGGATCGCTCCTTTGAGAAGCAACCACTCTTCCTGGACTCCCCTCCCTCTGGGGTTGTGGTCCCTTAAGGCCTCAATGACAAGCCTCCTGAGCTTGTCAAAGTCAGCTTTCCCGAAGTCAAGGACTTCAGTGTTGCTGACTGACTTGCCAGCTTTACAGCAGATGGTGAAGGTGATCAGCTCGTGGTCACTGTCCCCCAGCTTCCCATCTATTACTAGGTCACTGATTAGGTCATCCCCAGTAGCCAGTACGAAGTCAAGCAGCGCTTTACCTCTCATTGGCCCGTAGACTTCTTGAGTCAGGTAAAGGTCATCCATGCATGAGAGGAAGCTTTGTGACCACTCGGATTTAGCTGAGCGATCCTCCCACGAGATGTCTGGGTAATTGAAGTCACCCAGCAAAACCATGGTCCTGGAGCATGCAGCCTCAGTCAGTTCCTGGGTGAACTCCTAGTCAAGCCTTTGACTTTGGGTGGGAGGTCTGTAGTAGTCTCCCACCATTGTGTCCCCTGTGCCATGTTCCCCATTGATTTTAACTCCAGTCATCCACCCTGGTCACCAACATCAGCTTGCAGGAATACGTAGCTTTCCTTAACATAGAGAACTACACCCCTGCCTTTTTTATCCACTTGATCTCGTCTGTACAGGGTATAGCCATCTATACCTGTGGTCCAGTCATTGGTGGAGTCCCACCAGGTCTCTGTTATCCCTATGATGTCATAATTATTTGCATTAAGTAGGAGGAAGAGTTCCTCCTGCTTATTCCCCAAGCTCCTGGCATTTGTGTACAGGCAGGCAAGTGTCCCCTTGGGGGCTCTTGCCTTGCCCACGGATTGTACAAGGGCTAGGGCAGGGGTGGGCTGCCTATAGTGCCTTGGCCTGCTGGCTTTGCAAGGGTTGCTCAGTGGACCAGCAGTGGCAGTAGCCACCCTGTCCCCCGGCGGGCTTAGTTTAAAGCCCGGTGGAGCAGGTCAGCCAGTCTGGCTGACAAGACCCTCCTCCCCAGTGGAGAGAGGTGGAGGTCATCCCTTCCCAGCAGCTCACTGCCTCTCTCACCAAAAAGCGGGCTGTGGTCATGGAAGACAAAGCCTTTCCGGTGACACCAGCAGCGCAGTCTTTGGTGGACTATCTGGATCCTCCTCTCCTTCCTCAGCCCATACCCTGAGACTGGGAGGATTGAAGAGAACACCACTTGTGCCCCCAGACCCTTTAGCTCCATTCCCAAAACCCTGTAGTGCCTCACAACCTGGCTGGGAGTGCTCTGAGCCGTGTCATTGGTGTCCATATGAATAAGGAGCATGAGATAGTGGTCTGTGGGCTGGAGAAGCTTAGGGATCTTCTCTGCAATATCTCAGATGCGGGCCCCTGGGAAGCAGCAGACTTC
The DNA here is from genome assembly GCF_052110815.1 of Crocodylus siamensis. Lineage (NCBI taxonomy): Eukaryota > Metazoa > Chordata > Crocodylia > Crocodylidae > Crocodylus > Crocodylus siamensis. The sequence continues at coordinate 144,393,949 of NC_143396.1, forward strand.
CTGGGCTAAGGGGTTGGGGTGGCAGATTACCCGCTCAGGATGCAGTCTCCCACAACAAACACTTTACATTTTGTCTTGGGGAGAGTGGGGGTAGTAGCTGCAGTTAGGCCTGTGTTGCCTGCAGGAGCTGGCAACGCAGCAGGCTCTGCTGGGGCTGCAAGAGGTTCATACCTGTTGCTAAGCTCTGATGGGTCATGGGCCTTGGTGCAGCAGGCCCTTGACCACCTTGGTCCCCCTGTCTGAACAGAATGGGAGGTCCCAGAGTCCTCCCTTGTCCTGGAGGGAGACAGTGCTCTACCCTCCAGCTCCTGGGGGAGAAGGGCCTGGCAGTAGGAGTCTATCTCCTGCTCACAGTCCCTGATGGCATGCAGTCTCTGGACTGTGGCCTGGAGCTCCTCCAGCTGGTGCGCCAGAGACCCCAGTAGGGAGCAGACCCCAAAAGGGGAGGTAGCCATGCTCTGGGGCCCCAGAGCCTGAAAAAGGGACAGGCAGCCTCTGCAGCCAAGAGCCAGGGGCTCCGTCTGCCTGAATCCCAGAACCATGGGCTCTGTCTGGGTGGCCGTCTCTGAGGTGCTGGGGGGGGGGCCGTAGAGGACCCACATGGTTCGGCGCATGCCCATCCGCATCATGCCACTGGTAGGCTGGCTATGGCTGGGACCGTCTACCCTGGGGGGCTTACAGGCAGGGCCTTGGGCCCTCCTGCGCACCCTCCTCTGTGAACTCCGTGCTAACTCACGCGCCAGCAGACAAGCGTGCCTGTTTGCACAGCCTGGTCTCATGGCTTACTGGAGGGCTGGGTGAAGTAGGGGCCTGGGCAGGTGAGACCCAGCTCAGCTCCCGCTTAGCCACCTCCTCCCACTCTCTAAGGGTTAGCCCTCTCCCACCATGGGTCCTGCTTACCTCCAGCTGTGCTGGAGGTTGGCGGGGGGCTCCACGGCTGCTAGGGAGCTGCTGGGGGGCTTTGGGAGAGCGGGGGCACAGTGGGCTTTCACCCATGTGTCTCTCACCACTCCCAGACCCTAACTAAGGCTTTTTTGCTATTGGCGGGCTCCTTTAAGCTACACATATGCGCAGTGGGCCCACCGTCGGGGAAGCTGCTCTTGGCATGGGGGGGCCCTGCCCAGGATTTGGGGGGCCCTGCCCCACTAAAGGAGGACTGGTAAGTACCCTCCCCCTACCTCTCTCTCTCCCTGGGGGGGCTGGGCCAAGTAGGGGCCTGGGCGGGGCAAGACCCAGCCCGGCTCCAACTTAGCCACCTTCTCCCGCTCTCTAAGGGTTAACCCCTCCCACCACAGGCCTTGCTTACCTCCAGCTGTGCTGGGGGTCAGCGGGGAGCTCTGTGGCTTCTGGGGAGGTCTCTGGGGGAGCAGGGGTGCAGCAGGCTTTCACCCGTGCGTCTCTCGCCACTCCTGGAGCCTAACTGAAATTATGAATTAGCATATGCTATTATGAAAATAGCAATTGAAACTGAAGCCTCTGAAAATATTTGGCAGCTGTGGGCTTTTTGTCATAAAGAGAAACTTTTGCTTATATTTGCATTTCTCTTCTTATTGTACATTATTGGAGGGCCATCATTATTATTCCACTGTGTTAGAAATCTAATAACATGTTTTGTCTTTAGACACATTTTTAACAATCTGACCTCTGCTCTGACATTATTTAATAGCTGATTTCCTCCGCATATTACCTATTGAATTGTATTTGCGGCACCTTGTTAATGTGTCCTCTTTATGCAGATACTTCATACAGCAGCTTCACATAATGAACTGACAGATTAGGAGACAAAATCCTTCTTTCAAACCCCAGGGCCCCCTGAAAATGCACTAATGTAACTGGAAGGCAGGCCAGGAACTTTAACATTCAAGGATAATAATGACTGGATTTACAAGTTGTAAGTCAATGCTATTTTATGGAGGCATTACAGTGCTTTATACGCATATTATTATAAAGTTCCTACTATTGGTAAGGCTGCTTAAATTAATTGTTGTACTGCCTCTATCACTAAAAAATGCAACTTCATTTGCACAACCTTAACATATCCATTTAAACATGATACTGAAAAATATTATTTCTCAAAGAACACTATTGAGTAATACTCAACAGCATTTTATATGCTAGAATAATGGATTTTGTATTTCCATGGCCCCTGAAAAAAATTTAGAAGTATTCCTCTTTAACCCAGACAGACAGACATTTATAATATTAGAGTCTATCTGTCTGCCATGCTTCCCATGGGGGAAGGAGAGGAGTAGGCCTCATCCCTCCCTCGGGCTCAGTCCAACTCGTCACCCATCCCTTCTCCCTCTCCTGCATTGTGCCCAGGCCCACTCCTCTCCTTACCCCACCACCGTCGCCATGGAAGGGGAAATGGGCCCAACGGGGGGGTGGGAAACAGTGAGCCCAATGTGTGGGGGGGAAAAAACAGCAGCCTTGGCCCGATACAGTAACAGCAGGGGGAGGGGAAGAGTGGGCCTCCTCCCCTGTATTGAGCCCAGTCCCACTCCTCCTGTCTCCCCACCACTGCCGGTTTCAGCCCCATAGTGGCATGCCAGTTTCTCTCCAACCTTGGGCCCAACCCTCCACCACATCAGGCCCAGGCCCACTCCTCCCCTGCCCCCACCACTGTGGTGGGGAGAGGGGGAATGGGCCCAGACCCCAAGCAACAGGAAGGAAGTGGGGAGCAGGCCCGGATGGGTTGGGGCATGGGGCTCCATTCCCGCCCACTCCCCCCCCATGTTATTCTTGAATGGGAAATTGGCTAGTATATCCATATCTATATCTCCCATGGTGGATGACTTGAGACCCTCTGGGATAAAATCCATGGGGAACATGGCACAGGGGATACTATGGTGGGAATCTACTACAGTCCTCCTACCCAGGGTCGAGACCTTGACTAGGAGTTCACCAGGGAATTGGCTGAGGCTCCCGGTGTATGGCTGTCATGGGAGACTAACTACCCAGACATCTCATGGGAAGAGTGCTCAGCCAAATCCGAATGCTCACAAAGCTCTCTCTCATGTGTGGATGACCTCTATCTTATGCAAGAAGTTTACAGGCCAACAAGAGATAAAGCACTGCTTGAGCTCATACTAGCAACTGGGGACAACCTAATCAGTGATGTAACGATCGAAGGGAAGCTGGGTGACAGTGACCATGAGTTGATCACCTTCACCATCTGCTGTAAAGCTGGCAAGTCGGTCAGTAATACAGAAGTCCTCAACTTCAGCTAAGGAAGCTTGTCAGAGAGACCCTAAAGGGCCACAACCCAAAGAAGAGGGGAGTTCAGGATGAATGGTTGCTCTTCAAGGGAGCAATCCTGGATGCGCAAGCAAAATCCATCCAACCTCGGAGGAAAGGCAGCAAAAGGGCACAACAGTCCCCTTGGCTGTCCAGGAACCTGGTGGACCTCTTTTGTCTTAAAAGGAAGACCTACAAGGATGGAGGACTGGAACCACCACCAACAAGGAATACTCTGCTCTGGTCCAGACCTGCAGAGAGCAAACCAGGAAAGCCAAGTCTGCGATGGAACTCCAGCTAGCTACAAATATCAAGGACAATAAAAAGTCCTTTTTTAGATACGTGGGGAGCTGAAGGAAAAGCAAGGGCAACATTGGACCCCTGATAAACCAGATGGGGCAACTGACAACCGATGCCCAGGAAAAAAAAAAAAAAATCAAACTTACTAAATGGGTATTTTGCGTCAGTTTTTCACCAGTCCCATGGGATGCCCCTGCCCACTGTGGGTCACAGAGGCCCAGGTGAGGGGGATTCCTTGCCCTCCATCGAAGCTGACCTCATGAAGGAACACCTTGGACAGGCTGGATACCTTCAAGTCAGCTGGCTGTGATGGGTTACACCCAAGGGTACTCAAGGAGCTGGCAAGCATCATAGCTCAGCCCCTGGCATGGATCTTAGAGAGCTCTTGGCGCTCTGGTGAAGTGCCCAAAGATTGGAAGAGGGCCAATGTCATACCTATCTTCAAGAAAGGGAGGAAAATAGATCTGGCAAACTATAGGCCCATCAGCCTGACCTCTATCCTGGGGAAGGTCTTGGAAAAGATTTATCAAAGAGGCCATCCTTAACAGACTAACTGAATGCAATATCCTGAGGGATACCCAGCATGGGTTTGTTGCGGGTAGGTCTTGCTCAACCAATCTCATTTCCTTATGTCCAGGTGACCCTGGACAAGTGGGAAGAGATTGACGTTGTGGTCAGTCAGGACCCCCAAATCCCTTTCATCCATAGTGCTAACCAGCATAGCACTGTGGGTGCTCATAAGGATCTGGGGGAATCTCTGTTCACCAGAGCCCCCTAAGGAAAGAGAAGATCGAATGGTCACAAACTCTGCCACGACTGATTCAGGCTGGACATAAGAAAGAACTTCTTTACTGTCCGAACCCCCAAGGTTTGGAATAGACTACTGTCAGAGGCAGTTCAAGCACCCACTTTGAATGCCTTCAAGACACATTTGGATGCTTATCTTGCTGGGATCCTATGATCCCTGCTGACTTCCTGCCCCTGGGGCAGGGGGCTGGACTCGAAGATCCTCCGGGGTCCCTTCTATCCTGAATGTCTATGAAATACCTGAAATCTATATAGCAATATATGGCATAAATAAATACACACACACACATATTATGGTGGCAGATGACAAAACAAGGAGCAATTATCTCAAATTCCAGCAAGGGAAGTTTAGTTTAGATATTAAGAAAAACTCCCTCACTAGGAGGGTAGTAAAGTACTGGAACAGGTTACCCAGAGAGGTGGAATCTCCATCCTTTGAGGTTTTTAAGACCTGGCAAGACAAAGCCTTGGCTGGGATGATCCTCCTTTGAGAAGGGGGTTGAACTAGATAACCTCCCGAGATCCCTTCCAACCCTCATTTTCTATGATTCTAGGTGTACTATATATTATATATTATGTGAGTCATGTTTCACCTCAAAGGTGTATGCACTTTGTTGCTAGGCCATCACCTACATGCCAGGTAGCAATAGCTTTCCTTTATCATACAGACAATTCCTTGACATTGCTTAACATGTGAAAGAGGTTAAGTGGCAGCAGGTGGTTCTTCTACTTACTAAGAAACTATACCAAACTATTCCAAATTCTAAGTGGGAAGGGTAACACGCAGAGCCCCCACCAATGGTGGGAGACACTGTGCATGCTGCACCACCACAGAACATGGGAACCCCATGGTAGTGTGCCATGCAGGTGCCTCCACAACACAGATTCCCCACCCTCAGCTCCCCAATCTCAGACTCCCTGACAGCATTAGTCTACATGACACCATGGGCCACACACTCCTCTGACACAGCAGGTTGCACAGCACTGTGCTGCCACATACCCTAGAGTGGGGACAGGAAACAAAAAAGTCAAAGGAGGGAGAGACAGCCCAGAGACTTTGGCTCATGCTTCAGCTGTAGCAAAGAGGGGGAGTGGCAGTCAGGTGGAAGCCTAGGGGCATAAGTTAAATCACTTACAGGCCACCAGTTGGACAGCCCCAGACTATGCTAACAAAAGCATTTTGCTTTGAAAATGAAAGCATTAGGGCCAGTCTGGGAGACTTACTCCTTGCTTCAAGAATGTGTGATGGAGCTATACAGACCACACTGGTAAAACTAACAAAATTCTGGGATCCTGAACCAGGACTTCTGTACCATCCTAGCATGGCTCCAAACACCACTCTAATGAGACATGCTAAGCCAACGCCATCCATCCCATCACCTGAATCGAAAAGCAGGATAACTTCCCCGAGTGCCATACTGCATACAGCATTACCCTAGTTCTAGTTCAAGAGGTAGCACGCATGAAGTCAGCAGGCGTCTCAGTATGGCACTGCCTGATACATTTCCCAGTGGAAAAATGCATTTTCTTCAAGATAAAAATCACAATTTTCTAAAATTGTTGTGAGGGGGCCAGGACCCCGCGGGGCCCGGCCCGAGGGAAGAACCCTGGAAATCCGCCCCGTTTCCGGGTTAGGACCCGGAAACCCGGCGGGGAACTTAATGTGTGCCGGAACCTGAACCGCGCCGGCGCGGGACCGGCGCGGGAAGATAAAAAGGAGACGCTTACCCGCAGAGGAGGACGGAGGCTCCACCCGGAGCCCACTCCAGGAGCGGCGGAGCCACGTGCGGTGAGGCCGGGAGACACGCGGCAGGAGCAGGCGGCAGTGGAGCCAGGAGCCGCGGACCCGCGGACGGTGAGTCGGGGAGCGGCGGAGCCAGGAGCCTCGCAGCGGGGGCCGGCGGCGGCGCGGCCGATACCGGCGGAGCCGGGAGCATCGCGGCGGGGGGCCGGCAGTGGAGCAGCTGGCGGAGGCGGAGTCGGGAGCCCCGCAGCAGAGGCTGACCGCAGAGCAGCCGGCGGAGACGGAGCCGAGAGCCGCGCGGCAAGAGGCAGCGGCGGCGTCCCGGAGGGCGGCGAAGCCCCACACGACCCCAGACGGACCAGCGGCGCAGGAGACTGCGGAGACAGCAGCGGCAGGAGGCCGCGAGGACCGGAAGGTAACGCGGACCCCGGGGGCAACCGGGAAGGGGGCCACCGACGGGGGAACCCTCCTGCAGAGACTTCGGGACAAGTGGTCGCGCAAGACGACCCGCGGGCGGGGAAGGCCGGCCGAGGAAACCCCGCTTGGCGGGAGACATACGTACGGGGGTTGGGATAACCCCAGACCTTAGGAGCCAGCGGCGCCAGGGGGACTAGGTGCCGCGGGAACACCGGTGAGGGTCCGGCTGGGGAAGGCCCCCTTTCCCACCGGACTGGGACTCTACCAAGGGAGCCCCTCACGGAGGCTCAACCCGGAGGACCGGGCGAGGGTGTAGGGGAGGAGGAGCCCTCAGGACCCCTGGACTTTGGAGATACCGTACCCCACGTAGACCGCCAGCTTCCCGGCACGGGTGAACCCCATAATTTCCATCAAGTCGTGGCAGGCGAGAGCGGCGAAGCGGGACGGTCCACGGAGTACCCCTCCTCTCCAGGGGACATCCGGGGTTCGGGGTCCCACGGCACGTGGTACACCCCCAACCCTTACAATTGTTTTACAACACAAAAGCTTTTACAAGCTGGGATTTTCCCATATAACCTGGAACATCTAGTATATGCTCAAAAGGTATGAATTTAGCAGAAGTTGAATGCTCCTTCTCCTTTGAGAAATACCAGAGTCCAATCAAAAGAACTGCGCAGCTTTGCCCTCTATAATTCAGGGGCCTTACTTTGGGTGCACAGCTGGAAAGAAATGAGTCTCCTTCTTATTGGGCAAAGTGTCGGAGAAGCCAAAAAACATGGAAAGGAAAGGCCAGTATAATACTGCCAAAAGAAATATCCCCAGGATCCACACGAACTGAAATCAGGGATTGCTTTCAAACACCTTGTAGTGGAACAGTTGGGGAAAAAGCAGGAGGAGACAACGACCAGCAAGGACCCATCTTGAAGTGAAAATAATGCAGAGGACCATACACCTAAATCTTGGGCCTAGCTCCAGTCAGGGGTGTACTACTCTTCCAAAATAGACATTGTGGGTTTTTTGGCACTCCAGCCAAAAAACATTGCCTACTCCTGTTCTAGTGGCTTGTTTACCTGTTTAGCAGCAGGATGCTTTGACCTTTGCCATGGGAGTTTTGTTCTAGTAATCGTTCTTTTACTAGAGATCACATTCTTGGCATGTGTCTTTCTGCTTTTAGATTATTTCCAAACACTGTGAATGCAAGTACTAACTCACTGCTGTGTAACGTATCAGATGCTGTTAGAATAATCTTCTAATATTATTCTCCTTTAGCAAGTATTTGACATTTTACTCTTAACTAAGGAGTTGAGAGATATATGTTACAACACTTCTAAATCTGGTTGGGAGCATTTTCTTCCCACCAAAAGAGAAAGAAGGAAAAAAAACAACTAGGCCATTTGGACATACTGCTAGTTTATACCACCAGTAAAGTGAACAGATGTACTTATTTTCTCACATTGACTCACTATACACTGTCAATAAAATCTTGCTGTCAAATGATTCACCGTTGGTTCAAAGATGGCATTTTTCTATAACTTGCAGCTTAAATTTACTCTTGAGATATCAAAAGTTCTCTCCTTTTCTCCACCATTTTAGATTCTAGATCTAGCGGTCACCTTAAAAAAACTTTCTGCTGCTTCCTTTTCCTTTACCAGTCCATCACTTCCCACCACACTTTTTCATAAAGAAAGAAACATGCATTCATTTCTTAGAAAAACCAAGTCATTGCCTAAATTAAATAAATTTCCAAAAGGAGTTTCTCCTGCTATCCTGTAGGTTACTTATATGCCTCCTGTAGGTTACTTATATGCATTATGTGCACTTATGTTTCACTGGTATGAACATGTGAACAATTTACTGTGGACTCGAAGCAAAAGGGGGCTATGCTGCACATTAGCTATCTCATGTTACCTGCCCATATAAATCCATAGTAAAACAGCACATACCTTGACAGTTTTTGCAGAGCAGCTGACACACAATACAACCCCATGTCCCTTTTTGACCCAGGGTAAACTCTTCCTATTTCAATGCTTCCAAAGCATTTCAGTCTAAATCAGAATACTCCAACTACCAAGTGGCCAAGGGCTGCATGCTGTGTAGGCTTCACCAAGGAAAGGCATGGGCCTCTAGGCCAAGCGGACACCCCGACTGCTGCACTGCATACCCTCAGGCTCACCCTCTTCTCCCTGCGCTACACTGCCCCACACCCTCTAGTGGGTTGCAGGAGCCTAGAGACAATGGCAAGTGATAGGCGAAGTGGCAGCTGGGCTGGAACTTAGGGTCCACAACTTAACCCCTGCATGCTGCCAGCTGAACAGCCTTAAAAGCCTGCATGCTGCCAGTTGAACAGCCCTGGTCTAAATAAATAGAAATAAATTTAGGTTAACAGTCAGGTGCCAGGACTGAGTGATTGGTTACCCTAGATCAGTATAAATATTTTAGACAAGAAAAGGTTTTTGTAGGCCATAAGAAGAATGCTTATATTTACATCATACTATCTCAAGTGCTATTGTGTTAGAAGCCTCTGCATTATCTGTTTTAATCATCCTCTCTCCCTAGGAAAGTAAATGGTAACCTCCCAAGCCTGTTTTCAGAATAGCAGGGGGAAAGGGAGCAGAAAGATTTTGGTTTGGGGTTTTATCAGCCCCCACTGGAGGGTGAGGCAGGTGTATTGAAACTACCCCTCCCCCCCAGGGTAGGGGTCACCCCTTCACACACCCCTCCATTCTCTAGCCCTGGCTTGGGAACCCTAGAATGAGCACTTTCTTTTCCCTTTCCTCCCCTCCCATTCTGAAAACAGTGCAGACTCACAGGGAGGAGGGGCCATTGCTAGATGAAACTGGCTGAAGGCTCAAAGCCAGCAGCTAAATTCCCTTCTCCCCTAAAACCAACACTGAACTTCTATCTGGTTCAGGGGACTGTTGTAACTCTGACACTTCCTGCAAAGTATTCTCCTTTATAGCAGGAAGCTGCATATCTGCCTGCACCCCCAAAGTGGTTATAAGGTTGGAGCTCTGATAAAGACAGGGATAACCACATAGTCCAGCTGCCATAGGCTGAAGGACCACTAGTTCCCATGTTGTGAAGGAGTAACAGACAAAGGAAACCACACAGCGGCTGAAGACAACTGTAAATCAAGTCTTCATACACACACTTGTGAAACCCAAAGAGCTTTAAACTAAGCCCGCTGGGGGATGGGGGAACTACTGCCCCTGCTGGCCCACTGAACGGCCCTTGCAAAGCCAGCAGACCAAGGCACTGAAGGGGGCACTTAAGGTAGCTCACCCCTGCCCCAGCCCTGGCACAATCTGTGGGCAAGGCAAGAGCCCCTAAGGGCACACTTGCCTGCCTGTACACTAATGCCAGGAGCCTGGGCAACAAGCAGGATGAGCTCGTCCTCCTGCTCAGTGCAAAGAAATATGATGTCATTGGGATAACAGAGACCTGGTGGGACTCCACGCATGACTGGACCACGGGTATAGAGGGCTATACCGTGTACAGGAGGGATCATGTTGACAAAAGGGGCGGGGGTGTAGCTCTCTATGTGAAGGAAAGCTACATGTCCCTGCAAGCTGATGTTGGCGACCGGCATGGACAGCTAGAGACCCTCTGGGAAAAATTCGTGGGGAATTCGGCACAGGGGACACAACGGTGGGAGTCTACTACAGACCTCCCACTCAAAGTCCCGAGCTTGACCAGGAGTTCGCCCGGGAACTGACTGAGGCCGCTTGCTCCATGACCTTGGTTGTCATGGGTGACTTCAATTACCCGGACATCTCGTGGGAAGATCACTCAGCTAAATCTGAGCGGGCGCAAAGCTTTCTCTCGTGCGTGGATGACCTCTACCTGACTCAAGAAGTCTATGGGCCAACGAGAGGCAAAGCGCTGCTTGACCTCGTGCTGGCTACGGGGGATGACCTAATCGGCGACCTAGTGATTGATGGGAAGTTGGGTGACAGCGACCACGAGCTGATCACCTTCACCATCCGCCGTAAAGCTGGCAAGTCAGTCAGCAACACAGAAGTCCTTGACTTCAGAAAAGCCGACTTTGACAAGCTCAAGAGGCTAGTGAGTCAGGCCCTCAGGGACCATGACCCCAGGGAGAGGGGAGTTCAAGAAGAGTGGTTGCTTCTCAAGGAAGCGATCCTCAGTGCACAAGCTAAATCTATTCCAACACGGAGGAAAGGCAGCAAGAAGGCACAGCAGCTCTCCTGGCTCTCCAGAGACCTAGCGGACCTACTGTGGCTAAAAAGGAAAGCCTACAAAGGATGGAGGATGGGATTCACCTCCAAGGAGGACTACTCTGCGCTGGTCCGGTCCTGCAGGGACCAAACCAGGAAAGCCAAGGCTGCAACTGAACTCCAACTAGCTTTAGGCATCAAGGACAACGAAAAGTCCTTTTTCAGATATGTGGGGAGCCGGAGGAAAAGCAAGGGCAATGTTGGACCCCTGCTAAACCAGATGGGGCAACTGACAACTGACACCCAGGAAAAAGCCAACCTATTAAATAGGTACTTTGTGTCAGTCTTTCATCAGTCACACAGGACGCCCATGCCTGCTATGGAACAGGGAAATCTGGGTGAGGGGAATCCCCTACCCTCCATAAATGCTGACCTCGTGAAGGAACACCTTGAGAAGCTGGATACCTTCAAGTCAGCTGGCCCTGACAACCTGCACCCCAGGGTACTCAAGGAGCTGGCGAGCGTCATAGCCCAGCCCCTGGCATGGATTTTTGAAAACTCCTGGTGCTCTGGTGTAGTGCCCGAAGACTGGAAGAAGGCCAATGTGGTGCCGATCTTCAAGAAAGGGAGGAGACTGGATCCGGCTAACTACAGGCCCATTAGCCTGACTTCTATCCTGGGGAAGATCTTAGAAAAGTTTATTAAGGAGGCCATCCTTGAGGGACTGGCCCAGGCTAACATCCTAAGGGACAGCCAGCATGGGTTTGTTGTGGGTAGGTCTTGTTTGACCAATCTCATTTCCTTCTATGACCAGGTGACCTATCACCTGGACAAGGGAGAAGAGATTGATGTCATATATCTTGACTTCAAAAAAGCTTTTGATCTGGTATCCCATGATCACCTCTTGGCCAAACTGCCCAGTTGTGGCCTTGGCTCCACCACGATCCGCTGCCTGGGAAATTGGCTTCGTGGTCGGACCCAGAGGGTTGTGATTGATGGCAGTCACTCATCATGGTGCCCTGTAACCAGTGGGGTCCCTCAAGGCTCTGTCCTGGGACCCATACTGTTCAACATCTTCATTAATGATGTGGACATTGGAGTCAGGAGTGGACTGGCCAAGTTCGCCGATGACACCAAACTTTGGGGCAAAGCATCCACGCCAGAAGATAGGCGGGTGATCCAGGCTGACCTGGACAAGCTCAGCAAATGGGCAGATGAGAACCTCATGGTGTTTAACACCAAAAAATGCAAGGTTCTCCACCTTGGGAGGAAAAACCTGCAGCACCCTTATAGGCTCGGCCATGCTACGTTGGTTAGCACTACAGAAGAAAAAGACTTGGGGGTCATCATTGACCACAAGATGAACATGAGCCTGCAATGCGATGCTGCGGCTAGTAAAGCGACCAAAATGCTGGCGTGCATCCACAGATGCTTCTCGAGCAAATCCCGGGACGTCATTCTCCCCTTGTACTCGGCCTTGGTGAGGCCGCAGCTGGAGTACTGCGTCCAGTTTTGGGCTCCACAATTCAAAAAGGATGTGGAGAAGCTTGAGAGAGTCCAGAGGAGAGCTACGCGCGTGATCAGAGGTCAGGAAAACAGATCTTACGATGACAGGCTGAGAGCCATGGGACTCTTTAGCCTGGAAAAGCACAGGCTCAGGGGTGATCTGATGGCCACCTATAAGTTTATCAGGGGTGACCACCAGGATCTGGGGGAACATCTGTTCACCAGAGTGCCCCAAGGGATGACGAGGTCGAACGGTCACAAACTCCTGCAAGACCGTTTCAGGCTGGACATAAGGAAGAATTTCTTTACTGTCCGAGCCCCCAAGGTCTGGAACAGTCTGCCAGCGGAGGTGGTTCAAGCACCTCCATTGAACACCTTCAAGAGTAAATTGGATGCTTATCTTGCTGGGATCCTATGACCCCAGCTGACTTCCTGCCCTTTGGGCAGGGGGCTGGACTCGATGATCTCCCGAGGTCCCTTCCAGCCCTAATGTCTATGAAATCTATGAAGCATGGGCAACTGGTGCCTCCTGAGTCTGGGGGGACACGCACAGAAGCAGCTGGCAGCATCAGCAGTGGGGGCAGAGCTGGCAAGCTCCTGCAAACACCACCAGTGGCAGGAGTGGCAGGGCCGGAGCTGGACAGCATCTGCAGATGGCATCAACAGCGAGGACAGCCCTGTCAGGGGGAGCATGGCCCTCCCTCCCCCCTCCCTGCCTACAAATCACCTATGCCAAACAGAAACCTAATAAACAGCCAGGATGGGCAGTGTTACTAGAGCTATAACAAATTTTTAAGGGGGGGGGGGAAGAGAAAGAGAGAGAGAGAGAGAACACACTCCAGATCACACTGTCACTGCTACAAGATCCCAGAGCAGCTCTCCACCAAGCTGTGCCCTCAGCCAGTACTGCTTAGGCTAGTCTCCATGGAAACCCCGTCCCCCATGCTGTCGTGGTGCTGCCACTCCTGGGATCTTGATGGCAGCTGACTACAGTGATGCAGGCAGGGGCTACTGGGAAATGGAATCCACTGCAGGTCCGATAAGGACAGCAGGCCCCTGGGTTAAAGTGTGTTCAGTGCCAAACTGTTACCTTTTTATACTATGCATAAAAAATTAAAAAAAAAAATCAGAAAGGAGTACACCACAGTATTAATTATAAAGGGGTGCATGACCAAGAATGTTGATAACCATATTTCTATGTTGTATGTGACAGTGGTTCTGCAGTCTGCAATTTTTAAGTTTTGGTATGATTAATAAATTGTGATTTATCAATATGCTAAGCTAATGAAAAATATTCAATTAACTCATGATGGAGATGTTATGGATAAGTAATATTACTTAACCAATGCATTTTACATTTCTTGCTCTGATATTCTTACATTGGGAAATATAAATAGTTAATGGATTTGTTATTATTTTAAACATTTTTGGTTTAATTTCGTTTGGGAAGTGGAGATTCTTTAGACAAGTTATTTTAACAGGGAAAGCCAATCAAAAGAAAATAACTTCTGTGTCTTGGCTGACTTAATAATCAAACTTGAAATAACTCATTTTGTGCTAATAACCTGAATAAATTAAGAAATTAAATGGTTTCACTTCATTCTTGTTATTGAAAAACCTGAGTGAGGCAGCTGGCAGCCCCATTTGGTTTGCACAGTTTTAACCATAATCAAACAGATTTATTTTGAAAAGAAAGGAGATATGTAAAGCATGCGATTGATATAAAAATCGCGGTTCGTTTCTTTGGAGGCTCACGAATAATAATTCTTCAGGCACACATTGTTAGTAATACAAAGGATATATTTGCAAATAGGGTCAGAGTGAAGACAAAAGACCACACTCTGCCCCCGAGGAAAACTCTCAGCTGGGTTTTATCCCTTCCCTCCTGGGCATGTGTGCAGAAGCAGGAACTCTTACAACTCATTTCCGGTTCATACAAACATATATGAAATGACGTCACGTCATCCGTCGCATGTGCATTATAATTAACTACTTAAGTATGCAGGGCGGATAGGCATATATGCATTAGCTAATTACGCATGCTCTCCAGGTTACCAAAAGTTCAAACCCCTCTCTTTCCCAAGGACACAGCCAATTAAATCACAGCCTTTGTAGTTTACAAGAGTAGAGGCAGAGGAGTTTGAAGGTATGTGTGATTTAGTGTTACAAAGAGATAGTAAATTAGCGAGATGTCCTTGGTGGTGTTTCTTCTTATCAGGTACAAGATACAAACTGTGCAGTTCTAACAACACTCTATTCACTATACATTTTTAATAATATTTCTAACACGATGAACTCTCACATGATTGAAGATCAGAGCAGTCAAAATGGCTTTAAAAATGAAATTAGAAGGCTTAAGGGGCCAAAAAGAACGCAAGAGCCACACATGATTCCACCTCTGCACTCTTGGGAAAAAAAACCTGTCAATAGAATTAATAGAAATATTCTGATTTACTAGTACTTCGGCTTAGAATCAAATTGTGTCTCAGTTCCCACAACTTAACAGTACTTTTGTGACAATGTATGTATGCACACATGCATAGTGCTTTAAACAGGAAAAACAATATTCACTGGGTACAGTAAAAGCAAACAAAGTTTGCGGTTTGCAGAATTTACAGCTTCATGGCAAATATTATTATCCCAGAATCCTATATTCTACAGATAGAAGATATTGCAGTTACCACAGTTACCTGGAGCTATAAAACCCACATTTTTCAACTGAATGAACTATGTAAATGCTGTATTAAAAGACTTGTTTTACTTTTCAGTAGTTCAAGCGTGTAACTGCTTCCCTTTCAATAAAACAACCTTTTTAAAAGGAAAATTTGCTATTTAACATTTTTTACCTTGGGTTCCTGAGCCTGGAAATGAGACATCCATGCTGGAAGCTTGCATGCCAAAAGCATACATGATAGAATTTTAATTTGTATTGTTCATAATTGCACAAATGAAAATTAGACATGTACATGTGCGCGCGCGCGCACACACACACACACACTGATATCAGCTTCTACTTGCATCTTGCCTTCCAGTAGTTCTGGTCTCACAATACTTACATTCCCAACAGTCTGTCTTTTAAGCGGGGGGGGGGTATGTGTGTGTGTGTGTGTGTGTGTGTGTGTGTGTGTGTGTGTGTCACCCAGCACACACTGGGCATTATATTGTCCCAGCCTTGTTATAATTAAAATGTCTATCTGTACTTCTTGCCAGTTTTGTTCAGAAACATGCATCATCTGTACTCAGCTCTTTGCTTTTTCCCCCTACATTTATAGAGCAAAAGGCCAGATTTCAAAGCTATGCAGGTCATGACTAGCCCTGTCTAATGTGAATGGCCAAGCCACCACTGGAAGTCACTCCCAGAGCCTAAGATTCAGCCTCCATTTCCACTGAACAAAAAATATAGGTGTACAGCAGTGGTTCAACCTACTGTAAACTCAAGGCACCCCTGGAGAGACGCAAGGTACCCAGTGCTTTGTTTTCATTTGTTTTTGCCTACAGAAAATAATGATAGAGCAATTTCTGTTGTAAAGAAGTCAGAAGAACCACAGCTATAGATTTCTATCTGAAATCTCTCGGTTTATCCTGTGAACCACTTTTGTAATCCCACCAGTGCTAACATTGTATAACACCCTTGAAAAGATGTTGAAGCACCCCAGGGCGCTGTGGCATCCCAGTTGAGAACCACTGATATAGATCCAGTTTGAAATACTTTGAATTTTCTCAAGTTAACAACTTCAAAAAGAAAAAAAGAATCCTGTGTTTCAGTTATACACCAGAAAGGTGACTTAACCTTAGACCCAGAAGTTCAACCTGTTGGGATTAAGAAACAAGAAAACAGGGTTTTTGAAGCACATATTTTGGATTCCCCTCAAATCTCTTCCTCCTTCCCTTCCCCTTCTACCAGTGTCTGAGCTTCCCGTCAATTAGGACATGTAGTACTGGAAAACACCAGGGCTAAAAGACAAAGATTGGTAATGGTTTCAGGAGCTTTCTTTTGACTCAAAGTGAAAAACATTGACAGGAGGAGAGAAATGAACTGTCAAACTGTCTACATTGAGTTTTGCTCACTACTGCAAACTGAGTCTAGAATATCTCAAAGCACCTTACGGATGGTAAATGAGGTATCATTCAGTGCAGATGGGAAAAATAAGGCATGTATGTTAAGTAGTTGCTCTTGATCATACAACAACAAGCCAGTTGGGTTAAGTACAGAGAGTCAAAAAGCCTGAGACTGAATCAATTCAATCTTTGCAGTTAGTCTAAGGTGGATATATTGAACTGATAAGCAAGTGAATAGACATTCATACTTCTGATTCTGGAAATGCAGCCACATGCCTGCAGTGGCTCAGGCCAGAAGCCAGGGGGTGCTAGAGCATGCCTCCCTGCTCAGCTGAAGCAGACAGCTTGAGCCAAGGCTAGCCCACCTAGCCTGCAAGGTTTTGAAGAGGAGGTGCAAAGCATCCTGGCATTCTGAGGGACTGTGAGTTATCTTGAATCTGGAAGGAATCTGGGATAGCAGTTCAATAAACCAATTTAACCTGAAATCAGTTCAGTCTGATACAACATCCCAGTTTCAGCCATTTTACAGTGGTTTATGTGCACTGAACTTCTGTTGTTACAGATTTGAACTGGTTTCCAAATCACTTATACCAGTTTGTGTGTAATTTCTGCCTAAAAGAGGCAGGATTAGAAAGGAACCAAAACCAGATCTAGTCATTCGAGGATCTAGAAGAAACTCAAAACTGAGTGGCTGAGACAGTAATAGACAAATACAATCTTTTATTCAAAGCTGCTTGAGGGCGTCAAATGTTGTGTCCAAAATCCAATAAACACTTCAATAAATAACCTGTGATAGGAGGTTATAGAAGTTATGCTGATCTACTCTTAACTGAACAATGACTGAAAAAGCCGGAGTTTTTGACAAAGATCCTTTAATTATGACCTTTATTATAGCTATTAGGATAATACAAGATAGGTCACAAACTAGACACTAGTTAAGAGGAGGAGGAGGAGGTGGGGGCAGAAACAAAGAGAGAAAGTTTTAAACAGTAAGTGGTAACAGAGTGGCCAATAAATGATCCATTATTACTATTTAATAATCATCCAGAGAAATGAATGAAGACAAAGTCCTGTGCAGAGCTTGGCTAGGAAGTTGATCAGCACAGTGAAAAATAAAGAAGCTTGTTCTCATCTGTTTACTCAGAGCTCAAGGGACAGCACAAATCAGTAGCATAATGTGGGGTGGGCAAGAGGGACACATGCCCTTGATGCCACCTAAGGGAAGAGATGCCAGGTCAGAATTGTGCACCTCACTCTCTCATAGATTTCATAGACATTGGGGCTGGAAGGGACCTCGGGAAATCAGAGTCCAGCCCCCTGCCCAAAGGGCAGGAAGTCAGCTGGGGTCATAGGATCCCAGCAAGATAAGCATCCAATTTACTCTTGAAGGTGTTCAATGGAGGTGCTTGAACCACCTCCGCTGGCAGACTGTTCCAGACCTTGGGGACTCAGACATTAAAGAAATTCTTCCTTATGTCCAGCCTGAAACAGTCTTGCAGGAGTTTGTGATTGTTCAACCTCGTCATCCCTTGGGGCGCTCTGGTGAACAGACGTTTCCCCAGATCCTGGTGTTCACCCCTGATAAACTTATAGGTGGCCATAAGATCACCCCTCAGCCTGCACTTTTCCAGGCTAAAGAGTCCCATGGCTCTCAGCCTGTCATCGTAAGATCTATTTTCCTGACCTCTGATCATGCGCGTGGCTCTCCTCTGGACTCTCTCAAGCTTCTCCACATCCTTTTTGAATTGTGGAGCCCAAAACTGGACGCAGTACTCCAGCTGCGGCCTCACCAAGGCCGAGTACAAGGGGAGAATGACGTCCCGGGATTTGCTTGAGAAGCATCTATGGATGCAAGCCAGCGTTTTGGTCACTTTACTAGCCGCAGCATCGCATTGCAGGCTCATGTTCATCTTGTGGTCAATGATGACCCCCAAGTCTCTTTCTTCTGTAGTGCTATCCAACATAGCACAGCTGAGCCTATAAGGATGCTGCAGGTTTTTCCTCCCAAGGTGGAGAACCTTGCATTTTTCGGTGTTAAACACCATGAGGTTCTCGTCTGCCCATTTGCTGAGCTTGTCCAGGTCAGCCTGGATCACCCGCCTATCTTCTGGCGTGGATGCTTTGCCCCAAAGTTTGGTGTCATCGGCGAATTTGGCCAGTCCACTCCTGACTCCAATGTCCACATCATTAATGGAGATGTTGAACAGTATGGGTCCCAGGACAGAGCCTTGAGGGACCCCACTGGTCACAGGGCACCACGATGAGTGACTGCCATTGATTACAACCCTCTGGGTCTGACCACGGAGCCAGTTTCCCAGCCAGCGGATCGTGGTGGAGCCAAGGCCACAACTGGGCAGTTTGGCCAAGAGGTGATCATGGGATACCAGATCAAAGGCTTTTTTGAAGTCAAGATATATGACATCAATCTCTTCTCCCTTGTCCAGGTGATAGGTCACCTGGTCATAGAAGGAAATGAGATTGGTCAAACAAGACCTACCCGCAACAAACCCGTGCTGGCTGTCCCTTAGAATGTTAGCCTGGGCCAGTCCCTCAAGGATGGCCTCCTTAATAAACTTTTCTAAGATCTTCCCCAGGATAGAAGTCAGGCTAATGGGCCTGTAGTTAGCCCAATCCAGTCTCCTCCCTTTCTTGAAGATCGGCACCACATTGGCCTTCTTCCAGTCTTCAGGCACTACACCAGAGCGCCAGGAGTTTTCAAAGATCTGTGCCAGAGGCTGGGCTATGATGCTTGCCAGCTCCTTGAGTACCCTAGGGTGCAGATTGTCAGGGCCAGCTGACTTGAAGGTATCCAGCTTCTCAAGATGTTCCTTCATGAGGTCAGCATTTATGGAGGGTAGGGGATCCCCATCACCCGGATCTCCCTGTCCCATAGCAGGCATGGGCGTCCCATGGGACTGATAAAAGACTGACACAAAGTACCTATTTAATAGGTTGGCTTTTCCCTGGGTGTCAGTTGTCAGTTGCCCCATCTGGTTTAGCAGGGGTCCAACATTGCCCTTGCTTTTCCTCTGGTTCCCCACATATCTGAAAAAGGACTTTTTGTTGTCCTTGATGCTTGAAGCTAGTTGGAGTTCAGTTGCAGCCTTGGCTTTCCCGGTTTGCTCCGTGCAGGACCGAACCAGTGCAGAAATAATTCTCCTTGGAGGTGAATCCCATCCTCCATCCTTTGTAGGCTTTCCTTTTTAGCCACAGGAGGTCCACTAGGTCCCTAGAGTGCCAGGAGAGCTGCTGTGCCTTCTTGCTGCCTTTCCTCCGTGTTGGAATAGATTTAGCTTGTGCACTGAGGATCGCTTCCTTGAGAAGCAACCACTCTTCTCGAACTCCCATCTCCCTGGGGTCATGGTCCCTGAGGGCCTGACCGACTAGCCTCTTGAGCTTGTCAAAGTCAGCTTTTCTGAAGTCAAGGACTTCTGTGTTGCTGACTGACTTGCCAGCTTTACGGCGGATGGTGAAGGTGATCAGCTCGTGGTCGCTGTCACCCAACTTCCCATCGATCACTAGGTCGCCGATTAGGTCGTCCCCCATAGCCAGTACCAGGTCAAGCAGCGCTTTGCCTCTCGTTGGCCCATAGACTTCTTGAGTCAGGTAGAGGTCATCCACGCACGAGAGAAAGCTTTGCGACCACTCGGATTTTGCTGAGTGATCTTCCCACGAGATGTCCGGGTAATTGAAGTCACCCATGACAACCAAGGTCATGGAGCAAGCGGCCTCAGACAGTTCCCGGGTGAACTCCTGGTCAAGCTCAGGACTTTGAGTGGGAGGTCTGTAGTAGACTCCCACCGTTGTGTCCCCTGTGCCATTTTTCCCACAAATTTTTACCCAGAGGCTCTCTAGCTGTCCATGCCGGTCACCAACATCAGCTTGCAGGGACATGTAGCTTTCCTTCACATAGAGAGCTACACCCACGCCCCTTTTGTCAACACGATCCCTCCTGTACAGGGTATAGCCCTCTATATCCGTGGTCCAGTCATGGGTGGAGTCCCACCAGGTCTCCATTATCCCAATGATGTCATAATTCATTGCACTGAGCAGGAGGACAAGCTCCTCCTGCTTGTTACCCAGGCTTCTGGCATTAGTGTACAGGCAGGCAAGTGTGCCCTTAGGGGCTCTTGCCTTGCCCACAGATTGTGCCAGGGCTGGGGCAGGGGTGGGCTCCCTTAAGTGCCCCTTTAAGTGCCTTGGTCCGCTGGCTTTGCAAGGGTTGCTCAGTGGGCCAGCAGGGGCAGTAGTCCCCCCATCCCCCAGCGGCCTTAGTTTAAAGCCCAGTGGAGCAGGTCCCCCATTGCATATGTACTTCCCAGCTTCAGGAAGCAGCAATTCAGGCAGTGTGTCGGCAAGTGCAAGGCATTCTGGGAATCATATCTTTATGGAACAACAATGGAGTTTCCTGCTGCTGGGAGGAGAACTGATCCCATTTTTTCCACCCAAACCAGCAATTTTTTTGCTCTTTCAACATGGGCTGTGGCAGCAAAGATACAGGGTGAAATTACCTCCCCCTAGCAGCAGAGAACTCCGTCACTACTCTTATATTTTACAGTCTCTACAGTGCTGCTCTGCAATTCCCAGAACACACTGCACTCTATGGTACACTGTCCATGCCACTACTTGCTGCTGCTCCGCTTCTGCTCCCTGGCTCTGCTTACTGAGGGAAGGGTGAGAGAATGCCCTGGGTGAGGGAATACCTCAGGAACATTCTTTTCACATTATGCCCATAGCATAAATAGAGGGAATGTAGATATTGGCAACAAGAATCTATTGGAAAGCTTTGTATAGACAACAAGAGTATTTGGAAAGGAGTCTTATAAGCAGAGGTCTTATACTTCATAAAAGGCATACGAAGTAAATACTAGGACAGGGGAGGTAAATCAGATACTGCTGTTTTCTCTAGGACAAAAACAGCATGGAATTAAGGTAGCAAATGTAAACATAATAGACAGGGGGTTTGTGTGGTCTGTTTTTTTTTTAGTATTAGTGCCAAATCAAGAAACTTGCTACTCAAACTCTAGTAGGAAAAAAGAGCTTCATAGGACTCAAAAACACACTACAAACTGACGTGATAAGACCATCCACAATTATATCAGCCAAAACAAATAATGCAAGAAAAATCCATATGCTTCTCAGAATTAGAGGAGGAAAAGTAAATAACTTAACAGAATAACTTGCTCCATGAACAAGTGACCTCACAATTGTCCATTACAGAGGTTCTTATTAAGGATGGCATAATCTGGTCCTTCCATTGAGCATTAGAATAATCTACCCAAGATATCCAATTGAAGTAGAGTAAACATAGCAGTACCTGACTCCAAATATTGTTTGTTGTAGCTCTACCAGGCCCCACTGTGGTAAACAGCATCCAAACCCATAAAATCTTTCCCCATCTTCCAGCATCAGATGATTCGTGGGAAGTGGCCCAGTTCAATACAGCAAATTTTCATGCCATAGAACTCCTTTTTCACAAGTCCCTTTCCCATGCCCTGGCCATTGTACTACAGTAGGAATAATGGTTACAGAACATGCTTCCTGGCCAGACCAGCCAGATTGATTTGCAAGGCAATTAATACTGAGTTTATCCCCCATCTCAAAAGTAAGGGGCTGAAAGTTTAAGACAAACATAGACCTAGCTGTTCTTGGTATTATAGTAACAGAATGGGTGTTTTGTTCTTCCATCTTTCATTCATTCAATTGGAAACTTTCTTGAAACTGGGCCTTCACAGGGGAACTAAGCTCTAAATGTTTTTTTCAAAGTCGCATAATTCAAATTCCCAGCTTGTCTAATGCCTCTAAAAAGATATTGCTCAGTCCCCCCAAAAACCATGTGATCTTGTAAACATGACTTGTTTAAGTAACTGCCATTTGCCAAGCAGCTTGCGTGGGGAGGAGTGGGGAGAGAAACATGGATGTGGGAGCCTGTACATATTTTTCAACCAAATTCTTCTGCAGGAAGTCACATCTCTCCTACACACACACTCTCCATGACTTTAGAGATTTCAGGGTGGAAAAGGAAACCCAGAATAGACTAGCTGCCAAAGACTGTACCTGAAAGCTTGCAAAGAAGAATTTTTCCAACTATTTTAGCTGGTCTAATAAAACATATCAGATTTACCCATAGAAGCTTGTTGCCTATGTCCTATGGCTACAACCAATACACCAATGACACAGAAAACTTTTTAGCCCATTTGAAGCCAGTGTGCATGAAGGGCTTTAGTCACACATGGACTTCCCTGCATCTTTAACCAACTATGTTTGAAATATAATTTTTATTTATCATTAAGCTAGGCAATTTTATTTATGTTTAGTTCTTAGGGTTAAAAAGTAACAGGTAAAATAATAAAAGAGCAATTTTCCCTTCTACAATCATTCTTTTTCTTAATATTTTGTCTTTTGGAGGTTACTTAAAAAGTTTGTCAAACCTGTCACTATCTGAAGGGACAATAAGATGAGTCAAATATGCATTCTCAGTTAAAGTTTCTCTGCAAAATGTCTTATTTGCATCCCCTACTATTTTTAAACAACAACAACAAAAAAACAACCTTTAAAAACAAAACAAACAAAGAACTGTTAATCTAAATGTTAAGGCTGAAGAAGCTCTTTCTTCTGGGTTGGAGTTGGATAGCCAGTGATATCCAGCCAACCTGCAGATAGGTACTAGAAGTTTGGAACTTAGGATATAGGACTGGCAGTGACATCTTGCTTCACTGAACACAGTCCACAGCTATGGTGGTACCACGTCATAGCATCCCTTTCATAAACTGATCTAAGCCCATCCTGAAATCACATTGATGGGGCAAGGAAGCTGTTTGTATGAGAAAGTTGTTTCAAGCTTTATTGCTTTGATGGTTATAAACTGCCTAACCTCAAAACTAAATTTACTCATGGAAAATTTATACTAATTTGTTCTTGGGCCAACATTATCCCTTAGTTCATGGGAGTCAGACCTATCTGCCTCTGCAGGCCCAATGAGTGGGACAAAGCTTGCCCCCTGGGCTGGATGAAACTCCTAGATACCTTCCCCTCACCCTCACTCTCCTCCTTTGTATATCAGTTCCAATGCCTACTCTGCCTACAAACTGAGAGACATGCAGCAGTATACCCCAGGTAAGTACCAAGGGGCCCTTTGGGCATCAGAATGGGGTGGGGGGGCAAAGGCACCATTTGGAGGGCTCAAGTGTCTCTATACTAATGCTAGGAGCATGGAGAACAAGCAGGAAGAACTCGCACTTCTGCTTGCAGATAATAACTTCAATTTAATGGGGCTAATGGAAACCTGGTGGGACCCTACCCATGACTGGGCACTACACATTGAGGGCTACAGGTTGTACAGAAGGGACAGAGTAGGGAGGAAAGAGGGTGGTGTTGCTCTCTATGTAAAGTAGCATTATACATCTACTCTAATCAAAGTGGGATCAGAGGAGGACAAAGTTAAGGCATTGTGGGTTAGGATACATGGAGGTTGTGGGGAAAGGGACTTGGTGGTGGGGGTCTGCTGCAGACCATCACACCAGGAAGAAAAGCAAGACTTGGAATTCTTGAGGCAGCTCTCAGAGGCCATATAGTCTAGGGATGTGGTTGTCATGGGGGACCTAAACTACCCTGGCATCTGCTGGGAGGAGCAGTCAGCCAAGTCCAACCATTCACATAGGTGAAGGTCCTGCATTCAGGTTAACAACCTAACACAGGAGGTATACAGTCCCCCTTGGGGGAATGCCCTACTGGACTTGATGTTGGATGATTTGGTAGGGGAGCTGCAGATTCATGGTCACCTTGGGGACAGTAGCCACCAATCAATCAAATTCACCATACGGTGTAAGCTGGGTAAGATAACTAGTGGGGTGGAAGTGCTTGATTTCAGGAAGGCTAACTTCAGTGTGCTTAGGAGTCTAGTCAATGACACACTGCAGGATAGGAGTATCAGCGAGATGGGAGTCTAGGAAGGGTGGTCCTTCCTAAAGAAAGAGATCGTTCAGGCAAAGTAAGATATCCCAGTATGAGGGAAAAGGAACCAAAAAAAACTTCCTTGGCTAAACAGGGAAATCCAGGGGAGTCTAAGGGCAAAAAAGAAGGCATATAGGCAGTGGAAGCAGGGGGAAGCTACCAAGAAGGAGTATACCTACTTGGCTGGCACTTGCAGGGAGGCAGTTAGAAAGACCAAAGCAGCTACAAAGCTGAGGCTGGCAACACAAATTAAAGACAACAGAAAGTCTTTTTTAGGTATGTAGGAAGTAAAAGGAAGGTGCAGGGCAGCATAGAACCCCTACTGAACAAGGAGGAGCAATTAGTGACAGAGAGCGGGGACAAGGCTGAACTATTCAATGAGTTTTTTGCCTCAGTGTTCCTGAACAGGGCTCAAGATAAAGTTTCCTAAATGGGTTCTTAGATGGGCATCAGAGGGACACCAGCCTACCAACTGTCGATGTTGACTGGGTGCAGAGTCACTTGGATGGACTGAATGTGTTCAAGTTAGCAGACCCGGATGAGCTACATCTGATGGTATTGAAGGAATTGGCTGGTGTCAGAGCAGAAGTACTGGCATGGACGTTTTAGCACTTGTGGCACTCGGGTTAGGTCCCAAAGGACTGGAAAAGGGCCAATGTGGTCCCCATTTTCAAGAAGGGGAGGAAGGAGAACCCGAGTAATTATAGGCCAGTCAGTCTCACCTCCATCCTTGGAAAGGTCTTTGAAAAGATTATAAAGGACTATATTTGTGGAAGTCCAGTGGGAAAAATAATGTAGCAGGGAAACTAGCATGGATTTGTAGCAGGTAATCTGGCCAATCTGGTTTCATTTTATGACAGGACAGGGTCACAAAATGCTTAGACGCAGGAGTAGAGGTGGATGATGTTTTCTTGGACTTTAGCAAGGCCTTCGATGCTGTACATCATCCTATTCTCATAAATAAATTAAGAGGCAGTGACATAGATGTTTACGTGGTCCAGTGGGTGGCAAACTGGCTTAGTGGTCACACCCAAAGTGTGTGAGTAGATGGGTCAGTATCATCCTGGAAGGATGTAGGTAGTGGGGTCCCGCAGGGTGTGGTCCTTGGACCTGTACTCTTCAATATCTTCATCAGTGACTTGGATGTAGGTGTGAAGTGTACTCTACCCAAGTTTTCAGATGATACTAAATTGTGGGGTGAAGTGCACACTCCAGAGTGTAGGGAACAATTGCAGGCAGACATGGACAGGTTAGAAAAGTGGGCAGTACATAGTAGGATGCCAGACAACAAGGACAAGTGCAGAGTGCTGCACCTAGGGCACAAAAATATCCAGCACATCTACTGGCTGGGATGTGACCCTCTCAGCAGCACATAAGTGGAAAGGGATCTCAGAGTCATAGTGGACTCCAAGATGAACATGAATTGTCAGTGTGATGAAATCATCAGCAAAAGTAAGCACACTTTATCATGCATCAGCAGATTCATGACAAATAGGTCCAAGGAGGTGATACTTCCCCTCTATACGGCATTGGTTAGAACACAGTTGGAGTACTGCATCCAGTTTTGGGCGTTTTACTTCAAGAAGGATGTTGATAGACTCGAAAGGGTCCAGAGGAGGGCCACCCATACAGTTAGGGGCTTATTGGACCGGCCTTATGAGGAGAGACTGAGGGACCTGGACCTCTCCAGCCTCCACAAGAGAAGGCTGAGAGGTGATCTTGCAGCTGCCTACAAATTCATTAGGGGAATGCAGCAGGGGATCAGAGATGATCTGCTCACCAGGGCACCTCTTGTGGTAACAAGGAACAATGGCCACAAACTGACAGAGAGCAGATATAGGCTAGATATCAGGAAAAAACTTATTCATGGTAAGGGTGGCCAAAATTTGGAATGGGCTTCCAAGGGAGGTGGTGCTCTCCCCTACCTTGGGGGGGTCTTTAAGAGAAGGCTGGATAGGCATCTGGCTGGGGTCATCTGACCCCAGCATTCTTTCCTGCCTAGGCAGGGAGTTGGATTCAATGATCTGTTGATGTCCCTTCTGACCCTAGCATCTATGAATTTATGAATCTATGGAAAATGTGCAGCACCTACTCTGGCCTGTCCAGGACATGAGCAACATGCAGCACCCACTCAGTTGGTCTGAGAAAGGCACCACATGCAGCATGGTCCTACACCCTTTGGAGTGGCCACTGTATCTGGCATGTGAAGACCCAGAGACTGGATCCAGGACCCACTCTGACCAATCTAGGACTGCACATGCCTTAGACTGGCCAAAGTGGGCACTAAATCTGGCATGGGATGGTCCTGAACTGGCCCAACATGGGTGTTTCATGCACTGCAGGTCTCTGAGGTACATGCCCCAGGCCTTGCACACACAGGGCTGATCTAGTGAATACTGTGTATGGCATGTGGGTCAACTTGAGACGCAGGGCGGGGGCCAGCTGGTGGGGCTCTGCAGGCCAGATCAGCCCATAGGCTGAATCTTTGACAGCCCTGCTTTAACTTGTATCATTCTTCTTACTATCAGTATTTTTACTGTAATATGTTTATAGACAAGAAACATCCCTTCAGTTTTGCTAAACTAAACAAGCCATACTCTTCTAATCTCTTCTCATATGATATGCTCTCCATTCTTCTGATCATCGTAGTAGCCTCTTTCTGTACCTGCTTGAATCTGAATGCATTTTTCTTGCATATGAACAACCACATCCTTGGAATGGTACAACTTCTTCCAAATGAGGTCTTACTAGGATTTGATTAATGGCATTATTACTTTTCTGTTTCTACTAGAAACACCTCAACTGATTCAACCAAGGCTGACATTTCCATTTTTCATAGCTCCATCATTTTAAATGATCACAATATGCCCATGAACCACCAACACCACCAGTTTTCTTACCTTTTCTGTCATTTCTAATGAGCTCCCATCAGATAACATCTATTTTGTTATTCGTCTTTAAGTGCAGACTTTTGCACTTTATATCACTTTATCCAGGCTTGACTGTAGTATAACAAGAAATGATATTATAAGTATTTCCATCTTCAATGGCTGCCTTCCATACATAACAATGCAAAGAAACCTCTATTTAAAGTCACATTAGACATTGCCATAAACTGCTAAATATCAACCTAAGTGATCCCCTCTGGGCAAATTTAGTGCACACTATCACAATTATTGAATGATATTCCAAAATCAAAACAGATAACGGTCAGAGTCAATGAAGGTAGGTGCTGTGCTATGGAGGGGGCAGGGGCTGTTGTATGTGGTGACATAACCTCTCCACCCTTCAACTAATTAGTATCCAATTTTTAAATGTAGTTTTTTTTGTTTTTTTTTTATAATTTCACTTCATTTCTTAAGTCAACATCACAGTTCAACATGACACATGCTCAGAAAAAATGCACAAAATAAATAGGATGTAAATTCTAGCCCCTCCAAATCTGGACCTGGGCCACCAATCAGAACATAATTAAATAGTGCCTTTTGTGCAATTCTGCCTATTGCCAATTCCACCCAAAAATCACAGGTCCTATGAATATGATATTATCAGGATCTGATTGTATTACATTTTATAGTTTCTATTACTCCAGTCCTCAACATCATCCAAGTCTTTTTCTGTATGATATTCTGATCTTCCTCGGTGTTGGCAATGCCTCTCACTTTGGAGCTTCAGCAAATTTATGTTCCCTATTTCCTACTTCACTTGCCGTTGTCCTTCATAACTACATTAAATTAAATCGGTCCAAAGGATTGATCCTTGAGGATCTCTCCTAATAACCTTCCTCCTGGCTCAGTTCCCCTTTCACCAGATTTCCTTACAATTCTTTTACTAATCTCGATCCTTGAGGATCTCCCCTAATAACCTTCCTCCTGGCTCAGTTCCCCTTTCACCAGATTTCCTTACTATTCTTTTACTAATCTCCATCTTAAACAACTAGTCTTGTAATTAGCCAATGATCACTTTCATCTATAAGACAGTCAGAAAGAAAAAGTAACTTCTACTTCTTTGGCAATGCCTCACAGTTGAGTATCATGGTCTTCCATGACTCTTATCTGCACATCCAAAAGTGGTGGATGAGGCCTATCCAGGATCAACATACTCTGCTGCACCTCAGATGTTTGTTTTCATGTGGGGTGAGTGGTGCTGGGTTCTTGATTTGGCCCACGACACCCCGTTTCTGCTGTTCCCGCTTTTCCATCTTCCGTGAGTTGACATCAGTGTTGCATTTTTTTAAGTTGGCTTTGAGGATGTGCTAGGAGTGCTTTCTCTGCCCTCTTGAATGTACAGAGGAACAGAATTAGGATTTTTCAATGTATATGCACACTGGAGAAGGAAGAAAGGAATGCACTGCTTAAAAAGCTATTGGTTTACATGGTTGGAGGGAGACGGCACATAATGGGGGAGATTTCAATTATATAACTGAAGTGGATGACAGAATAGAGGAAGGAGAAAATGGAGTTTTAGATAGCTCATCCAGATTGTTAATAGATACAATAAAAGAAGACTCACTAAGAGATGTGTGGGCATGGGGAGAAGGTTTTCACTAGAAAAGACCCCAGTGACAAGAAACATTCAAGCATTGACTGTATTTGTATCAAAAGAAATAGGGATAAGGAAGAAAGAAATCATACACATGGCTTCTAGTGATCACTGGATGCAGAAGGTGGAAATGAGTCTTGGTACAAGCTTAGTGGGAGGGAAGGGACTGTGAAAGTTAAATGTGTGGTTGTTACAAGATGAAGAGCTGTCAAGCGTACATGAGACAGTATGGAGGGATGGGGGGGAGAAAACTGAATAAGTATTTCAGGAGTACCAGAGAATGGTGGATGATGGCAAAGAAGAGGACAGCAGAATTCTTCAGGAAGGAAGGCTGAAGATGTGTGGGGAAAAGAACAAAAGAGTTAAGCGAGCTGCAAAGAAAGATGCAAGAGTTGCTGAAGGAAGCCACAGTAGGAAGATGGGTACAAGAAGAACTAGAAGGAACAAGGAAAGAGTTAGAGTGGTCCTGATACTTTTCAGCCAGAGTGAAGACTGTATAAAGAGGGCTTAAAGCAGTGCAGGAAGGTGGTGGTTCCAGGGTGGAAAAGCAGGAGGAAGTGTTGGAGGTGATAAGAAGATTTTATGAAGAGCTATACTAAAAAAAGGAAACAGGAAGAAAATAAAGTATTTCTTGGAAAAGACTGAAGAGAAAGTAGAGGAGGAAGAAGCAAAGAAAAGGAAGTATAGGAGTGTTTAAAAAGCTTTTAAAGAGGGAAATCATGAGTAGCCTATGGAATTTTACAAGAAGTTTTGGGCATGGGCAGGGAGGGATATAGTGGAAGTGTTTAAGAAAACAGCAGAAACAGCTAATTCAGAGAAGGATTTTACAAGAGGCATTGTGATTTTACTCTTCAGTAAAAAGGAGAAGCAACTCCTGAAAAACTGGAGACCAATTACGCTCCTTAACTGGAACTACAAGTTAATGGCCAAGACACTGGCTTTGAGAATGAGAGAAACCCTCCAGAAAATAGTGTGTGAAGACCAAGTTGTGACAGGGTCAAGCTTTCACACCTGATGCAAGCACTACCCTGCCTCCTGTCTACAGGGCAGCTGCCCACCTCACTCTTCTGCCACACCTTGATGTAATAGTATTGAGGTGTCAGTTAGACAGGAGGCTGCCCCTTTTGTACCCCAATGTTTAGGGGTTATCCGCAGCTCTATTCCACCCCTACACTGTGACCTAAGCCTCACAGGTGGCATCCCAGGCAGCTAAACTCAGCCAATCCCTTCTCCCATTAGCTGTGGTCTCCTCTATAGGACCTTTGGCTCCCCCTTAGGTCCTGGCACCTTCTTGGGCCAGTCAGGACCCTGAGCTTCTTTGCTCTGTGGGTGTCCCTCACAGCGGGCTCCTGGCCCTTTTGACCCCTCTCTGGGTCCTGGCCCCAGCATGGACCTGTCAGGTACTCGGGTCAGGTCTAATCTGCTTGCCTGGCTTTCAGGGACTGAGAGTCCTCCATTCCCAGCTCAGGTACTTTTCAAAGTTCACCTGGCTTTGTGGGATCACTCACCCCAGCAAGATCAGGCACTTTTAGAAGCTTATCTGGCCTTCCCTGCATTAAATAACCTACTCAAAGGTTGAGGCGAAGATGAAAGTGCCCTGACCCAACTTACACCATGGAGGTGCTCACTCCTGGCATTTACACGGGGACTGCTGCACCACCAGCAGCCCCAACAGGACTTCCTGCCCCAGCCGTGTGCAGTTTTAGGTCATGCCCAGGACCAGTGCAGCCTCCAAGCCATTCTCATAGCCACACCCTTACCTTCAAGGTGTTCCTAGTAGAGCTCAGAAGAAAGATAGTTCTCCTCTGCTGGCTGATCACAAACTGCCCTCAGCTCAGGGACCTAAGCCTTAAAATGGCTGCCCTCATCAGGCACCTGCCCCTCCCTGGCCCAGTCCTTAAAGTGGCAGGCACTACCAGTGCCCTCCCACACAAATATGTGCAGTAGCAGGCAGGAGGACCACTGAAGCAATCACAGTGATCAGAGATACACTGTCCCACATCCAAGAGAGGAAAACAAACACAGCTATAGCAAACCTAGATTTAGAAAAAGCATATGACAGAGTGGATCAGGATCACACATTCAAGGAGCTAGGAAAAAGGGAGTTCCCAGATAAATTTATGCATTGGATACGGTTATTGTATACAGAAGCAGAAAGTCAACTCCAAATTAATGGGCAACAAAGCAGGTCATTTAAAATCCATACAGGGGAGAGAAAAGGGTGGCCCCTGTTGCCACTACTAATTGTATGCAGCATGGAATGGTTAGCACAAATAAGAAAAGCCAAGGTCATAACCAGAGTAAAGATACTGGGAGGGAGGAGAGGTAAAATGCATGCTACATATGGATGATATAAATGTAGTAGTTAGAGATAGACTTTCAATGGAAGGGTGCTAAAGTAGGCATCAGAGTATGGAGAAGCAATGGGAACTAAAGTAAATGGATCAAAAAGCAACAGGAGGGAAGGGAAGAATAGGAAGGACTTGGAGAAGTTGGGCCCTCAAATAAGAGAGAGAGAAATTGGAGTGCTAGTGATCCCAATAGATACTAAAGGAAAAAGTAATACAGCATGGGGAAAGGTGACAGCAAGGCTATGGTAAATGTTTTGGTTATGGTCTGGAAAGACACTGTCCTTTGTTACCAGATTGGCCACTACTTCGGGGTATGCTCATTTACTAGGGCTAGGGTCTTGGTAATTCTATCAACGTGCTGCTTGTGTTACTTGTGTTTCTATATGGAGCTGTATCTCTCCCTTCTGCAAGCCCTCACCCCCAGTGGAGTTATCTTGCAGGACTCAGTTCAGTGGGGCTGGGTTCCTCCTGTCCCCAAATCAGTCATAGACACAAACACACACAGATTAATGTGACATGCCTGACCTGGCCAGGTTGATCAGCATGGACAGGCTGACACCCTCATATGCCAAGAATCAGTTCATCAGAGCAACAATAAACTACAGTCAGACACAAGCACACAGTTAGACAGAATACTTCTGAATCTGGCTGGGTGTCCAGATGACACCCTTATGGGCCAGCATTCAGTTCATTAGGGCACGTCTGAGCCAAACTGGGTCAATCAGCCTGTACAAGCTGATCCCCTTATGTGTTTCAAACTCAGCACGTCCCAATCTTTTAGCCTCTTGATGAGCAGACCCCACAGTATTTGTGGGCTTCACAGGGATCTTTAGCTTAGGTAAAAGGAGCGTTGCTGCAGAGCAAGTGGGAAAGGAGAAGTAAAGAAGGAAAAATATACCCAGTTACCACCAGTTTGACTATAAAAGTTATTTATTGCTAAGTAGATGAAATATATATTGACACTAGTAGTAACAGGCATGCAAAGGAAAAACAAACACAAACAGTCACAGTATACCCTGGTTTCACTAAGTATTTGGGGAAACTTAGCTCAAGCTTAACTAATACAGTTCAAGTTCAGAAATCTATGCTTAAAGAGAAAGAAGAGAAAAGAGAGACAGCTGGGATCTCACCAGTCCAAGGCACTCGGGTTGCAAAGCTGACAGGTCAAAGTTCTCAGCACGATCCTTGAAGGGAGATGATCTGCCTCCTTCAGCCTCTCGAGAAGAAAGCGGGTGGTGTCAGCACACACTGCTGCTTCTTTTACAGATGTTTATACCCCCAGTTCAGCTTCTTTCAAGCATTCTCAGTAGTGTAAATCAAATTGTCCTTTCTATTGACAAGGGGTTATCTGGGTAGAACATCTCAGGAACTTGATTGATACTCAGGAAACACATACTTAGGAGCCAGCTTGACATTCCTATGGATAGCAGATATACTTGATGGGATATCTCTTGGTGTCTTCAGAAACAATAAATTGCAGCATCAGGGTTTTGGATTTTTACTTGCTGTGAACAAGCCTCAGCTTAGCATGACTTTTCCAGATCTTTCTATAGTCTTTTAACAGACTTCAGGCAATTATTGGAGTGTTCATAACCTGTTGTGGAGAGGACTTCCACCAGTTGTCTTAGGAAAAGTATAACAACACTTGTGGACAGGGCTCCAACAGGCTGGATGCTGTGATGAACCCTGTACCATTGTTCAAATGTTGCCCATCCCCCCGACTCGGTGTCTTGCCTCAGCATTCCCTAACCCGGCAACCGAGTTTTAGCCAATTAAGTTTACATAGGCCTCCCATAGTGGGACCGGGGAATGTACGGCCCAAGATGCCTATTAAACTTACTTCTGCTTAGAGGTGTGGGGGGGGGGAGGAAAAGTCCTTTCTAAATCCAGATTAGAACTGGTCTGATAAACGCTGAGCTGGGTGTGTGGGTTGATTAGCATTTGGAGCACAGATTCCCCATCATGCAGTGCCCCCCTGCTTCGCTGATCCCAGAATTCACTGCAGTCTCTGCTTCAGGCTTTCTGCTCTCCATCTCTCATGTAAATAAATGGTCATCTGTTCCCATCTCAGATGCAAATGAGACCTAGGGCAGTTGTTTCACTTTTGTCACCCTTATCTGGAGGGTTTTAGGTGCGTCTCTCACTGCATCTTAATCAGCTTCTGTTTTGGTGGTGGGGGGCGATTCTTTGTGAGTCAGACAGTCTGTGTCAGGGTTCCCCAAGAACATGGAGCTGACAGGTAACACCTTTGCCAGAAAAGTGGTGGCAGTTAAGGCTGTGCTACTGCCAATTATTCTCCACTGATGTGGTGGCAAATAGCAAAAGTACAAAGAGAAATATGTGTGTTCTTCTGGAATGCCAGATGAGAAAAGTTGGCTAGAGCTGAACTGTACAACGCAAAAGAGCTGGGAGGGATGGGGCCTGTTGGACTTAGGTTTGTCTATGTGAAATATGTAAGCACTAGGCCTGTGCAAATAGGCAACTATTTGATTCAGGTTCAGATTTGGCCAGTTTGGATGCCTTCAAATCCAAATCAGTTTCCCACTTCAATTAGACTGAATCTGCTCCAAAGCTTCGGAGCTGATTCGGAGATTCAGGCATAGGATATAATAGGGAATCAATGAAATATCTATAACTTTGTTGGTTTTTGTCCAATTTGGATTAAACTTGCAGGAGTGGTAGCCTCTGCTGAGAGCATGAAGCCTACCAAGTTTCAAGGTGATAGGTACAGGGATTCAGGGGAAACTGCACCCCATATTTTTTAAAGCAAAATTCATGTCACACGTGTGTGTTAAGCCACAGTGGGGTCAAGGAGATAGGTGCAGGGGTTCTGTGGCCCTGCACCTCTGGCTGCTGACAGGCAAAACTCATTACTTGGGTGCTTGTGCAACTGACTGTATCTGTCTTGGAGCAGAAGCAATTTGGCTCTGTATTGATTATTTCCTCTCCTTAGTCTATGGTTTTTGTAGGTGTTAATCCTTGCTCATGAGCTCTTTAACTCGTTATTTAGCTACTAGCTAGCTACTGTGTACTGAGCTGGGCCCTGAGTGAATCATGATTGATTGGTAACACAGTAGCTTAGCAGCCAGGCCTGCAGTAGTTCCCCCTCCCACCCAATACCCCAAGACAGACACAGTTGCACAAGCACCCATGTCACGAGTTTTGCGTGCAAGCAGCTAGAGGTGCAGGGCCCCGGACCCCAGAACCCCTGCATCAATCTCCTTGACAGCTGGCAGGTTTCATGGGCTCAGCAGGGGCTAGCATGCCTGCAGCTTTCACCCTGCTGTGCCTTAACACACAATGTCATTCATGTCACGAGTTTTGCTTGTCTGCAGCTTGAGGTGCAGTTTCCCCCAAACCCCTGCACCTATCTCCTTGAAACCTGGCAAGCTTTGTGGCCTCACCAGGAGCTAGCATTCTTGCAGTTTAGACCCCACTGTGCCTTAACACATGCATGTGACATGAGTTTTGCTTTCAAGATTTTGGGGTACAAGTTTCCCCCAAACCCCTGCACCTATCTCCTTGAAACTTGGCAGGTTTTGTGGCCTTAGTAAGAGCTACCATCTCTGCAGTTTTAACCCCACTGTGGCTTAACATATACATGGGACATGAGTTTTGCTTTCAGAAATTTGGGGTAGTTTCCCAGAAACCCCTGCACCTATCACCGCAAAACTTGGTACACACCATACTCTCAGCAAAGGCTACCATCCCTAAACCAGCCAAAAGACAACAAAGTTATAGATATTTCATTGATTCCCCATCATACCTGATGGCCAAATCTCTGAACCTTTTCCGAATCAATTCAGAAGCTCCGAATCGATTCAGAAAACCTAAAGCTTCCCATGATTCAATTCAGATTTGTACCTTTGGCCCCTGGATCATCTGAATCATCTCTGAATCCAAATCACGATCCAAACCTTTGCACAGCCCAAGTAAGCACAATATGCAAGGCAGTAACAGAGGTAGAGGGGAAAGCAGTATGCATCTCCCTGATTTCATGCAGCTGCAATTTTGAGGAAAAGGGGGTATATCAGACCTCTTTGAAGAGTCCATGGGTGTGGCAACTGCAGATTCATTACATCAGGATGGCAGGATTTATGCAGAGATATAAAATAGGTAAGCTAGGGCTGGAGGATTATAAGAAATTAATGAAAGTGGTAAGGGAGAGAGACAGGATGGTGCTTCCAGAAACCATCACAGAAGGACATGTCATGAAGTTGTGGGGAGCAGTGGCAGATAAACAACTACAAGGTGAACATGCTGAACTACTGTGGATTGTTGTAAGAAATACCTTGCTGGTGAGAGACGTGCAACATCAGTGAAGCTTGATGAACTCCTCAAGGAGCCCAAGAAAGAGGCGCGGGGAAGAAGAAACACTGGGGCATGTTTTGGGAGTGTACACATGCAAAGGGTGTGTGGGAAGGGGTCTGCTGCTCTCTGAGCGTCATCAAAATAAACCTGTCGTTAGTGTGGGAGATGGTACTGTACAGACTCATACCAAAGGGATCAGAAGAAACATTATTAAGGACTTTATTAGCATGTGTTAAAATTAATTTCTGGAAAGTAAGAAACCTTTGGGTGTTTAAGGGGTTAGCTTTCACTGAAAGACCTTCTGAACCCGGGGCTGCATGAACTGGAATATTGTATTATTTAGGACAGGGAAGAGATTAGAGAGAAAGATGCGGAAAAGTACAGGGAAAAGAAGGGGACACACTTGTTTCACTAAACCAACAAAGACACTCATGGGAGGGATGGAGAGTTTCAGGTGGTTATTGAGGAAACAATTTTTCATGAGGTTTTGTACGAAGAAAGAGATTTCTGTAAGGTTTTGGTTTTCTGTGGGAAATTGATGCGTGTTGTTTAAGGGTTTAATATATGTAGTTGTATGTAGCTGTTTCTGTGCTATGAAGTCTTGGTAAAACAAAGATGCTCAGTATGTGAAGCTTTGTAAGTGGAACTGTATTTTTAATAAAAAAAGTAAAAAGAGGTTTCCAGCAGCATATCAAATGTAGCAATGTTGGCACCAAGGAAAGGTGTCAGGGCTGGCTCTGGCCCTCCTGATGCCAGCCTGGTATTGCACTACCTCCAGGCCCAGTGTCAGTTCTCTGCAGAGGGAACACCTACCCATTTTTTTAAGGGCCATTTTAAAAAAAAGTAGGGGGAGGGGCTCCTATCCATGTATTTCCCTATGTGGGCCATGACTATAAAATATTGTTTTATGCTATGGTGTTCAGTTGTCCCAGTCATCTGGGATTTCCCTAATCTTATTTGCTATTGGGGTTTTTTATGGGTAAGATCTCTATCATAGAAATAAAACTAGGGCAGATTTTAGGTTGACTCTCAGACTATCAATTAACTTACTATAAACTTTTAAAGCTGCCTCCTCATGTAGTACAGATACTACTGCACGAATTTGCCTGACTAGAGAAGGAATTACGGAAGTCTGAGTCAGGAGCCCTACTTTATTTTTGGACTGGGAACAGTTTCCATTGTGTTTCTACATCAAAGGTGACTCTTTTCACTAGCTATTTACAGGTATGCAGCTCATCCTGAGTAGCGGTCAAGGCTGCCTTGCACATGAAATCATCTTGCCTTCTAGCCTGTTCCCACTGGACTGAGAGGCATTAGAATGCACTAAATTAACCCCTGTCAATAGAAACACTTGTTAGCAGGCTCATCTGTTAGTTATGTATCTGCAGGCACCAAAGAGAGGTGCAAGTGCAAAGAGAAATGACAGCTGACTTTAAAGTATGAATCTCCTACCTCTGACTACATTCTGTGGTATTTTCAGAGCTATTAAAAATTATTTTTGGTGGTAAAAATAAATACTTTGGGCTAAGATCCTTCTTGTTGTAAATTAGCCTTTATTTACAAAGCTGAAGATCTTTGCCCTGTGGATTTAGGGTGAAGTATAAACTGGATTATTACTATTCTGCTTAAGTTGGCATAACTTGTCAAAATTTGAAGTGCTGGGGAGGAAAAGGGGAAGGCACCATTCCAAAATGCTATCAAATGGTCAGTACTCATTTTTTTGTGTGTGTGGGGAAGAGCTTTACTGCTACCCAGTGCATCTAGAAATGATGGATATAGTGGAATGACCTTCAGGAAAAGTTATCTGTGAAATAAGTTGCGGTAACTCTGACAAATAAGCAGTAATGGACCAAGAAATTGCAGCACCACCAGGATGTGCTGAGAACAGCAGATGGCAATGCTTTCCCTCCTCAAAAGCCACATATATCCTTTGATGGTGCTGTGACATGGTAAGTATAGGTTGGCACTATAATAAGCCTGCCCAGCCCCCAGCCATAGGTCTATAACTCCTCAACAGCAGAGCAAGTGAAAGTTGTTAGAATCTCAAAAGCTGTGAAGGCAGATGAAGGCTGCAGTGGAATGAGATACCCAGTTGTCTTGGTCTCCTTGCCATTATATCAAGGTCCTGTTCGGTCAAGGGCCATATGGAAGCTGATGTGCAGCAGCTTCTCCATTACGAAAGAGTCATGCACAGGCATCTTACATGAAAATAGTTTTTCCAGCACATTCCTCAAGCCCTTTGGTGACCAGTATTAATGGGAGCAGGATTGTGAAGTCTGGAAACCTCTAGGCATGAATTGGCATGAAGATGGCAGTTACAAGAAGGTTGTCTAGCACTTGGATGAGACAGGAGTGCAATTCAATAGCTGTAACTGTGAGTGAGCAGCCCTCTTCAGGAACCACTCTGCTCACCTCACAGGGGAAGGGGGCTTAAACATAGCATGTCTAAATGCTTCCTGACTGGATAACTGCATCCAATGGGATCACCTTCATGGGTGACTGGTGCCTCCTGAGCCTGGGGGGCACCTGCGGACACCAGTGGTGTCAGTGGTGGCAGCAGAGCTGGCAAGGACCCACAGACACCGGCGGGGGTGGGAGCAGAGGCAGAGCTGAAGACCACCCACAGATGCCGCCAGCAGCATCAGTGGTGAACCTGTCAGGGGGGAATGTCCCTCCCATGCCCATCTTGCCTCCTACCAGTTGCTTATTATCATATCACCTTTACTATGGTTGAAAATACCAGCAAAGACGCACCATCATTTTCAGGACATGAAAGATCAGGATACTCATGGACAACTTTAATAGTGAATGCCCAGAGCACCTCACTAGCTTGAACTCAGGCAACACAATATCAATGTAACTGCACTGAGTGAGACCTGGGGAGCTGGAGATGGACAGCTCAAAGAAGGTGGAGGTGGTTATATCTCCTTCTGGAAGAGAAAACAGGAAGGAGTACACTGGCTTCATGAAGCTGGTTTGTCATTAAGAACAAACTCATAAACCAACTCAATGATTTCCCTGTTGGAATTAATGGTAAGGTATTTAAACTCATCTGACTCCAAGCCAAAAGACCATCCTGAATGCAATCATTGAGCTCCAGTACACTGATGATGCCATAGTGTGAGCTCACTTGGAAGCAAACCTTCAGGCAATAGTCGATGTCTGTATCAAGGCATACAAGAAAATGGGATGGACACTTAACATTCAGAAGACTAACGTCCTCCACCAACAAACTCCTAATGAACAGTCCCCAGCTCTTGTAATGCAGATCTGTGGTGAGACTCTGGAGAATGTTGAGCATTTCCTATATCTTGGAAGTCATCTTTCACAGAAGGCTGACATCAACACATCACCTCAAATGTACAAGTGCAGCCTTTGGACACCTGAAGGAATGGGTGTTTGAAGATCATGACATCAGATCTGAAACCAAGCTCATGGTTTATCATTCATGATCCCCACCTTGCTGTACAGAGCTGAGATATGGACAACATACAGGAGACATCTGAATTTGTTGGAGAAGTACCATCAATGCTGCCTGTGGAAGATCCTCCAGATCCAGAGGGAAGACAGGAGCACCAATGTTAGCATCCTCCTGAAAGCAAACTCCATGAGTATTGAGGTGATGATCATCTGACATCAACTTCATTGGGCTGGCCGTTAGGGCTCTGTGAAATTTCAAGGGGTGTTTTGTTTCCATGTGTACAGATCTGGAGGCCCGTGCCCCTTGGGAAGAGCTGGGGGAGTTGAACCAGGAGCTGGGGGAATCTTCAGATTCCTGAAGTCCCCCAGTTCCAGATTGGATTCCCCAGCTCCACGATCTTTCCTCCAGCTCTCTGATCCCTTTCCCCAGCTCTTCCTGGGGGGTGCGGGCCCTCTGATGATGCAGGATAACAGCAGGCTGCCGCTGCCAGCTGGTGATGGTGACGACTCTACGCTATTTCCCCAGCCAGCAGCAGCAGCAGCCTGTTGAAACCCCATGCAAAGATCTGGGGGCCTGTTCCACCCAGGATGGCTGCGGGGCTGTGCCAGACTCCTCCCAGGGGGCAAGGGTCCCTGGATCTGCATGTGGGATGACAACAGACTGCCACTGCCAGCTGGGACTGGCGCTAGGCCCAGCTCATGCCAAGTGCTGGGAAGACTGGTGCTGCTGTTGGCCACAGTTGGCAGCGGCAGCCTGCTGTTATCCCACGCAAAGATTCAGGGGCCCATCATTATCCCACGCAGGGCTGCAGGGCTATGCCAGACTCCTCCCAGGGTGCACGGGCCCCCAGATCTGCATGCAGGATGACAGCATGCTGCCACTGCCAGCTGGGGCCAGCACCAGCACCAGCACCAGAGTCTGCCCAATGCGACCCACACTGAGCCCCAAGAAGAACCCAGTGCTGGAGCTGGACCCACTGGCTGGCAGCAGCAGCTGCTGTCATCCCATGCACAGATCTAGGGGCCTGTGCCCCCTGGGAAGAGTCTGGCACAGCCCTGCAGCCTTGCTTGGTGCAGGCCCCCAGATCTGTGCACAAGATGACAGCAGGCTGCTGCTGCCAGCAAGTGATACAAGTTTTGCTTTGAAAAAGTTGAGGTGCAGTTTCCCAGAAACCCCTCACCTATCTCCTTGAAACTTACCAAGCTTCATGCCTTCAGAAGGGGCTACCAACCATACAATTTTCATCCAAATCAGGCAAAAAATGACAAAGTTATAGGCATTTTCATGATTCCCCATCATAGCCTATGGACGAAACATCAAAACACATTGAAACAGCAAAACAGTTTTAACGAAATGGAACAGTGCTTCAAAACAGCAAAATGAAATATTGTCCCTTCAAAATGGTGAAACAGAAATCGAAAGAAAATGGTGCTGTTTCATACATCCCTACTGGCCATGTCATCCTTTTGTCCCACTCCAGACTCCTGAAGCAAATTTTATTTTTATTGAAATTTTTATTTGACTGATAGTTTAATTTGTTGCAATCTGCCATTGATCAAGTCTGCTGGAGCATGGAAATTAACACGCTCCAACAGCCTCCAGCATCACATGTATCAGTGTCCCCACACTGAAAAGTAGCAGTGGAGCACTTTAAACGGAAGCTTGTTCAATGAGCTTTAGTTCAAGTGCCCTGCCACCATTTTTTAGCACAGAAATGCTGATACATGTATGGGCACTTTTATTTATGGTGGCTCACTAATTAAAGCACCTCCCCCCACCTCCTGGAACACTTCTATAAACACCTCATCTGTCTCCAGATCTTCATTCCCAAACTTCAACGCTTTTTCCACCCCATGCATACTTGACATCAATGCCACTGTTCTGAGCTTCAGGTCTCCTTCCTGTATTCCTTACAGCCAAATGCTCTGCTGATCCCTTTCTCTTCCTTTAAGGTGTAGGTCAGGTTTTCAATGCTGATAGTAGCCTACCACAAAGAAAGGATACTGCAGCAATCTAAATAAGATATATGGTAGTTCCAAGTGCACTCAGTCCCCCTCAGCACTGACTTGTGAGTCACTACACTGAATACATTTCAACATCCTCTTCACTCGCACAGCTGAGCTGTGCCTTTTTTTCCCATTTCCAATTATTCCCTATTTTTTCACCAGCCTTAGGTGTCTGGCAAACACCACCAGATAGGACCCCAGACAGTTCATCTAGAATCCCTGTGTCTCCAACTCTTTCAGCCTGTCGCATATAATTAAAGAGGCCCTGTTGCAGTGGTGCAGAGCTGACACTGCTGGTACAGAGTCAGGCTGGAGCACATACTCTATGCTTTGTGCCTCAGGCTGCAGTGAGGACAGAGCCTGCCAACATGGAGCAAAGGTATGGTAGAATGCAGCAGAGGGGGAGAAGTGGCACAAGGGTAATGGGCCCTTGAAGCCTCAGGGGAGAAGTGGCTGGGGCATATACAGACAGCAGGGGGCAGGCTCCAGCTCCTGGCCAGGGCCAGGGCAGCTGCCTGCCCCCTGCCACCTAATATTCAATTGTAAAGTGAGCAGCTATTTTTCCTGGCATGTTAAGTAGTGACACCCCCCCAAACCACCCCCCCTCATTTTCTAATTGAGCAAATACAGTAATTTGCCTATATGCAAATTATTACAGGTAGGTTTATTTCACAATCAGTGTTTTCCAGTTTGCACCTCACTTTCACATGCTCAGGGAGAGCAGGGTCTGACAGTAAGGAGATGGAGAAGCAGTTGCTGGGGGAAGAAGTTGTGGGGGGCAGAAGGCAAGGGGGGGCACCTGATCCCCCACTGCTGTAGCAGTGGGAAGGTGACAAATTCAAAGCAAGCCTCCAATAATTAGTTTCTATACCAGGAAAATTAAACAAGTTTATAATTCTTTTCCATATACAGGATCTAAGTATTGGGAGGTCATCTTACATTCCAGTCAATATGGTACTTAGAGTTTCTACCAGAATGAAGAGTTTTTGTAAATCCATGTTCCTCACACGAGAAAAAAATCCTCTATTTATTCTTCTACAAGTTAGTTGCACTAATTTCAAACATCACCCCTTCCTATTGAGACTTTTTTGTTTTTAATTCAAATATCTGGAACACACAGATAAATATTACATTCATCTGTAACAAAATCCATATCATAGCTGAGGCAGGTTCATTCATGTGTATTTACACAGATCATAAGAGACCAAATTCTGCCCTTAGATCACATGACAGAAAGTAATAAGAAACCCTTCTGTATTTCTCAGGCTAAAAGCTCTACTGTGGTGTTCCAACAGGAAAAAAGGAAGAAGAAAGGAGAAACTGAACCTGCATTAATATTTAAAAGAGAGGATGAACATTTTACTAGTGGGTGAGAATGTGGGAAAGAGGTGCTTCAGGGTCCACTGCTTTTCTTTACCTAAAACTGCTACTGAGAGAAGAGGTTATTAGTCCAGGTGGTATTGCATCTCTTCTTACAGACAACTTCTCTAAAATGAAACTGTCAAGTAGGGATTTTCTCTTGGATCAAAGAACCAACCCAAAATGCAGCCAGAGAAATTGGAGAAGCAGTATCTCTTTAAGCTTCATCTGCTGCTGCCCAACAACCTCAAACTATATCAGAGCCAAACTCGACAGCATTAGAGATGCTTCCAGATAGGGAGGGAGGAAAGGAATGGATAACTATGTAAGTCTGGTCCTCTGCACAGTAGCTGTCCTTCACATGATCTACAGCATGAGTGGCCAACCTGTGGTGCACATACCACAGACAGCATGGGCAATGATGTGTGTGTGGCATGTGAGTCCCACCAACTCAGCAAGGGGAGGCACCAGAATGGAGACTTGAGCCCCCAGCTGCTTGGACAGATATTACTGTCAAGAGCCAAGTTAATCCTTCCCTGGCCCTGCAGCTGCCACTGAATCACTGGCTTTGGATCCTCACTTGCAATATAAAACTGCAGCAGTTGCAGGGTCAGGGAAAAGTTAACTTGGCTCTTGGTAGTGACACCTTCTCTCACAGCTACATCCCCCCTGCTCCACTCTGAATGGCTGGAAGTTTGAGCCCTCTTGCCTCCATTCTGCCACCAAGGCTCAAACTCTATTAGGTATACTTCTGGGGAAGTGTGGATCAGAGTGGCCCACCTGCCAAAAAGGTTGGTCATCACTGTTCTACAGAGTCTCTGACAGCAAGCCCTGAAGTCCTGGTGGTGCTGCTGAGGACTCTTAACCATGTGGCCAGCTGGACAAGGATTTTGGCCCTCTGGGGCTATAGGGATAGCACAAACAACAGCCTCGAAATGACATCATACTCTACATATCTGTGACTAGTTTTATTTCTAGTAAACACTTGACAGTTTTACATAGTTCTCTAGGGGGGGTGTTTTCTTTGTTTTCAACAATTTCCAAAGCACAAACTGTGAAGTATTCTATGCTAAAAGGTAAACTGCAGTAAATATTTTCTGTGCTGATGACAATCCTAAGCTTCTTGAGATTCACAGTAATGGGAAGCATTTGACTCTGCGGGAAAATGTTCACTCATACCACAAGTCTACATAAAATTTGAAGTTACATGTTTTTGGGACAGGATGGATGGATTCTGAAATGTGTGTATATTGCTCAAAACCTGCTCACATCATATCATCTGTATGAAAATAGATCAACATAAACTACATAGCTGTGTACAAGTTTGCTAATCAGTGGACCGCATGCATTTATTTTCAGAGCTTTCCTCTCAAGACTGAAATTAATTTTTCACAATGCAGCAACTTCTATGTTCCTTTTTCCTCTCAGAGTTTAATAATCAGATAGTGGTACGTCTTAGTCAGTCTAGTGTTCCTAGAATCATTGGCATTAGATCGTTCTGTGTGTAGGAGGTGGGAGGAAATTGGAGGACCAAACTTAATATCCTGTAACACATATAGATTAATGGAGGAGAAACAACAAATACATGGACATGCAGAGGTGAGTTTTTGTTAGGAGGCAGTTTGGAACATCAAAACAGCCCTGCGTTCACAGCTTAGATTCACAACCTACAGTCCTATACCCAGAGTGAAGTGATTTACACTAGTAAAAAACTTACCACTCAGAAAAGTCAGGTTTATTATATACAGGTGTAAACT
Organism: Crocodylus siamensis; assembly: GCF_052110815.1. Classification (NCBI taxonomy): domain Eukaryota; kingdom Metazoa; phylum Chordata; order Crocodylia; family Crocodylidae; genus Crocodylus; species Crocodylus siamensis. The sequence continues at coordinate 144,437,897 of NC_143396.1, forward strand.
ACTCTGGGGCATAGGTTGCAAACAGGCTCCACCACCTAGTGGCAAAGCATTGTAAGAGCATTTATTACAGGGAGCTACCAATGAAGAACTGCTTATGAGTCCACTTCAGATACTGGTGTAACTTACACCAGTTTGTACACCAACATAAATTGTGCCACAAGTTCATGCCCTTGATAACAACAGCTTTAGTGAAATAACCCACACAAATCCAGGACACCCAAATCTATTTAACTGTGCAAATGAGAGAATAACATTATTTTTAAATGGTGAGGGTGACCACCTTCCTATACATTTCAGTTTACCCCACATGTACAAACAAAGAAGCACCAGTCTGATGGAGACCCTGCAACACACACGTGTGCACATGCACATGCACACACACACACACACACACACACACACACACACTGCCCTTTAAGAACTGGTATGTTCTCCACTTTCACGAATATTGCCAACACTTCCTTGTCCTAGCTTCCACTCTTACCCTTTATTCTTTCTAACCTAATTTCCCATCTAGTCCTTCCTCCTATTTCTTCTTGAAGTCTGAATCAGCAGTTATCCATACAGGAAGGACCCATGATGAATTTAGCTTGCTCATGCACTATCTAAAACTCAGTTGTAAACCACTGGCCATGCATTCCTTCCAGAGGTGTAGAGAGCTCCCTCAGTGTCCTGAATGAAGTGCTATCCACTATGGATGGGATGCAGAGACACTCACCTTCCTCAGCTCTCCACACTCTGGCAGCAGCTCCTGCAGCTGTAATAGCATGTACTCATACTGCTTCAGCTGAGAAGCAGGCTCAGCAGGATGCACCAAAACAGCTCACTCTCCCAGGAGCCTTTGTTATGGCCGGTGCAGCCTTGTGCCACCCAGCCATGGAAGCTGGCCAGCCCTCCATTCTATGCTGTATGAGGGGAAGTGGTCAAGCCAAATGGTTCCCTCCCTGAAATTTTTGTTACAAAAGTAGTGTTCCACATTCTCAGTTTTTACTGATTTTCACTAATAAAATCCCTGACTTTCTTTTTAGACATTTGTTTTTTACTGATTTGCACCTGTTTTTCATTTCAAATCCCTGTTAACCAGCACGAGTGGAGAATGGCTGTGAGGAGGTGATGCTGGCCACGCAGGGGCCATGGGAGGGTGGCTGGAGCCGCTACCTGGGGGTGTGGGGCTCCTGGCTCTGACCCTGGGTGGGGCAGGCTGGGCCATGGTAATTGCTCCCAGGGTGGGCAGATCCAAGCTGCACCCTGGCAGTTCTGGCTTTGGCCCTGCCCCAGGCGCTGGGAGCTGCAAGCCCCACTGTGGGGGGAAGGCAGGTGGGAGAGCCTGCAGGCTGGGGCCAGCATCAGCACCAGGCTCTTCCCAGCCCTTGGGGTGGGCAGCAGCCTGCTCTTATCCTGCACACAGACCTGGGGGGCACCCTTCACAGCCTCCCAGTCTACACCCCTCTGGGGGGGCATGTAGCAGCAAGAGCCACGCCCCCTTCCCCCCACCCACTGACTGCTCCCCCCACTTTGCTCCTTGCTGCAGCTCCAGGAGCAGCTGACAGGCTGCACGGCACCCCTCCTCCCACCCTCTCCCTAGTCCCAGACTTACTCCCTCCCTCATCACCAGTTTTTCCCAATTTAAACCAAATTTTTACTTTCCTTCCTTTTATCCTGATTTCACCTCAGTTTCTATGTTTTGAAGATAAACCCCAAAAAATTCATTTTAAATAAAAACTGAGAATGCAGAACACCATACAAAAGGCACAGTCCATGCCCAGTAGAGTAATTAAGGGGAGAGGGATGGAGGGAATGAAACTGGCACCAAGGACAGCTCCTAGAGGGCCTGCACCACAGGTATGGTACAGCTGATATGCAGTGAGCCTGCCTCTCTGCTGCAACAGCCCTGATGTAGCCCCTTGCCTTACAAATTCTATAGCTGGGAGGCATATGGCTGTGCAAAGGCTCCTGGACTGGGGTGGAAGGAGTGATTTTAGCACCTCCTTTATGTCACTGCCCAGAGCAGATGCCCCACTCACCCTGCTTTAGTGATGCTACTGATTTCATAGATTCATACATATTAGGGGCAGAAGAGACCTCAACAGATCATCAAGTCTAACCCCCTGCCTAGGCAAGAAAGAGTGCTGGGGTCAGATGACCCCAGCCAGATGCCTATCCAGCCTTCTCTACTCTTTCATTTATTGTTTCATGACCTGAGCCAAAGGAAAGGCTCTTTTTTATTGACTTCAATGGACATAAAATGAGGTCCTTAGTACATCTTGATTACTAGATTATCTAGACGGTTGGTATTTACTAATATAATTTGATTAACTCCAGTTATCACACTGGATATGATAAAGGAGGAAATTACCATACAGAGATAAAGAAGGAAATTACCATACAGGGGCCCATGACCAGATTTTTAAAAGCACTGAGAAGTTTTCATCATCTTCCTAGGAATCAGTCAAAGTTTAGTTCAGCTGATAGAAGGTCAGAGGGCTTGGACATGAATGACTGGTCCCTCCCAAGATGGGGGGGGCACCATGGCGGCAAGCAGGGACCACCCGCTGCCACCAATGTCAGCGACAACAAGTGGGGACCACCCGCAGCCACTGCCAGTGGTGTTGGTGGGGGGTGGGTGGCGAGCAGGGACCACCTACAGGCACTGTCAGCTACGTTCGCAGTGAGGGGGGTAGGTGCAAGTGGCGACCACCCACAAAAGCCAGCAGTGGCCAGTCTCAGGGGTGGCATGTGCTATGGGCTGGGAACTGGGTCACACTTCAGATGAGAAAAATAGGATTCATCTTCCATTTCTCACCCTCCTCTACAGTTCAACACCTGTATGAAAACCCAGATTTTCAGAAGCGATATGTTTAACCAGTTCTTTTTGGGTGATATACATGCATTGCTGTTCTCTGTTTGAACAGGGCCACACACAAGGGGGTCCTCTGTTTCTGACTAGTGTCAGAGAAAAATTTGTGATTGTACGCTGACAACACAGGGAGTTGAAACTGACATGCGCAGACAGCTCAGTGTATGGAAAATTCCAAGGCGTGCCCAGCACGTGCCCCCTGCATGACCTGACAGCCTGTCAATCACGGCTGACCTACTTTCCCAGCACACGCATGCTCAGTCACATTAACAGCATGAGGTAATCTGTCCAGAAATTTCCACCAGAACAGCAGCCTGATTGGCTACGAGGCTGCTATAAAAACTTATGAGCCCCCTCCCTCAGGGGGGAGACCCGTTCAACTGGTGAACAGAGGCTGACTTGTCAGGGACTGTCTCGCCAGGAGAGATCAGAGCTGGGAACAGAGGCTGTCCTTACAGGGACTGTTCCTCAGCCAGGCCTTCTGGCCTATTGGTCTCCTCCCAGCTGCAGTCTTTGCAGAGCGTTCCAACTCGCGTTTGTACTGATTGATTCTTTTGGCTACTTGACTGATTCTGGCACCGGCTACCGACATTGATATCGATCATCCTGACCTGCTACCGACCACTGGCTATCTCGGCACCGCTCTTCGACCATCCGTTTGTCCACTTTGGACTGGCGTCACGTCATATACTTCATTTCATTGCGTTACAGTTTTGTTGTTTGTTTGTCCCATCTATGAGCTGTTGACCAGCCCTGGGACTAGCGAGTGGGCAGCCGCACCTATCCTCCAGGGTAGAAAGCAAGGGCTCACTCGTGAACCCCGTGGGCCAACAGACCCCTCTGTTGTTTGTATTCATTCTCTAGTTGAAGCAACTGTAACTGAAGCAAGCATCTTTGCCTACGCTACAGAAGCGTAAGTTAATAAATCCAATTTACTTTGAAACCACACGTCTCCACGTACCACTCAGATTCCTCGCCACGAATCCTGCCTGTTCATTCCAATACCACCCTCGACCCACCGTGACCTTGGGGCCTTGTTGCCCGACAACTAGGACTTGGAGACTGATACAACAGTACACATGAATAATATGTAACTGTGTATTTCCCAACAAGTCCAAAAACCATGATATTTGGTAGGTTTCCAAAGTTACCCAACAACAGGCAAATATGCAAAGCCAGCTATATGTATTTAGAACTTACTGTACCTAAAGCATGGGTCCTTTTCAGACTCAAAGCCCCCCTCTGTAGTTTCTGTACATTCTGTGGCACCCAATTTCAAAGACAATTGATATATTATAGTGCTTAACTCCTTGCAGAGCCTGGATAGTAGGCAGGAGTGGATTCAGGTGGGGGCAGGAAGGAAAGGTGCATGGTGATGCAATTGCACCCCACTTTTGATTCCTGCTCCACTCAAACCTTAAAAACCAGCTACTCAGGAGAGGCAGCAGCATTTCTAGCCAGGCAGTGCTGAGAGACTCAAATGAATTCATGGCTCATTATAAACTACCTGATTCCTGCTAATTTCTCTTCACTCTTCTTTTTAACAGTTTTAATGTCCCATTAATTGCATTCCATTTATTTTGCAACCCTTGCTCACTTCAACCACATTTCATGTGCCTGTGAGGCTAATGTGAATATGACTGAGGGATTTTGGATACTTCCGCTTCCCCTGTAATTACGATAGTACATGCACAACATTGGTAATGTAGTATGTATAGTTTAAGGAATAATGAGC